>NC_136494.1:116363734-116806234 GCF_053919585.1 Euprymna scolopes
TGTCTTGTCATAGTACCCCTGTTTATTGAACACGCATATATTTAATTACATTCAATATGGATATACGCGTGTTTTACTTATCAAAGAAAGGCTTGGTAGTTTTAAAAAAAGAAGCTTTTTTGTTGCCATGTTCTTTTTTTTCTTCGTTTGCTCTGTTAAATTCCGTAATATAAAGCTATCACGAAACAATTTCCTTAGATGTACATCAGAATAGAGTCGGATACACATTTCAGTCGAGTCTGTCATCAAACTCTAGTGTAGTAGCAGTTATAATAGTTTTACTTTTAGTACGCGTTTATTATAACAAATGGTTCTTTTCTTTTAGATAAACCTTTCAGGGTTCTTATTTAGAGATCAACCTAATTAAAAAAAAAAAAAAAAACTACAGAAAAATCTTTGATGTACGTACGTACCTGTCACGAAACGGGAATGTTATAACGAAAATGTCATATTCCAAAAATCACCTAAATTGATTTTTTTTATTAAGGGAATAATTTTTAAACGATTTAAAGCGATTAATGTGAAGAACTCTGTGGCATTTACACAGCTGATTTCTGAAGTTTGAATTATTGTGGACTTATCTGGCTTTTTTGTTTGTTTGTTTGTTTTCAAGCTGGCGACGGGAGACGGCTCCTTTCTACTTAACTCATAAAATTTGATTTTCTTAGTTGAGAATAAAATTACTTGATCGGTTTATGTGATTTTTAGAATATGACATTTTTGTTCCGTAACGGGTACGTATATCAAGAATTTTTTTCCCTACATTTTCTGTATTTTTTTCTAACCCCCTTTCAGTTTTCGCTTTATCAATTTTTGGGGTCGCATTTTTCTAGGTTCTAATTGTCATTGTTTCATTAAACATGTTATTGTCTATTGACCCTAATTTTCTCAAGAGACAATGGATACCTCTTATACGGGTGTCTGTGCGGGTAATCTATAGTGAAGAATTGCTTCAGTGAAGAAGCAATGGTTGCACATTCACTACCCATGCCTCTTGTGAACCGGCATTAAGAAATCAAATAAGCCTGGAAGCAGTCAGTACCGATACAGGCTGGCGTGAATTCGGAGTTTTCCTTCTTAGACTAGTTGCACAACTTAATCCATAGATGAAGGGAGACAGGATTCATACCTTTCCCAAGGATATTGTTGGAAGTGATGCACTGATGCATGCATGCAGTGCAGTGGAGTGCACTAGGCCTTAGTAATATTTAAGGGCGTACATTAATACCATTCACCCCCCCTTTTTACACAGGAATCATCACTTATCAAGGCCTGGAGGTCATTCGAGGATAAGGGTTAATGGGTATACATTAGTCAGTGTGATTATAGCGTAGTAAACATAAGTAGTGGATATTTTTATTTTTTTGATTTTTAACTGCACTTTTATTGGTACTTGTAATACATAGGTACCCAGAGAATTTTAGTACTACTTATGAAGTCCGTATCGACAGAGAATCTCAAACCAGTCTCGGAAATGACCAGAGCAGTTTTCGATTTGAAAGCTGTGAAAAAAAAAATGCGGAAGGTTAGATTAGGGGTTAAAAAATTGGCGATACTGAATTTTCTTTCACCCCGCCCCTATTCCGAATTTATAGTTCTTCCTTCACACACACACACACACGAAATCGTTTTTATGGAATTGAATAAAAAGGAAAAATTGAAATTTTACTTGATTACTGAAAAATTTTCAAATAATCCAATTTACGATTTAAAAAAAAAAATTAATCTAAATTAAAATGTTGTTTATGACTATTTGGTGCAATAGAAACAGTCCATTGATTCGAAATAGAGGTGTGTAAGAAAAATTCAATCGCCAAACAAATTTTACCCCCCCTCCTCATATAAAATTTAATTTAAAATTAATAAAATTTGAAGAAAATAGCTTTCAAATCGTAAATTGCTTCAACCATTTCCAGAACTGGCCACTTATTTATTTAAGCTACCTACCCTTTTTGTGTGTGTGTGGTGTTGGTGTACTGATGTGTGTGGTGTGGTACTGGCCAAACAAAAATTCAATAGCTCGGAAATCTGGTTTTATTTTCGCTTAAATAACAAAATAAATAAAATTAGGGGGGGGGGAGAAAGAAAGTGTTTTCTTATTGTTTGATTTTAAATGAAATTTAACAGTAGTTTTGGTTACCTGTCTCTTATAGCGCGGAATTTAGGCAGTCAGTATGTAATGCAGGAATAATCCCTCATTTTATTAAAAGAGGGTGACTTGACTTGATGATAAAGTTTGGGTGTTTATTTAAAGAAAATATAGAAAAGTCTGTATGATATGATATACCACCCAGTCACGGAACGAAGATAAAATATTCCAAAAATCACGTAATTGGATCAAATAGTTTTTTTTATTTTTTTAATTATTATTCAAGAAAATAAAATTTCAGCCCATTCCCATAAGAGTGGGGTAGTGGAGAGGAGTACCGACGTTACCGGTGATGGTAAAATTAAATTTGCTATAATCGACATTCCCTAGTGAGATCACCTAGTAAACGAAACAAACCCATCTCGTTTTGAAGGAAGTAAATGCCCGAAAGGTTGGCCTGAAACCGAACAGAACAGATACTACATGTTGATCAGAAAGTCAGGTCGCATTGTGGCATTATGTTGGCGCCTGGTTTTTGGGGAAAGGTGTTAATTAACGTTTTAAAACAATTTGGTTCAGTTAATGACAAAACGATGCCGCAAGAATTTTGACGCAATTTTTAAAAAGGTTATATATAATATATATATATATATATATATATATATATATAAGAATTAAGCAAAAAAAAAAAAAAAAAACGAAATGAAAGTAAAGACTCCCGGGCACCGTCAGGTGAATTATATATATATATATATATATATATATATATATATATAAAATAATAATATATTTGTGTGTATGTGAAAGGAAAAGGAAGTGTTTAGTCACGTGATCACCTTGTCCATTGAAGACGGCAACTACTAAGGATGTTTTTATTTTAAGAAAACTCATAAAAGTCGCAGCGTGTTCTAAATGGTATTGTTTTCTTTTGTCTTTATAAAATGTGTAATGCACGCGAAGTTCGTTGTGTATGTCAGTAGAATAATACTGTCAATATCACTTTAGTATTCCCAATATGCAAATAAACGTATCAGATAAAGAGTGACTGACTGACAATAACGCTTCTTTATTGCGTCTTAGAGCTAAAAAAAAACAAAAACAAAAATGGGGTTTTCTTTTCTTGGTTCTTTTATAAGACAGGTGCGCGTGCTAAAATTACTATTAGGGGCAAAAAAACATGATATTTGACCTTTGTTTTTGTACTATTATTCAAACTTTACGTTACTTTCTTCGACAGTTTAAATGCATCAAAATTACTTTTGAATAAGTGTCACCACAGTAAACACATGTCAGCCATTAAAAAAAGAAATATTAGATTTCGTGACATCGAAGTTATTGCTTTTTTTTCTCAATATTAAAACAATTTTTTTTTACATTACGCCAAGCAAGGAACATTACGACCGAAGTATAAAGGACTACTGTTATAGGAGACAGATTATTAGAGGATCACCTGGGTGTGTAGAAAGTTGAGTAATACACACACACACACACACACATATATATATATACAGGGTGTCCCCAACAAAGTTGAATCATTACACCACTGAGGAGCAGATATTTATCATAGAGTTGTACCTTCGGTTAAATTCAGATTTCAGTTCGTCAGTTCAACGTGTTTTCCTTATTAAACTGATGAATAAATTAAACTATATTTATATTTGGTTTGTCTTGAATCATTATATTATGCTCCACTCACAAGTGTTGAGCTTCATATTGCCTGACAAACCTATATATAAAGATTTATTGGATTTCTTTTTAAATTCACTTGCTCTGTCTGTCTGTCTCTTTCTTTTATATATATATATATATATATATATAATATAATTAATATTTATAATATATTTTAAGTTTACCATTTTGATTACCTTGGTAAACTTATTGCAATTTTTATTATATATATATATATATATATATATATATATAGTAATATTGTTTGCATAATAACGGATAAGACTGCCCACCTGAATTCTAGTAGGGGCTCTGCAAATCACTCTTTTCCAAATTTCCTACTGAAGTCACACTTGATGACCTAGTCATTACCCCTTTTCCATCTCTGGAATATTATAAAAATCTTTGACATGTTTGAAGCATGTGGACCTCATCTTATTCCTGTTAGAGTAATTAAAAAATTCTCTGCTGAGCAGGCCTCTGTCCTCTCCAAACTTTCCAACTTCATCATGAATAGAAAAAAAAAAATTAAAAAGATTAAACCCAGAACCCCAATTTCCAACATAAACTCCCACTACCAGGTCTCCAACATTAGGGTTCTCTGTTCCCACCTTCCAGAGGTTGAAATCGAATTATAGGAGACCAAACCTGACCTATTGCTCCTGTGCAAAACTGGCATTGGCTCAACTGCTACCTTAGACGATTTCTTGATTAAAGGTTATTTTAACATCCAAATCTGACCCTTGAGATCGCCATGGACTTGGAATATGTAACTACATTAAGGATGGTTTCTCTTAGGGCAGGGACATCTAAGAAGATCCTAAACTCCACTACATGTGCTTCAGAGTAGCATTTATCCATAGCTTTTTTTTTTCTGTTTTTCTGTTTACCCTATACTCTCCCTACAAAGGTAGTCACTCTAATAGAAAAAAAAACCTGGACTGGATTCTTGGCAACATTTTCCGCTCTAACGCGTTCAGTCCGGTTTTCAACTCGATCCCAACCTCTTCACTGCTGGCCTTATATTGTCTCATTCATGCAAATTAAGACGCGATCGAACCTGATGAACCTTTCTGCGTTCTGTCGGTCGGGTTTCGAGTTCGCACATGCCACCCTTAGCAGCCCGCTTCCATGACTGCAGTCACACTAAAATCACCCCCCGCCTGATCTCATGATCATAAACTGGGTAGGGAAGTAGTGTCTTTGTCGGATACTCCTTAGCAAAAGTGAGGCTACTTGGCTAGACAGCTAGCCCTCTATACTCGGTTAAACACAGCTACACGGAGCCAGCCACAGGCTGGTAAGTGTCCAACAAGTTTCCCACACCAGGAAAAAAACGATCCGCCTCGTAATAACGTCAGGGATGCCTGGAATCCCACTGCCATGCCTCCATCATAGGGTGCCATCTTCCTCACAGACATCCAATCCCAATACGCAGTCCAGGCCTGCTGGCTATAGTCATAGCCCACCTTAAAGTCAGGGCGATCGATGTGGATTGCAGCACACGCCAGGTTTTTTAAAAAGCGCACACTCCCGTCTCTTTCGATGATCAGCTTGTTGCAAAATGACCTCGCCGACCACAGCGGTAACATCTTCCGTTAGTCGCGGGGCTCAGACTGAGAATCTCCCCGGCCTCGTTCTGGGCTGCTTTTATCGCCATCACAACTGGTTCCCCCAGGTTCTCCTCATCTCTGATGATAGCCCGGGTGCGTTCCATCAAGTGCTCCATAGGCATTGTGGACATACAGGTAGAAGTTCTCAACAATTGCTTAACACGGGTGGGAGGGCCGGCCACAAATGCATATGCCAATGTCCTCTCCGACACTCCATTGCCAAACAGCACAGCAAGTTTCTTCAATTCCGCAAAGAACACATCCACAGTTTCTCCCGGCATGAGATTCCTGGAGGCGAATCTTTCATAAACCGTGCAAGGATCCATTGCAAATGCCTTGTATAGTGCATTTTTTATAGCGGTCACATCAGCCTTCTCACTGGCACTAAGTTGCTGATACACACTCAGAGCGCCCCCAGCCAATCTCAGGGGAATCACAGTGTGCACTCTTTACCTCACAGAGATTGCAGGTCAACTCGACTCTCAACTCGGTCAACGACAGATGTGGACCCATCAAACTCTGGAATGAGTTTCAGATCAAACTTTGAGTCTGTCATTTTTCACAGCAATAGCCGAAATAGCTTCTAATAGAAAAAAAAAACCTGGACTGGATTCTTGGCAACATTCTCTGCTCCAACGCATTCAGTCCGGTTTTTGAGGCCTCAACTCGATCTCAACCTCTTCACTGCTGGCCTTATATTGTCTCATTCATCCAAATTAAGACGTGATCGAACCTGATGATTTGTCACCTTTCTGTGTCCCATCGATTGGGTTTTGAGTTTGCACGTGCCACCCTTAGCAGCCCGCTTCCATGACTGCAGTCACACCAAAATTTTCCCTACAGTCACTATCTTTGAGAGTATAGTGGAGAAAATTGACTATACACTGTGTGCTCATTCCTTTGTCAACATAATTGTCTGTGGAGATTTCAATGTTCACAACATTGAATGGCTTATCCACTCAAATAAGTCCTCAGATGTTCCTCTCCATTGCACTATATATTGCTATTCGATGGCCAACTGGGACAGTTTCTGAATGCTCATATCACAAATACCTCTATCCTCCATGTTCAAAAATGATGTTTCCTCAAAGCATCTGACTTAACAGATGGACTGTCAGTATATAAACAGTTATATACTTTAAAAAATCCAGCTGAAACCAAACGGTCAACTGTGTTACACTCTTGAATTGCACGTAGAAATCCCAATTTCAATTACTTTAAATATAGATGTTCAGAAACTAAAGCTGCCTTTAGGACTGCCAGCAATCACTGAAAAAGGATTATAGAAAATGTATCTTTTACCCAAACTGTCAAGTCTAAAGTAGCTGAGCAGAGGCTAGGTTCCCACGGGTTTTGGCGCATAAAATAGGATTCTAAGCAGATCAGTATCTTCATCTAAACCATTATCAATGGACCTTTGGTGATTATGTTAGCATCCAAACTTTTTGCTAGAAATTCGCATAAAACTCCAACCTGTGTGATTAGGACTGCCTCCCCCTTGATTTTCCTTGAAGGACTGAAAATACTCTGAGTAACATCCATATATCTCTCCAAGATGTTTCCAGACTTATCAAGAACTTTGATTCCAGCAAAGCAACTGGCCCTAATAACGTTTCGAATCATAGTGCTAAAAAATTAAAAAACAACTGCAAACTATCTCTTATACTTACAAAGTTGTTCAAATATTGCGTTAAGGAGAGATGCTTCCCAACACCTTGGAAAATCTTAACAGTTTGCCCAATGTTTTAAAATATGAGGGATTTGCCTCCTATGCATCTTAAGTTGCTTGAGTCTATGATACATAGAGAAGTTGTCAACCACCTCAGCAAAAATACGCTATTCAGTGACCAGTAATATGGTTTCCATTCGTAGAGATGAACAGCTAATGCACTGATGTCAATATCATGCAGTATTAGTGAACCGACTGATAATGCCTTCATTTTTAGAGCAATAGCACTTGGCATATCTAAAATATTTGATAGGGTTTTGGTAGAAAGGTTTATTTCACAAAATTTCCTCCTTTCTCTCTAATAGGTTTATTAAAGTAGTAATTGATAAGCAGAAATCCGAAGCTCAGAAATTCATCCTTTACAATTATCTTCATCAATGATCTCCTAAATCATGTTCTACAATCATTTGTAGACATCTATGCCAATGATACTACCTTCTATGGCAACACTTCAAAGGCCAGCAATGATTAAGACTTTTCTGATTCTCTCTCCTCCTCTTACGTATAGTAAAATGAGGTAAAATATAGCTAGTTACTTTTAATGCATCCAAAACCAAACATCTATCTTTTCACCACTTGGTCCCTGTTGAAATGAATTACTAGTTTTGAGGATTTATTTATTTGTGGACTGTTATCCTCATCTTCATAATTGTTGTTTCACTATGCTTTGACCAACTATTCCTCTGGCCTTCTTCAGGTGGTTGTTAAGAATGAAAAACTTGGAATTATAAGACTAAAAATCCAACATTGATCACTCGTGGCGCAGTGGATAGAGGCGTTGAATCTCTACAATTCCAGGTGAGCATTGTCTGAAGATAGGGGGTTTCAATCCTACTCAAAGCAGGCCAGAGGATTAGTTGGCCGTCAACAACTATGGAAAGCAGTAATTACTGAAGATACAATTAAGACTGCATTTTTATCCCGTCGTGGAAAGCTAGAGGAATAGTTGGCCGAAACAGTGAAACAAGAACAGCTGTGAAGATGACGATAATAATTTGCAAATAAATGAATATACAAATTACTCATCTCAATAAAAAATAATATATAATAGTTTTGAGGATGCACCCTGTTTAGATTTACCTTCACTCCTGACCTGAAATAAAGACTTGCATCAGATCTGTTGCTAAAATGACTGAAAAAATAGTTGGATCATTCTACCACTCCAGAAAGCATCTCACTCCTGACACGATCCTCTACCTGTACAAAAATCAAATACATCCTAAGATGAGCTAATCTTGCCATATCTAGGGTGGAACTCATAAAAGTATACTTTTCTGTCTTGACAGAGTACACAAAATTGTCTTCAAAATTTAATGGGCAAGTGCGTGCCTCTCTACTTCCTCTTGTTCACAGAAGAGACATTATGGGTTTATCTCTGCTCTATCGTTATTTTTTATCGTTGGTGCTCAACTGAGCTTTAATCCATGGTCCTCTCCTGTAAAATGCTTGCAACAAATACTTATCGAGCTACAACAGATGTTATCTGTGCCTAAAACTAAATGATTAGTTTCTTTCCTAGAATCGTCTGTTTGGAACACAATGCCATGGGACTGCTTCTTAGCTGACTATAACATGGTCATTTTCAAGTCTAAGGTAAATTAGCTCTTGTTGAGCCATCCTCTTAAATAATTAAGCCTTACCAAAGTTGCATGATTACTTAGGTTGTCTCACTTATTAACCCTTATCCTAGAGTGGCTTCCAGACTTTGTTTAACAATGACCCTCAAGTAAAAAATAAAAAAACAAATGCCTTTCCAAATCTTGCTTATCTGATAGTTGGAAAATTGCCTCTGAGGTACCACTGTTCAAGAATTCTGGTGAAAGAACTGACTCTGAAAATTATCAGCTCATCAGTTTTCTCCTGCTCTTTTCGAAAATCTTTAAATCATTAACCAATCAAGCCATACTCTACCACTGCATTAATGCTAAACTTCTTTCTGGCCATCATTATAGATTTAGGTAAGCAGATATCCTAATAGTCATCTCTAAATGCATATAATAGATACTTGTCAAGGCAGGTAAAACTAGGATGATAGCGCTTGATATATCTAAAGCTTATGATAAAGTCTGGCATGAACGACTTTTCATAAAATTGATTCCTATGGTATTAC
Organism: Euprymna scolopes; assembly: GCF_053919585.1. Taxonomy (NCBI): domain Eukaryota; kingdom Metazoa; phylum Mollusca; class Cephalopoda; order Sepiida; family Sepiolidae; genus Euprymna; species Euprymna scolopes. Next base: position 116,372,944 of record NC_136494.1, read on the forward strand.
TGGATAAATATTTAATATATTTAGATCCTTCGTAGTCAAAAGAAAGGTCCATGTTGTCCTCGATGGCCATACATCCATACATGACATCAATGTGATTGTACTGCAGGAATCGATCCTTGGACCGTTATTATTCTTGATTTTCATAAACGACTTTACTCATGAAATTGTGTCAAAGATGGGTATACTTGCTGATGACACCACTCTCCATGCTGGACATCTGCTGAATAAAACAAATGTGCATCTATAAAGACAATGGCTGAATCCTTAGAAAATAACTTCCAATTTATAGTTGAATGGAGACATCAATGGATGGTAACAATTAATGCTATTAAGACAAACCTCCTTTCTTTTCAACCTTCTCAACTGTTGCTTCATGAGGGAAGAAATATAAATATGTATATATATTTATATTACATGTGGCAGCACAGTTCTGAACAAGTATGTTCACACAATCCTGAACACCTCTAATGATTCGAGACGACATGATCCTGAACAACGCCGTCGATCGACACAACATGATTCTGAACAATGCCGTCGATCGACACGACATGATCCCGAGCGACACAGCATAATCACGAATGCAGTAACACAAAGCAATCTTTTTCAACTACCCCTGAATGACTTATCGACTTGTTTTTTATATCTGTTAGGTGAAACTCAACCGTCGCTGTGCGTAGGATGGATGTAGTTCATTGGTAGACTTTTGATTTACAATCGAAAGGTCCCAGGTTCACTTTTCGCCACAGGTAGGCCCAACTCCTACATTGGCACACAATTCTTGTGAGTTTCCGTGCAGGCTCATCACATCAACTACGGATTGCCATGGTTGATAGCACTCTACCCAAGAGTTGAACATTCAAACTCCTTTGCCTAACATTCACAGGTAACATGCATTGAACATACTGCCAAGGCTGCTGGAAGGAAAGTAGGTTCCTTCTACTGTGCTAGAAAACTTCTCATATATTTCCTATATTTCTACAAAGCAACCATTCACCAGTGCATCGAGTATTGTTGCCTCATCTATGATGGTGCACCAATCACTAAGCTCTCCTCTTTAGACGAGGTCCATGTAAAAGATTCTAGTTCAATAGGTTCTGCACTGTCCACCAAGCTTCAGCCCCTGTCCCATCACAGAAATGTTGCATCCTTGTGCTTGTTTTATGAGTATTTAAATGGAATGTGCTCTGATGAACTTATTGCTCTGGTGACTCTTTAACGTAAACATATCCGACCAACCAGACAATCAGCTAAACCTCATCCATTCACTATGGAGATCCCTAGGTACCATAGGGCTTTCTAATGTAATAACTTCATTTCTAGTAGCCTTTGGAATTCCCCCCCTCTGTTCCCCCCCCCCACTGTACAAACATGTGAAAATTTAAATGTAATGTGAAAAAAAACATCTTGCTGCACAACCAACCTAACTTAGTGTGCCCTCTATATGTCTAATCCTAATTTTCAGTTGCTCCTTATTTCTTGATGACAATGTGCTGGGCTTCTAGTGAATAAAAAAAAAAAAAAAAAAAAAAAAGTTTCAGTTGGTTTTATGTTAGGTCAACAGGATGCACCTGAAGGAGGGTGAAGGTTACATAGCCTGAAACGTTCTGAATCTAACAACAAAGATGAGAATAGTAGTCTGAATAATACAAATTATTGATCCTCATCTAAAAAAAATTTGAAAACAAGAATTTTTGGTGCTTCTGTATTAAACGATATTTGAAAATCGAAATATTGAATTTTGAGTAAAACAATTGGTATCTGTGTAATTATCATGTTGCAAGTAGTAACATATCCAAAAATTACGGAAACTGTAAGGTAGAAAAATAATTATCAATGAAAAACAGTTTTCAGTAAGGTTTAAATCAAGAATAAAATTTGTCCGATGCTTGGAATTACGTTGGTCACATGACATAAACAACAGAACTTAATTATATCCCCTGTCACTTATATCTTTTTTTTAGTAAGCATAATATAGTGATTTTTCACTTCATTTAGCAAATTTCTTTTTTCATTAGTAATTATTTTTCAACCATATCATTTTATTGTAATTTTTGGATATGTTAATATTTACAACATAATTATGTAGGTACCATTTGTTTTAGTTGAAATTCAATATTCGTTCGTTCAATATAGAAGCACCGATTTTTTTTATTTAAAAAAAAAAAAAATTTATGTTGAGAAAATCTGCTTTTCCCTCGCAAAGACTCTGAATAAGAACAAAAATAACTATATGCTTGGCAACACTTCTGAATAAATGTGCAAGAGGCAATAAACCTCTCTTGCCTCGAAAGGAGGAGGTAATGTCTGGCAGGATAGTTTCTTGACACTAAGCAGATGTTACACTTTGATACTAGCTAAAAGGCTAGATAAAAGTATTTATGTTTAGGTCCAAAGGAAAAAAAGGTAATGCCAAACAAATTTCCTTTTCTCTGAAGTTGGTGGAACTGACATCTGGCAATGGAGGGACCTTGGCCTTTTCTCTCTTAGGTTTAGAGAGTATTCTTAGGTTTAGAGAGTATTCTTAGGTTTAGAGAGTATTCTGTTATCAGAAAGTGTTGAGGAACAGTGCCCCAAAAATTTAGATACACTGTTGAAGGCCACAGTGTAGATTTGTGGGTGGATGAAGGGGCTCTGAAGTTATAGTGACATGGTGATAGTGGAATGAAAAGAGTTGCGGATATTCGTTGCATGGAGAGAAATGATATGAGAATGATGTGTAATCAGTCTTAAAGACAGGCTTATTTGTGATAACCTCCTAGAATGATTAAATCTGGACAGTATAGGAAGATTTGTGTAGAATAGGAGACTTCGATATTGTGGTCATGTCGAAAGAATGGTTGAGAGTTCTTGAGTTAGTAAATGTAGAACAATTGAGGTAGCAGAGTGTACCCACAGGAAAGGTCAAGGAAAACATAAAAGGAAGTGATAAAATAGATTTGAGAGAAAGAGGGATAGATAAAGACTTGGTCAAAGACAGATTACTTTAGAAGTAATTTCTTACGCCATCCAACACATGCTAGCATGTAAGATGTAGGTTTCCAGATATACTATAAAAGGATGATCAAAAGAATGAAGTATCCTGGAAAGCTAAACAAAGCGCAAAGAAATATGGATATTGTTAGAGATAAGTGCATTTGAAATGACAATGGAGTTCTATCAATAAGTAAACAAGATGATGGGTGCTTAGAAATACTGTTAGGAGAAATTATTGAATATAGAGTTTTAATTGAACTGTAAAAATCTAGAAGTTGCAAAAGCAATTTCTGGTTCAGTTATAAGAATTTAGAAACAAAATGAAAATTATAAGATGAAGGAGAGTAAGACTGCAGGATCCGTAGGTAATGCAGAAATATTGATTTCTCCAGGTGAAACAAGCATTGAGATGATCCGAATTGGATTATGAAAGTAAAGGTTCTGAAAGACTGGTAAATTTGTGATTCATCATAGAGATGAAGAACTTCTAGATGAAAGAAAAGGATATTCCGAAAGATTTGTACAATTGTGAATTGTTACAAGGATAAAGGAGAAGCACTAGATAGAGGTAAATACAAAGACTTAAAGTATAGAGATCAGGTTCTGAAAGTTATGGGAATAATTCAACACAAGTCACATAGGCATAAATGAAATGCAGTGTGGTTTTATGTCTGGCCAAACTAGCACTGGTACTGTTTTTATCCTGAAACAAATGCAAGAGAGGTATCTTGGTAAGAGGAATAACCTGTATTTTGATTTTGTGGATTTTGAGAAAACTTTTGACAGCGCCAAGAAATATTATCTGTTGGACTTTTGCATAAATTAAGGGCAAATAAGAAATTTGTGATGTTTGTTCAAGTGAAGTAGCAGTGCATTTAGTGATAGCTTTAATGTTAAAATGAGTCTGTTGCTTTTCATTTGTGTTAAGTGTTGTCCAGGAAGTTTCAAACAGATTGTTTGGAAGAGATTCTTTATGCTAATCATTTAATATTTGTCTGCGAAATAATGGAAGTCTACTTAGATGAAATACTATGGAAAGTAAAGGTCCAAAAGTGAATGTTACTGTACAAAACCAAAGTGATAATCAGTGGTTGCAATGTTAGAGAGCCCTCTAAAAGAGATATGTAAGTTCCCCTGTTTAGTTTATGGAGATGGGTGCAATTCTTTTTTCTACTAATGTTATTGCAGGGATTAATAGAGGATGTCTGTTCAGGGACTTCTCTCATTGATAGACAGCAGTTTTACCGCTGTTGACCAATGAAATTCTATCATGTATGTCTATGAAATGTGATGAATGGAAATATAAACTGATCAGTAAAGAACATGTTTTACATGGAAAGAAATGTGCGAGAATGATACGATGGATGTGCAATGCAAATCTTAAAAACATGTCTAGATCTGATCATTTCAAAAAAAGATTAAGTCTGGACAGTATTAAGAGATATGTGTAGGACAGGAGACATTTGAAGGAATAGATAAGAATTCTTGTGTTGGTTGCTGTAGAACAGTTGAGATAGCAGGGTCATTTGACACAAAACGACTAAGGAAAGTGTAATAAATTAGTTTGAAAGTTAATTTTACTTGGCTTTAAAAAAACCTACACAAATCCCTTCCATTGCAGAAAAATGGAAGAATGAGCCAAACAACATGCCAAATACTTTCGGGGTCAACTATTCCAGGAATAAGGATGGCTCTGTAGACTGTCTCAAAAGAGGATTGCTCCACTATGATCAGGAGAGGATGATGGTTGTCCAAGATCAAGACTTGATGACCTTTTAAGAAGATGGGTAGTTTCAGCAAAAACAAGTGCAGTTTCTGTCACACAGAAGTAGTGTGAGCCAGCTGATTTCTATTTGTAACATTCTGGGGATGACTAATTTACAATGTGACACAATGGATTGTGTAAATGATCTCCATTAGATCATCTATAAAAAGTTGAGTATCAAATGTAGCAACAAGTCCTGGAAACCTATACTAGAAAACAAGTCATATGCCATTCACTATGATTATACAATTCCTACAACTATGTATCTAGAAAATGGACCTGTTCAGTGTGGCACAGTGATATGAGACATGTGGGAGAAAGTAGTAACCCTTGTTGAAGTTAGTATTCCTGATTAGTACGTTTGAACTGAGTGCAAAAGAGATGCAAACAGTCGTGCTTAAAGGAATGGTTAGAATCCTCAAAAGATCTCTCTGAAATAGCAGATGAATGTTTTGCATTTGGTAGGATGCACTATTTCCAGATATAACAAAGAAATAAGAACATTGAAAAGACATTTTATCATGCGAAATAGACATGCAATTTTACAGTTTTTTTTAAAAATTTTATTTATGTATTTTACTCTTGAACTAATGATTGGGTTGGGAAGTAAAACAAAATGTCACAATATTATAGAAAGTAGAAAAAAAAAATTGGATGCATAATTTTATTTGGACTGTACCAACATTTAATGGAGTCTCTTCTGGACAAAAGTTTGTCCTTTCCAGATTGATGGAAATCCATACTACAGCTTGTGTAATCTTGTGGTTTTAATATATGGCATGTAAGAAAATTCATATTTTCCTTTGATTTAGAAGCAAAAATAAACTGTATTTAGTCCTTGGCAGTTTAATAGCTTAAGAATTAGTTTCAAATGATACAGTCGTATGATAGTCAACCCCGATCAGCTATTTTTAAATCTTTTACTTTCTCTATCACAAATGAGTGAAACTGTCTTGAACGTTCATATTATTTGGATTCTTTCAACTACTGTTCTCATCTTGAGTGTCATTTTCACATTTTGGTCAAAGTAACCTCCGACCTTCTTCAGGTATATCTTGTCGAACTCAGGGTAGCATGCTCTCGTTCCATCAGCTGTGACTGGACAGAGGTCCTAAATAATTCGCAATTATATGGCGCAGTGGTTAGAATACTTGGAATAATCAGTTGTAAAAGTGATCTTCTGAAGATTAAAGGTTCTTATTTTCAGCGTGGAATAATTGTGAATTATTACTTAGGACCTCTATCCAGTCATGGCTGGCAGAATGAAAGACCCCCCGTGAAGTAAATAAAGGGTTCCATTTGAAATTCCATCCGAATTTCAGAGTTCAAAAAGATATACCTGAAGAAAGTCAGAGGTTACATCGACTAATGTTGTGAAATGACACTCGAGATGAGAAAAATAGTCTGAAGAATCCAAATACGAATAACCAATCCTCAACTCAAAAATTCAGAAACATATCTTTCAATAGAAAAGGAAAAGCTTCTTTTTTTTTTTTTTTTTTTTTTTTCTTTTGTTGGATTTTACATCTTTATTCAGATTTACACCTTTGAGAAGTAGTGACCCTTCCCCCACACCAAGTAAAAATAAAAATTTATACATATTTCATTTTTATATTCATTTTTTTTCTTTCTTTAAATCACTTCAGTGAAATATATATAAATAATAATGAACTTATGTAGTCACAGTCATAATTCAGCTTTCTTGAACTTTATCCCTTTTTGCATCTTTCTTCATCCCTGCTCTTTGCAACATGAACTTCACAATAAACTTCTAACTGAAAATGTGAATTATTTTCTATTGATTTAAATCCGACTTGGTCAAAGCAATTTGATTTGCATAACTGCATCTCTGAACTCGATGTCCTAGATTTTTAAATAAAGGCATGAGTCACTTCTACTTATGCTGGTGTTTATCATAAATGGGGTAGTGTTCAAATGTTCTTGCCTTCTCTGGTGAATGGTGCAAAACACGTCTGTTCTCTTATTGGGATAATCATCCCTACGTTCATTGTACCGAGTCTAAACATTTTTTTTTTTTTTTTTTTTTTTTTAGAAACAACTCCTTTTTATGTCATTAAGTATTGAATGCATGTTATTTTCTGTTATAACCCTATTTTATGTTCGCTATTTTCATTGGTAAGTAATATCTTATAAAATTGTTTTAGTTGTATGTGGAAGGAAAATTAAAAACTCCTAGTTGAATGCATTATTTTTATCAAAGTTCAAAAGTACCTTATTTAAAAATGAAAAAAAAATTTTTTTTTTTTTTTTTTATATCTTGCATGTTCTCTCCAGTCCTCATCATTTAGCAGGTCAATTGTCTCCAAATTCCACTCTATACACTTTGTCGACTAACCTTCCTGTGATTTAAGATATTAATTCTGCAATAATTTATCCAGAATAATAAGCATCCCACATGACCATACCAATTTAACTGATTTGTTTCTTAAAATAACTTCTGTACTAAGCAAATGTGATGTTTTCAGCAAATGTGTTTGTTCAGATTTCACATTACAGATCGATCTAACCATAGATTTGTCATTGCATTGGATACATCACTGTAATATTTTGTTGCATAGCTTCTATTTTGTTTCACTGCTTTCAAACGCTTTCTATAGTTGGCTAAACGTTTTTCACAGATCCACTGTTACTTTACCTTATTCTTCCTTGCATAATTCTTCTAATTTCTTGATGTTTGGATTCCACTTTTGAACTTTAACCTTCAAAGTATTTCACAAATTCTCAATTGAATTTGTCAGAAGACTGACTTTCTCAATTGAGAGTACTAATGTCATTATTTTTAAATCATTCCTTTGTATGCTATGTTTGGGATCATTGCTATTTTTAAGCATAAAATTCCAACCATATCTTAAAAAAGTTGCAGTTTTCTGAAGATTCTTCTCTAGAATCTCCCTGTACATGCTATTGTTCATTCTACCATGGATAACTTGTAACTCATCATATCATAATGGAACCACCTCCAAACTTTACTGTGGTAATGGTATTGTATGTGTTGCAGGCAGTGCCATTTTTTTCGCTAAACACTTGTTGCTGTGTTTCTTCCGAATTGTTCAACTTTCATCTCGTCTGATCAGATTACCTATTTTTCAAAACTGCATACCTTTCTTTTCATAAGTTTTGTCAAACTTTAATCGATCTTTTGCCATCTTTGGTTTCCAGTAAAAGTAACTATATTTATCTTGAATGAAAGGTTTACGATATAGAGCTCTGCTAATGGTATTCTTGCTTACAATTGATTCCAGCACCCTCAAGATTAGTTCCAATTTAAGAACGAGTAATGAAGGTTTTTTCTTTTCTCACGTTTCCGCTGATACACCTTGAAGTACTTGCATTTATTTTTCTCAGCCTTTCATTTTTTGAAAGGTTTGCTGTGCCATCGACATACTTATACTTTCTGATGATATTTACTACTCTACTTAGTGCTAGAGTCATTTCTCTACTAATGTTTCTGTAACCTTGTCTTCCTTTGTGACGTTCAATGATTCTATTTCGCATATCTCTGGATAATTCTTTAGTTTTTGACATTTTTAATCCTTGAATTATAGAATGCACATCAAATAGTCAAATGATTATTAGCACTATCTTGTAAACAATTATGTGCTTCTCTGATTGGTCAGAGATAACATTTTAATACTATCAAAAATTTGAATATTTAAAGTCCTTTAAAATACAAAATTTGGGTTGGAAACTTGAAAAGTGCTATGTATCCAATACTTTTGTATAGGAAAATTTTTAATTTTGATAAAAAAAAATTGGATTCAACCATGAGTTCTTAATTTTCCTTCCACATACAATTGAAGCGGCTGACTACAATATGGTTGTGTTCAAGTCTAACGTAAATAAGTTCTTGATGAGCCGCTCCATATAAGTTATCAAATTTACCAAATTTTCATTACTAATGATTACTATATTGTCCAATTTCTACTGTACACTCTTTAACCCTTATCCTTGAGTGGCCTCTTGGTCTTGATAATGTGGTGATGCCTATGTAAAAAAAAAAAAAAAGAAAAAAAGCAGCTTTACAAGATATTACCAAATATAAGGTGAAATGGTGAACATAAACTAGAGTTACAACAGAAAATAACATGTATACAAATACTTATATGTGTGTGTATATATATATATATATATATATATATATATATATACTAGCTGTGGCTCAGTTTGTTAAAATGGAACACATGTGAAAGTAGAGAAAAGTTTGATTCTTTTTTTCAAGAGAATGTACAAATTATTTATTTTTTTTAACAGATGTTAAGAAAATAAACAGAAAAATGCCAAACTGGATATATTTTTTGTGTTTTTATTCAATGTAACATATTTATTCAGCTCGAAAAAACATACAGTGTTTACCGATGTATTCGAAAATTCAAGATGGCGTCTCACACCCTCTTTAACACCGTAAGTATGGAAAAAGGTGTTATAAATAAAAAACTATACAAAATACTATTAAAAACCCGCCGAATATATGTCAACCTATGTGACAGTAACATATATTGAGCGAGATTTAACAGTATTTTATCGGGTTTTTTATTTATAACATCTTTTCCCACACTTACCGTGTTAAAGAGAGAATCAGATGCCATCTTGAATGTTCCAATACATTGGTAAACACTGTATGGTTTTCGAGCTGAATAAACATGTTACATTGAATAAAAACACGAAAAATATATCCAGTTTGGTAGAAAAGTAACTTATCTTGCCTTTGATAACATTTATTTGTTATATATTTCTTTTGGACAACTTTTTCGAATCTATGTGTACAGTAATACAAACCCCACAAAATATTTATTAAAAAAAAAAATTAAAAAAAGAAAAAGTTAATAACGAAAGGGAAATAATTCCATTTTTAAACGAAAAAGTCAGTTTACCTAACTTACTGTATTAATGCTATTTTTTTTAAGCAAGAAAAAAAAAAAAAAGGTAAATATCTAGATACGCTACTACAGAACACCGACCACTCTAATTTGTTTTTGATGTGATGTTGGCGCACGCGCCCCAACATCACCCCCCTGTGGTGTTTTTTTAGTGATGCAATGTTGTCAACTGAGATTTAAAAAAAACCTGCGAGATCAGGAGAAAGAAATGTCCAGAAAATCGCTAGCCAGTTTGGCAGAAAAGTAACTTTGATAACATTTATTTGTTATATATTTGTTTTTTGACAACTTTTTCGAATCTATGTGTACAGTAATACAAACCCGTGTACAGTAATACAAACCCCTTCGGGGAGATTGGAATGCCCCCCCCCCCACCTAAAATGTACTTGGAAAAATCGATTTTATAGTGAGATTTAAGAATGGTTAGTCGAAAAAAAGGTGAAAAACAAAACAAATAATCAATAAATAATTGTTACCAAAGGCAATAAATGCTACTTTTTTTTTACTTACATGAATGAGTTTATTTTATGTTTTAAAGTATTTTCAAGCAATCTAATGCGAGTGTCTGGGTGCCAAATACCTCCAGATTTTCTAGAATTTCCCGCTAGATTGTAAACGAAATCTCCAGATCTAGCAGGAAAACCGCTAAATTGTAACACTGGTCACGTGACAGGAAGTGGTAATAAATAATTGTCCCTAAATAAAAAAAATCGCCTCTCGGTAAAAAGAAATCCGCCTATTTATCATAGAAAAATTAAGTATAATGTTATAATTAAAAAGGAATATATAAAAACACACATGGATATAGTAAACATATTATACCAAAACGTGGAAGCCATCTGTCCAGTGGTTTTTTAGACAATTAACTCCGAACGAACCAACATTTACATTTTTATATATATAGATTAAACAAAATGTATGTACCATGTCATTTTTTTTGTTCGCCATATTGAAAATTACCCATGATACAATGGAGTTGTGATTAATGCAATATTATGGAAACAAGATTTGTTTTTTCTTTTTTTTTTTTTTTTTACAAAGGCATCACCACTTATCAAGGCCAAGAGGCCACTCGAGGATGGGGTTAAAGAGTGTACAGTAGACAATTGGACAATAAAGTAATCGTTAGTAATGGAAATTCGATAAATTTGTTAACTTAAGTGGAACGGCTCATCAAAAACTTGTTTACGTTAGACTTGAAAACAACCATATTGTAATCAGCTGGAAATTTTATCAAAATAAATATTACATCCATTTTAATCTGACATACTCATTTCAACAAAAATAATGTAAGAAATAATGAGTTTAAGCAAAAGTTAGTCTTGAACTAACGGACAGGTTCTTCTTTTTTCAATTCTTTTTATTCTTCAATCATTTTTTTTCTCTTTCTATTCATTTCTCTTGTCCAAAGGTCAAAAGTTATTATTTAAAAACGAAAAAAAAAATTTTTTTTTTTTTTTATAATATCTTGCATGTTCACTCTCCAGTCCTCATCATTTAGCAGGTCAATTGTCTCCAAATTCCACTCTGTACACTTTGTCAACTAACCTTCCTGTGATTTAAGATATTAATTCTGCAACAGTTTATCCAGAATAATAAGCATCCCACATGATCATACCAATTTAACTGATTTGTTTCTTAGAATAACTTCTGTACTAAGCAAATGTAATGTTTTCAGCAAATGTGTTTGGTCAGATTTCACATTACAGATCAATCTAACCATAGATTTGTCATTGCATTGCAATCCAATGCTAAACCATTAAAGTAGACTAACATTGTGTAATCTTACTAATAAATGAACCATAGGTTTGGATCCATTCGATTGCAGTAATAAAATACAAATTATATGGAATAAAAATTGAAAAGGCTAATTTGATGAAAGGATTTCTTTTTCTTTGGCAAAAGGAGAAAAAGAAAATCTAATATTTGCTTGGTACATCATAAAGACTTTTTTTTTTCTTTTTTTTTTTAAATCTTTTTGATAACTCAAATGAACAGAAGAGAAACAATTGTTGATTTTAGATTAAATATTGGAAAAAGGATCATCTTCGATTATTTGAACGTCAACTCATTGACAAACAAGTTTTCATCGATTTTCAGGTCTAAAGTTGGATAGAAAAGCTTGCAAATAGTAAAATATAATCAATTTTTTTTGTTTGCTTTTATGATCTACCAATGACAGGAAATTAATTGTCCCCACCGCCTCTCTCTCTCCAAGAAGTGGATTTTTTCATTTATTTACATTTCTTTTATGGAAATAAAATTGTACTAAAAGTTTACCACTTCTATATACGAAGAATATGTTGTCTAGATACCTGCTCCTTTTCTCATGATGTAGTGATGTGACTCAAAATATTGTGTAGTGTCTAGCATTTTATGATGTTCAGGAAAAGTTTGTATATGTCCACTAACTACTTCTAAGTATATTGGGCATAGAAACGTGAAAGATAAACCTGTTTCTTATGAACCTGGATATTTTTCTAAAAGGGTGAATGAATTGGGTGTGCTTACTCTTGGGATACCTGTCCTAAACATATATTTGAAGAATCATTGAATAATTCTTGTGATATTTTAAGCAAGGATTGTTGTTGCAATGATGTTAATTCTGATTATGTTGAACCAACTTCTTTTTTTGGTCTGCACCACATCCTGTACTATAGCAACCCATGCATAGCATTCCTGAGCAAGGTTGCATGAGATTGTTAACAAGTAGTAATTACTACATTGAACTGCGCCTACATGTAGACCTAGACCCAGTCTGTAAGATATTTGAATTTTGTTAGGCAGTGTTTAAATTTTAAAACAGTTGGATCAGACTTTTCTGTGCAGATTAAAAAAAAAATTTGTAAATTCAAATTTTGGTTGTTTTGTTTATTGTCCTCATAAGTTGACGGCGTAAGAATTTTTCTTGATACATTGTTTTTCTTCATGTCTATGAAAATATTTTCAGTTTTTATCATTATTTAAAATGCCAGTTCAGTCAATAATACATTTGAAAATGAATCTTTAAAGTTTTTATCTAAATTTGAAAATATCACGTGATTGTAAGATTGTGTTAGTAAAAGGTTTGCTGTTTTTAATTTTCTAAATTTGTCATATTTTTCATTCTCCCCCTCCTTTTGAAAGATTATTTACTTATTATAACCTTGATGTTTGAATTTATTTAAAAAATATATCTACTTATATATTAAAGGCACTTTGCAGGTGTGAGTTTATTTCCTATGGACTCTGAAACTACTGGGCCGATTTTTTTAAAATTTCACACAAATGTACTTGGTGTCTGGGAGTGTTCTTAGGTAGGTTTTGTATTGGAATGTTGTCAATAAATATCAATAATCAAAATCTTTCAATTAAAGCAGGAACAGTTCAATTTTGCCAAAGTTAACACCCTTATACAGCCTAACATCGCAGGTGCATTTGAGAAGTTTAATTGCATAAGCAGAAGGGTCCAACTTATAAAATCGACAGTAGGTTCTTTGGTAAGACAGTAGTGAGTTCAAAATGAAGGTTTCTGTTTGGAGCACAATTGAATCATGATACTAGACTTTTCCTTTTTAAACTGATTCAAACCATTATATATAAAAATAATTTTATAAAATAGACAGTAGGTTCTCTTCAGTATAGACTACAATTTATTGTGGACTATTCACTGCAGGGAGGCATGTAAAACTTCCTCCTGGTGCACTGCGGTGGGTCCCCAACTAAAGCAAGCAATCAATTGAAAAATGAGTGATTGCACCAATTTTGATGATAATAAAAGTATTGAAAATGTGGAACATTCATTGATTCTCATTCAATCCTAGGAAACGTTGGGTCTCCCTGCTAGTTTATATTAAGTATATATATATATATATATATATATATATATATATATATATATAATTTTTTTTTTTTTTTTTTTAAATCGTTTTGTATTCGAGTTATTACAGGATAGAACGATAAATTTGTCACCCTAAAGAAAACAACACTACATCTTTATTTTAAAACTTATTTACAAAATCGATTCAGATAACTTGATTATGTACTAAAGCTGACATCTATTAATTGTAGCTGTCTTTGGCTTCAATCACCGCCTCAATACAGGTTCAAAACTGGGAGCATGCATTTTCCACAAGTGCCGGCGGGAGCTTGGCGAATACTCGGCGGATATTGGTGATCAGGTTAGTTTTGGTATTGTGGGAGGTCATGTTGGTGATGTTCTGGATGTATGACCAAACAAAGTAATCCAGTGGGTTTAGGTTGGTGGGTCCAGTGAGAGAAGGGTACAAAGTCGTAACACTCCTTCTAAAGCCAAGCCCGGGTGTCTTTGGACTTGTGGGCCAGCGCAAAGTCCTGCTGCCACACTGGGTCACTCAGTGGCCACCTGATTGCTCCAGGGGCTCACCACATTCTTCAGCACATCCAGGTAGACTTTGGCACTGACTTTTAAGCTGACTTCAAAGATGTGAGGTGACATGATGTGTCCTTCACTTGAAACCACACCGAAGACCATAATGGTGGCTGGAAACTTTGTTGAGCCGTGCCCTCAAATGTTGAACCGTCCAGATTTGCATTTTGAGGGTGCTGGCAATGGTCCTGTTGTCATAACTTGGATCGGTATAGAACATGAGTTGTACAGCGAAGCATTTTGGATCTCACGCATTAAATATTGTGCTACTTTCAGATATGATAGAAGACTCATATCTCTCTTGGAATTTGTACACAACTAGCCAATTAGTAGATGGTCTGCAACAAAAATAGAACTGGTTTTCATCAAACGGAAATGGAATCCTGGCGTCTTTTCTAGGGTGACAATTTTATTGTTTCACCCTGTAAATTAAATGTAACTGCATATACAGCAACTATACAGCAACTATTATTTCTGAACTTAAACTTACGTCCTACAGACTCAAATAGTTATAAACGGTTAATATTTCAACTTTAATTGAAATTTAATAAGTATGTTTTTCTTTAGGTTTTTTGTGTAAGGATATAGGACACCATTTTGATTACTAGTTGACAAGAGAAAGTAACTCCGCACTCAATTATTCATGAATAAAGTACCAGTGCAAATACAATGTAGGAACCATAAGTAAGGTTTTAAGATCATTTTCAATGAATATCAGAAAGACTTACCAAAAAGACTTAATGTTATTATTTTTTTTTTTTTTAAATAACCACTGTATAAAAATGTTATCACTGCAAATACAGTTTTGTATATGCATTGGTTTTTCTTTAATATTTGGCTTTGCTCAACGTTTTGTACTGTTACATGATTTTCTTGTTAATCTCATTTTATAAAAAATCATTGTAGCAATAATGGTAAAAATAACAACCCAATTTGATGAAGTACATGGTGTCATTATTCACTTGCTCTCTCATGAAATCTGAATAAGACACAAGATCGGTTTTTAATGTGGAGAAAATACAGCTCTACAAAATATCCACTCTAGATTGGGACAAAAATAAAAATTATTTCAATCTAAGAGTTTTTCTTTACTGATTAAGAACAAAAAAGATGAAATGTAGTATAAGAACAGATACTACATTTTGTTCCTAACCAAAAGGCTTATTTATTTAGAAAAAATTATAATAAATAATTGTTTTTTTTTATTTTGTTTTGTTTTATTATATATATAATTTTGTAATTTTTTTTTTGGGGGGGGGGGTCGAATGTAATTTTTTTGGTATCAAAAAAACTTCTACCTACTCTAAAATACCGCATTCACTTTAATTCTATTTAAAAGGTTCCCAATGGTTTCAATAAGATTTTATTTACAAAAATAAATATACATGAATAATGATGGGAGAGTGGGACAATGCACAAACACCCCAAAAGGAAGAAAAATAAAAAAAACAAACAAATAAAATGCTTATGCAAGTCGTTACCTTTCTGACATACTACCAGAGTCACCATATTTTGCTGCAAGTGAAGGTGGCATTCTTGGACGTTTTTCTTCGTGGTCCTCTCAGTATGGATATAAGAGTTCGACCCTTTAGCCATCTCTGCATAAATTGGCATTCTGAACCAGTTGCCAGATCAGAGAAAACTCAGAGGGTTAGATAACTATGACCTGGTGCCTCGCTCCACTGAGAATTGATCTCCTCCTCTGATCATTCCCATTCCAGTTGTTTCCCCAAGTGGATCTGAAATGCTACCTACTACTAATTTCTGATATAAATCTTTCTAGGCTGTGTAAGGGCCCTGATTCCCCGCAACAGTCTAAAATGTGGCTTGTCATTTCTCCCCTTAGCTTATGGTTTTCAGCCAAAGGGTCAGGTATAAAGTTGGGAAAGGCTCTGTGAACTGCATGAACCCATGGAGTATCTTCTAACAAAGTGCAATCCAGAACAAGG
This sequence comes from Euprymna scolopes, assembly GCF_053919585.1. Classification (NCBI taxonomy): domain Eukaryota; kingdom Metazoa; phylum Mollusca; class Cephalopoda; order Sepiida; family Sepiolidae; genus Euprymna; species Euprymna scolopes. The sequence goes on from NC_136494.1 coordinate 116,388,916, forward strand.
CGATTTTATGTCATGGACTTGCTAAATACAGCATTTCCCCACCTCTCTTGCTTGGACATTAAATACAGACCACATTTTGCGAACATACGGTTTTCCTGTCTCTTAAACAAGCAAGAAGAGCATTGGTGAAAACTAATGTGATTAGCAGACAGGGGCAGTACAGAAAGTAAGTGATGCATACCTCAGCTCTAATATTTCAGAAAAATTTCCTTTGGATTCAAGTCCCCACATATTATTCGATCTTTGACTATACTTCCAACCAATTCGGTCCAAATCGAATATCATGGATCCAAGCTGAACCATCTGACTAGTTAAAAATTGGAAATGCAACCTCTCCGTGCCAGGCCGTTGGACTTGCTATGGTTGATGATGGCTTCTGTAAATTCTTCATACCGAGCAAGAGCCTTAATCACCATTGCAATATCAGTACTGCTGGACATGAAAAATTTAGAAATGTTTTGTAGTTAATATATGTATTTCTTACTAAGAGGGGGTGGGGACACCCGGTCTTGCCAGGTCATAAAATACACTTAAATATATTTTAATTCATGCAGATTTCATATTTATTATTACAGAGCCAATTTTCTGTTGAATATTATATTGTACCTAATATAGTAGTGATTTCAAGTTTAAAAAGAAATGACGGATGCCATCAAAACCAAAACAGATACCTCATCAGATGCATCTCCTACTGATGTAGCTATTGAGAGATAGTTAAGAAAGATTTAATATGAAATGATTTGAAGAAAGTAATTTAATTTGGACATGCGCAGAAAAAAGTAAAAATATGTTGGCAAGTTGAAATGAACATTTTGTATTTCAACTTGTCAACATATTTCTGTACTGTTATTCATCCATCCAAACAAAGATTTTATTCATTATAAACTATCCTTGATGTATGATTAATATTTCCTGTTAATTTCAGGATTATGTGAGCAGTAGCTTAAGAGTTTATCAATTAAATATGCACATAGAGACATGCACAATGCATCTACTGTTTTATTTACATAGATCTGAACTGAATAAAACAAATACATTCCATCAGTCTGCCTTTTCCCAAACTGAGACAAAAGTAATTTCATATTCACACGGAAGATCTAAAGTCAAGACTTTGACTATCCTAGAAAACCTGCATGGTATAAATGCAGAACCTAATCATTTGTATTGAATTAATTTTTTGGAATTATTTTTGAGATGAGTAAATTTTTTTTTTATTTAATTATATCACATTGGATTAGTAAATCTCTCAACAGGGGCATCGTTCAAAGCAATAGCTCTTGACATATCAAATGCTTTTGGTAGAATAGCTGGAAATGTCCTTTCAATTATTACATCTTTTCTCTTTGATAGGCTTATAAGAGTATTTGTTGGTGGCCAGAAATCAGAAACTCATAGTATTAATGCTGGTGTTACTAAAGGTTCCATCCTGGACCTAATTCTCTTCCTGATCTTCATCGATGATCTCCCAAATCACATTCTTAGATCATTCGTAGATATTTATGCAGACGACATCACAATCTATGGCAACACTTCAAAGGCCAGCATTGACCAAGATCTTTCTGATTCTCTCTCTTTTGAAACAACAACTAGAAAATGAGAATAATAGTCCAAATAATTAAAAAAACAAATTTACTCATCTCAAAAATAATTCCAAAAAATTAATTCGATATAACAATTGGTACGGACCCGACAATTGGAAGATTGTGGATTTATAAGATCAAAAAATCCAACATTGATTGCCCCTTTGGGGCCTGTGGCGTAGTGGATAGAGATGCAGGAATATCCAAGATTCCAAGTGAGTATTGTCTGGAGGTAGCGGTTTCAATCCCACTCAAAGTCGGTCAGAGGATTAGTTGACTAAACCGTGGTGAGATAACTATAACTACTGAAAGTAGCAATTGCTGTGGATGTAGTTGGAGGATTCGACATTCCTATCCCGTTGCGGTTTACCAGAGGAATGATTGGCCGAAACGTCATAGAAAACAACAACTAAAAGATGAGAATAATAGTTCAAAGAATTAAATAAAAAAAAAACTAATCATTTGTGTTCCATTTTTTTATGTCATCAAATTAAAATCTATTGTTGCGCCTGGTACATATAATCAATCTGGCTGTTGCTTAAAGTTAAAATGTATTAATAAAATAAATGATTTAATTTATGCAAATCATAAATAAATATTGCTTTCAATGGCACAAAGATATCACCATGTTTTTTTTTTTATTGATATAAAAGATCTTCTCTAAATGAATTTGATTGAATTTTCACTTTATTAAATGAAGTATATCATAGAATGAGAAAACAAACTAACATGTTGATGCTAATTTTTATCATTAGAAATTGGAATTGAAATTACTTATTTTGGGAAACCTTTATAAATGGATTTCATTTTAGCCATTATTATTGTGTGTGTGTGTGTGTTTGTTAGTTTCATTTAGGCAAACATTGAATATTTTTGCTTGATAAAACTTTTTTTTTTTCCAATTTTCCAAATAGTCCATCTAGTATTTTGGTCAAATTGGTGTCAGAACCTTGGTTTTCTTTTTCCATTTTTCTATGCTTTTTCACAAGTACTTTCAATTCGATTTATCAAATTATCAGGTGGGATTAGAACAACTATGTCTTTTACTGGTTAGTTTTTCTTTACGGCTAGTAATTTATGACTTTAAAATTAGATGTTGCATGTGAATGTAATTAAGTGGTTAGCACATAAAAATTTTAAAAATATGATAAAGATTATTTAATGATTTAATGGTTAAGAATTTACTTTTAATTACCATGTTAGGTGGTTTAAAATGTTGTGACTAGTTTCATAATTAACATTATTGATCGTGGGATGGTTGAAACAAATATACAGCTAGCTATGTTTATATAATTATATGTACAGAACTCGCATAAACTAATTAACTGATCATTATGACTTTTGGAACACAGCTACTAGTCATAAAGAGTTGTAATATAGGTTACATTTAGTCTTATGCAAAGGCGTAGAAGACTTCTGTGAAAATTCATGTCTTCAAATTTTGTGAAATTTTATATTTTGTGATGTATTAGACATCAAATAATAAATATTTCCCAATTTTTATTTATTTATTCATTAAGTATTTTAAATATCATATTTGCTCAACCCTCAATTTGAAATATTTCAAATTTTAATCTCCATAGGGGAACATAAAAATGGTACAAAAGTGTTCAAAACTGTTAATTTTACTCCTCCTTTGATGGGTATTCTTCTAGTATATATAAAATAATTTGTTTATTGATGTAAATATAAAGTTTGTTTGTTATGAAAATTCATGTTAATAGTCAATTCAAATTAGTTTTAATAAGAATTAAAGTTTATCAAGAAATTCCATGATGTGTTTAAATTTCCCTCCAATTTCATTTGAGATTACTTATGTTCAATCATCGATTTTTCTCATTACTTAACAGGGATGTAATTGAAAATAAAGACTTATACTAAGATCAAGTCTATCTTATCAAGTAAAATTTTACGAAAAATACAATGGTGATAATAATTTCATGTTTAGATTTTAAAATATTTTGATATTATACATACTTGGAAAAATGATAAAAATTGTACAGAATTTTGCATTAAGTGCAGAAGCTCATGGAATTCTCAATACTTCCTTGACATCATTGCTCAATTATTGCTCATATTTTTATATATATATATATATATATATATATATATATATATATATATGTGTATGAAAAAAATATATGTTGCAAGGATGAGATATAGGTAAAATATTTTCGCTTGTTTTCTTTTCCTTTATAAGGGAAATAGTTTCTATAATGTTTTATTGTTAAAGTGTTTTTTATTCAATAAGTCTGAAGAAAGGCTGTTTTGTGAAAATTTTCAAACGAAGTAATTTTTGAATTTGTCCAAATAATCTTGAAACAATTGTAACTAACAATGAAATACACTATTTGTTGCTATCAACCCCTTCTTTGAAGTCTTGGTATTTGTTATATATATATATATATATTATTATTATTCCAAGTTAAGAATATTCAGAGAATGAATTATAAGGTTTATACAAGAGTGCTCAATATAAAGTAGAGCAAGATATACTTTTTATTTGTTTTCACATAAACATTTAAGTATCACTACACACTCCTGAGTATATTTCGGTCAACTAGTTATAGATAACTAGAGGCTTCATCAGATGAAGTTGCTTTTCAAAAAGTTCAATCTTTAATTTTAAGATTAAGGACTGATACTTTGGTCACTTTGACCTCCTGGGCTGAGAAACAATTTTGCTTTAAATTTAGTACCTCTGCCAACTCTAAATTAGTAATTAATTTGCGTTTAACTTTTAATTACTTTTTCTCATCAGACGAGAGCTTACGGATTTCTCGTCCAGACCAGTATATTTAATTTTCACAAGGTTTTTTGTTTTCCAGTGAATTAATTTTTACAACAAAAATTAGAATGCGACGTTCATATTGGATTTTAAAATATAAAAATCTGAATATCAATCTTTTTTGGACTGTATCCTATGTGTTCATGCCTTTGACTATCAAACCTTTTTTATTGGATTATTCTTTAAACCTAACCTCTTTAGGAATATCCTTTAAAACCTTTTCTTTTGACATGTCAAATTTTCATGCATTCATAATTTATCTAAAAATTTTAATATTCAATTTATATGCTAATTAGCAAAATTTAGAGACTGCATATGAATTTCATTTTGCTAAATACGTTTCCTCTGAGGATATGAGCCATTCATTGAAACTCCATGGGATAAGGAAGAATCTTTTTATTTTCTTTACTTGTTGAAAAAAAAAATGTAGGGCACAATCACCTTGCCAGGTCACCGAAGTTAAGCAATGTCGAATATGGCCAGTACCAGATGGGTAACCATTTGGGAAGGCTAGGCGCTGTATATACCTTCTGGGAAAGTTTGGGTGTGGGATCAGCACCCTCACCTTGAAAAAAGAACTCGCTACAAAAGCATCTACAAAGTTGTGTATGGCCTATGCCCCTCCAGGGGCTCAAGGCTATGGTATGGTTGTTGAAAAATAAATTGTAAGATTTAATTTACAGAATATAAATCCAATTGTTCTTATATATTATTAAATTTGTAAATTGATGTATAATATTTATACCAGTTTCAAGAATTCAATAGTGACAATATTTTTATCATATGATTATTTCTACGGCCATATTCAGCATTCCAGTCATAGTGCTCAAAAAGCTTCAACTGGAACTATCTCATATATACTAAGCTGTTTAAACATTGCCTTAAGGAGAAATGCTTCCCAACACTATGGAAGTCTTCATCAATCCGCTCTGTATTAAAAAATTCCAGAGAGTGGTCATTTCCATCTCAGTACAGACCAATCAGTCTCCTGTGCATCATGAGTAAGTTGCTGGAATCTATGATAAACAGAAACGATCAACCACCTCAGAAAAAATAACCTCCTCAGTGACATGCAATATGGTTTCCATTCTGAGAAATCTACAGTTGATGTACTAACTGTTATATCACACTGGATTAGTGAATCTCTCAACAGGAACTCATAGTATTAATGCTGGTGTTACTAAAGGTTCCATCCTGGACCTAATTCTCTTCCTGATCTTCATCGATGATTTCCCAAATCACATTCTTAGATCATTTGTAGACATTTATGCAGGCGACATCACAATCTATGGCAACACTTCAAAAGTCAGCATTGACCAAGATCTTTCTGATTCTCTCTCTTCTGATCTTGAGAACGTGGTGCAATGGGGAAAAAGGTGGTTGGTTAATTTTAATGCATCGAAAACCAAGCTTCTCTTCTTTCATCATAATCGTTCTAACCCCTATCACACCTCAATTGAAATGAATGGCTCTCGTCTAAAAATAGCGCGGTTCAGTAAGTGCACAAGAACCTTTTTTTTCTTTTTTGTCTTTTAAAAACACAATAAGTCATAACTAATCATTTTTATAACATAAAAACGCTTATTTCGGTTAAAACAAATTCTACTCTATTTTTAAAACTGAATTATTTTCAGTTTGTTTTCATTGCAACAGACCATAAAGAGAAATCTTTCTAGACTGAGGCAGCATTAAAGAAATTCACTTAAACTAGTATATAGTCATCGAAAAGTGCTCAATATCCAGAGAATAGCTTCTTTTCTTCATATCTGGTGGAGAAGTTGTCACATTGGTGCGATTACATTTTCGTGTTTTTATCCATTTTTAAGTAGGATTACCGTATCTTTTACTTTTTGAAATTGTTGTGGTGGTATCGACTTTGCCCACGATAGAGTTGACATATATATATAATAAATAATGAAAAAGTGCTCAATATCCTTAATATAGCAGGTATGTCCAAAGTGAACTTCATGTCGACTCAGGCAGTGCCCACTGCTGGGTATCCATGCTAGACTATTATATAAAGGAAAGATGTTTGTGTGTGCGTGTGTGTTTAAAATTTTTGTTAGCCGCATCCGATTGGTTCGAAACCGGTACCATCTGAAAGAGCAATACCTTGGATGCAAAAATAAAAAAAATAATTCTGTGGCAGTCAACCTGACCTCTTTTTGGAAGAGGAGGAGGGTCATTTTTCACGTCTTTGTTTTTGCAAGTCGCACATGTGTAATTAACTAAAACTATGTTTAAAAACCTTATTTTGCAATGTCATGATGTCATATGCACTCGTGGCCCTATCGGCAAAAGCGTTTGCCAGTAATTTTTTTTTCCCCTTATTTTCCTCTTTCGCATTTCAGGTTCAAGCCTGGCTACTGTGGCTAATTTAAATTTTTTTTTTTTTTTAATCTAGTTGCACAGGCACTCGCTGCTATTTTTATTGAAAGAAAAATGGTTTTGATTCAGTTTTTTTTTTTTATGAAAAGATTCTGGTGCACAGGCTCAATATCTGGAGAATAGCTTCTCTTCGTATCCCCTCTGCAAAATATTTGGTGGGGAGATTGTCACATACTTCTTTTTTGGGGTGATTCCGAGTATCCATACTAGTTATCTATATATATAAAAGCGAAAATGTATGTGTGTTTGTGTGTCCACTAAAATCTTTCAACAGACACGACGAAAATTCACAAACTCGGTATCATATTGAAGCCCCATCCTTCGGCCTAAAAATATCAAAAAATTGGCCAAAAACGTTCATTTTTTTCACCTCGAAATTGACAATTTTCGACGGGGGGGGGTCAACAAAAACTGTCCCCTCGTGACGACGACCGGTTCTACGCATGCGTCAGATGACGTCATGACCTGATTTACTTTAAATAGTTGAAGAACTGAATAAATTTCATGTACATCACGTTAGCTCAGTTGGTTAGCGCGTTGGTTCGTTATCTAAACGTTTTGGGTTCGAATCGTGGTGTGAGATGTCTCCTTTATTTATTTATTTTTTTCGGTTTTTTAAATTTAAATATTGAGCCAGTGTTATTTAAGCCATTTTTCACGTAACGTTTGTTTTCCTGTTTTTTAAAATTTTTACTTTACTTCGGTTATCCACTCCCTGACCACGCACCCAAAAACACCCGGGTACTCACCCATTTTTTAAATTTTAATATCGAAACAGGCTTATTTAAGTCATTTTTCACGTGTTTTTTTTTTTGTTTGTTTTAACGTTCGTTTTTCTGTTTTCTTTTTTGTTTTTTTGATTTTTACATTTAACATCGTTCGTTTGCCTTACGATAGTTTTTTTTGTGTTTTGCTTTTCGATGTTTTGATTACCCCCCTCCCTGCTTAAGTTTTAACGTTCGTTTTTATGTTTTCTTTTTTTACTTTACTTATAACAAACAAACCTGGTCATTGTCATTGACCTCATTTGCTGAATAGCTATTGCTTACGTCGTCGTCGTCATAACGCTCTACGACTTCCGTGCGGGCACCTGTCAATTTTGTTCTTACTTAAATATATTCAAGCATCTTTCAGTAACTCATTCTGGCTGGCCGAACGGTTCATATTTTTTTCACATTTTATTTTCCAACTTCGCCTTAGGGCTTTGGGTTCGATCCTACCAACTTTTACCCCTACGCCCGGTTTTTTTTTTATTTAACAGCACACAGACCTCCAAACACCCGGGAAATGCTAGTTAATAAATAAAAATAATATTGTGCAAGTCAAGATAAAAAACGGGAATATAACGAAAAACAAGTAGTTTTATCATTTTATTCATATGGACATTGTGTTCTTTATTTTGAAGTCAAAAGACTATTCATTAAAATGAGATGCATTACCTGAGGAGGAGATCTAATAAATATATATTCTATCCTTGTATCTTTATTCAATTCGCATAAAGATGAATGAAATTCTACATTGTTTTTTTGTAATTACAAATAAAAACAACCTAAAAACTTGGCAGTAGGAGTAAATAAAACAAAAAAAATTATTTTAGACTAGAGTTGTGGATTAATTTAGTATATAAATTTAATATAAAATGATCATAGACTTCCAGACCAGATAGCGTTTTTAAGGCCATATAACCAAATTTTTCCTTTTTTTTTTTTAAAGGGAGATAAATGTTGTACGTTTGAAGGAAGGATAACAGATCCTGTTTAGCCTGAAACAATTAACATGTAAAAAAAAAAACAAAAAAAAAACAGTATTCAAAATTGTTAAAATGAATGACATTTTGAAGAAGCCCCTTGCTTTAACAAGCTTCCAAGACTGACTTTCACCCGTTCTTAAGATTTCTGTAAAAATGCTTGGATCCTTCTACTGCTCCAGAAGGATCTCACTAAAATGTATTAAGATGGAGCACTGTTACCATATTTGCGAACGTACTTCTCAGAGTATCTACTTTAACAAAGTACAAAATCGACCTTGAAATCTAGTGGGTGATGTCTTCTTGTCCTCCCTGCTAGGTTTTTCTCACAAAAAGAACGTTGCTAGTTTTTCTATACTCTATCGTTATTTTCATAGCAGGTTCTCGACTGAGCTTCAATCTATAGTCCCATCCTGTAAAACATTCATAACAAAAACTCGTTTTACCACAACCAATTGATAATATCTCTTTGTCTTTGTGGGCCTGAAACTAAACGAAACTTCCATAAGCAAAGTTTCTTTTTGAGACCTATCCGTCTGTGGAACACAATATCGCAGGGTTGCTTCCCAGCTGACTACAGCATATTGTTTTTAAGTCAAATGTAAACATATTCTTGAGCCGTCCTCTTAAATAATCAAATTCTGCCAAACTTCCACCATCATTATAAATCATTACGATGTTGTCTCACCATCCACCTGACACTCATTAATCCTTATCCTCGAATGGCCTTTGGGTCTGGATAAGTGATGATTCTAGCAAAAAAAAAAAATGAACAAACAAAAACAATAACAGCAAAAGAACTTGTGCCTTACATCCTTTGTTAATTCATAATTTTAATAGTGAATGTATTGATAAAAAATGTCAATATTAAAAATAATGCCCTCTCTTAACACTAGCATTAATCCTAACGAAAAATAGACAGACTAAAGGTACGTGCAACGTGAGTGTAACAAGACCGTGAAAAGTACCCCCTCCCTTCCTCCAAAGGATGTGTTCTCTATAGTATCAAACCTGACCAAATGGTTAATTGTAGGCATAGACCGATTCATACCATCAAAAAAATTCCAACAAAAACCTAACAGACAGCCATGGTTCTTTCCAGAATGTGCTGCTGCTATCGCGCACAGAAATCACCTTTCACTAGCAACGTAATAGATGCACTGAGACTAAAGTTGCTTTCAAAACTGCCAGCAACCACTGTAACAGAGTAATAAAAAATGCATATATGCTCAGTCCGTTAAATCCAAAGTAGCTGAGCAGCGGCTTGATTCCCACCAGTTTTGGCAAATAGCAAACAGGATACTGAACAGAAGTGTGCGTTCTATCCCAACCATCATCAATGGACCTGAGGTCACCTCGTCAGCATCAGACAAGGCCAAACTATTTGCCAAGAACTTTGCAGCTAATTCTACCCTATGTGACGAAGGCCATCAACTCCCCATATTTCCTCCTACAACAGACATGCTATGCAACATACAAATATCTGTGTGTGAGGTCACTAAACTAATCAAGAACCTTGTAAAGCAACTGGCCCTGACGGCATCCAGTTATAGTGCTGAAAAAGCTTCAACCAGAACTTACCCCTATACTTACAAAACTGTTTAAACGTTGCCTTAAAGAGAAGTGCTTTCCAACACCCTGGATAACCTCATCAGTATGCCCCGTATTTAAGAATTCAGGCGAAAAGTCATCTCCCTCTCAGTACAGACCAATAAGTCTCCTGTGCATCATGAGTAAGTTGTTAGAATCCATATTAAATAAAGAAGTAGTCAACCACCTCAGCAGAAATAACCTTCTTAGTGACATGCAATATAGCTTCCGCTCCGCAAGATCTACAGCAGATGTGCTAACGGTTATATCTCACAGGATTAGTGAATCTCTTGACAAAGGCTTCCTTTCCAGGGCAATTGCTCTTGACATATCGAAGGCCTTTGATAAGGTATGGCATAAGGGCCTACTTCACAAGATTTCTAGCTACGGTATCACTGGAAATGTTTTCTCAATTATTAAATCATTTCTCTCTGATAGGTTCATAAGAGTAGTGGTTGATGGGCAGAAATCAGAGGCCCACAGTATTAATGCTGGAGTCCCTCAGGGGTCCATCCTGGGCCCAACTCTCTTTCTGATCTACATCAATAATCTCCCAAAACACATACTTAAATCATTCGTTGACATCTATGCTGATGACATAACCATCTATGGCAACACATCAAAGGCCGTAAATGACAAAGTTCTCTAATTCTCTCTCCTCTGATCTTGAGGTACAGTGGAGGAAGAGGTGGCTAGTTACTTTTAATGCATCCAAAACCAAGCTTCTATCTTTACATCATCAACGCTCTGATCCCCATCTGGCAATAATTGAAATGGATGGCTCTCGTCTAAGGGAGGCTCCATGTTTTGACAAGCTTCTGGGTTTGACCTTTACTCCTGATCTGAAATGGAACACATACATCAGGTCTGTTGCCAAGGACGCTGGGAAAATGGTGGGATCCTTCTACCGCTCCAGAAGATATCTCACTACTGATGCAATTCTCTATCTGTATAAAAGCCAAGTACATCCAAGGATGGAGTACTGCTGCCACATCTGGACAGGAGCTGCTAAAAGCAGCCTATCCTGCCTTGACAGAGTACAAAATAGACTTTGTGGCTTAGTGGGGGATGCTCTTTTCTCTTCCTTGAAGCCTCTCTCCCACAGAAGAGACGTTGCGAGCCTGTCTTTGTTTTATCGTTATTTCCATGGCAAGTGCTCGTCTGAGCTCCAATCTCTGGTCCCCCCTCACCAATCTTTCACGAAAAACACTTGTCTAGCTGAAACTACTGTCATTAATTTTTCCCACTCTTTATCTGTGCCTAAATCCAAACGTAGATTCCATGAGCAGAGCTTCTTTCTTAGAAGTGCACGACTGTGGAACTCTCTTCTGTTTCCCTGTTTCCCACCTGACTACAACTTGGATGTCTTCAAGTCCAGCATAGACAAATTCCTGACAAACCGCCCCCTTAAGTAAGACACTATCATATCTCCAATACTAATGATTACTACGATACTATCCTATTGATTACTGTACACACAATAACCTTTATCCCTGAGTGGCTTCCGGGCCTTGTTAAGTGGTGACCTCCATGTTAAAAAAAAAAAAAAAAAAAAAAAAGTAATTTCATGTTTCGACATATATTCTCTGCAGAAAAAAAAATTCCCTCCCGAACACATACACCCACACAATAAATTAAGGAAATGGTCAAGATTGAACAAAAATAAAAAAAATGATTACGTTATTTGTCCCGGAAGTGAGTGATTATTTCACATTAAATTTATATGCGAAACTGATTCACCACTGTCAAGTCATATATATATATATATATATATATATATATATATATATATATATATATATATATATATATATATATATATATATATGATCACCTTGAAAGTATTACTTCAAGTAATATCTATCAGGATTTTTCATCTGAATTCTATCAGTGTCTTATCTCGCTTATATAAAAAAGAAAAAGTTGTTAGTCTATTTAATCACCTAATGATTTTTTTTTTCTTTTTGTGCGATTTAGGATGTCAAGTTATAAAATGATACCAATTTGTTTTGTTTACGTATGCGAAATAAATAAATCTCCAATTACAAGAAAAAGCACGTTTTTGTTTTAAATAAAACTGGTTCTATTTCTCTCACGATGAATCGAACATAAATAAATTTGCACTTTACTGTGATCAAACATTTTAATATATTTTCCTGATGTTATTTTTTTTTTATGTATAACTTAAATCCAGTAAAGAACATAGGTTAGAGGTCGCATTCTCTGTTTATTGTTCATATTTAATGCTGTCTTAGTTGCGCTTCCATGGGGTGAAAAAGGTAACATTGTTTTTGTTTTTAAAGTCTCTCTTTTTAAATATCTTAATAACTATAAAACTGACTATTAAATATATTTAATAACGTTTCGGAATTTTTTTATTTTTTAGATGATGGTTGGGATTTTTGATTATTCGGACTACTGTTCTCATCTTGGTGGTTATAATTTCAACGTCTCGTGCAGGTTTCAGAGTTAGACATAAAGATTCCCAAGTTCAATGAAATGTACCTGAAGAATGTCGGTGGTGACATCGGCCGAAACATTGAATATAACAACAAAGATGAGACTAGTAGCTGGAATAATACCAAACAATCAATCTGTTGTTTCTACCATCTGAGCCACAGCCTATCCACCCACTTATTTGCTGTTGCTGTGGTTTCTGTTTGAAACGTCATCGTCAGTTGAATGAAACAAACAAAACAAAAGAAAACTCGGTCTTTTATTAAATTATTATTATTATTATATTTTTGTTGCGTATGAAAAGTAAGAAAATTTATTTAAATTTATACTCTTATTGTTTTTTTCATAAAAAAATTATTTTTATATTTAAAACGTTTCATTCTTTTGTTTCTGGTTTATAACACATAACCCACAATACCACCTCCGTCAATAATGAAGGCTGAAAGCTGTATAAACAAACGTTTACATTTCGAATGTTTCAAATTCGAATATACTAACTATATTTACCCACCGTTGTCCGGGCATCGTTTTAACCATTAAATTATTCATTGAACCAAATTGTTTTCTAATTTTGTTATTAATGCAATGTTTTAATCTTTATTTATAAAACTATCGGGTGTAAATAGCTTAGAATCTTTTAATACGCTAGGATTAAAATATTTAAAGCCATCTTAAATGACTTTCTATTTGACAGTTTGTTTCTAAATACCTTTCGAATTTCAAATGTTCACGGTAATTCGTTCCTTTTTTTGTTTTTTTTTTTTGTTTAACCATTAACAAAAGATAAAAATGGCTGACTTGTTTACGAAGAGAAACGGAAATGCATTATGGATTTAATTTTGTTATTAAATTTTTAATTTAAATTTCTTAGTACGTATGCAAAATACAGACTGTGCTGTTTTTAAATAGGACTTTAATTTAAATTCAATTGTTATGTCTTTTGTTTATTAAATTGTTAGGTGAAAGCACAGAATAATTACAAAACGCCCTCTCTGTTAATAGCAGTTTCTAAATAACGTTATTATTTCAGCACGATCCGTGCTCTACATAAATATGAATTTCTTTTTGGATTGATTTCAATGAATATTCGATCAATAGTAAAAAAAAAAATAATAAATCAATTATCAAACTCATGTAGATGTGAGGAAAAGACATACGGACACACGAAATTGTCATAATTATATATATAATATATATATATATATATATATATATATATATATATATCAACCTCGAGTGTATTAACTTAATTCATTACAAGTTGTTTCACTAGATGAAATAAAGAAACAATTTGTAATGAATTAAGTTAATGCACTCGAGGTTGAAATAATAATAATAAAAAAAAAATATTTGGCTCTACTAACGTATTGAACACTCTTTATCCTTGTTTTATTCCTCCAAACCTCTGGCCTTGATAGAGGGAGACTAAAATTTGTTGCTATGGTTTCAAATGATCTGAAATAACAGCAAGGGGAGTCTCGATTCCAAATATTTTTCATATGTTATATCTCCCCTCTTTTGGTAATAGGGTACGATTATGAATATCTTCAGTATCAAATAATCCTTATACACAGTGAAATTTACTTTATCTATGAAAACTAAAGAGGGGAGATATAACACATAAGAAATATTTGGAACCAAGTTTCCCCTTGCTGTTATTTAAGATAATTTGAAACCATAGCAGTAAGTTTTAGTTTCCCCTCCATCAATGCCAGAGGTTTGGGGGAAATATCAGATATTTATAATTCATATGAAAAACTAGGAAAACAAATGACTATGATTTAAGCATTGGTAAAGGCAGTATTCTTCCACCCTCAAAAAAATTCTTTAAAATTACCACTATTATAATTTTTCAAAAATTACGTTTAAAATTCTAGGAAACGAGTAGTTTCCAAGACATGAAGAAATTATAGTTTCAAAAAGTGGGGGGTCACTTTTCTGTATTAATTTAACGTAAAATGAACGCCCACTTTATAGCCACCTTTTTCTGGAGGAGGGGGTGTCTGTTATTTTAAACTTTATTTTCGTTTTCAGCACCCTCGAAAACCTGTAATAGTGGTAATTTTAAAGGATTTTTGGAGGGTGGAACGATACTGCACCTTTACCGAAACATTTTATGGTTGTAAAAAAGTGCCAAAAATAAGCTCTGGATGATCCTCTTAATGTGCGACTTTAAGGAAAAATGTCACACAGCGGACTACACCATTCAGGTCATTAGCTTTCCAACGAGCCTTCATTTGTTTCATTCTAATCAGTAGTCGCTGAGATTTGGAAATTATAAAATTGCCCCAAAAGGTGGTATACCTATATATTACATACTGGTAGTCAAGTTGAATGCTCATATTTTTAGTTCTTTTGGACGAAATTTGCAGGCTTTTTGAAGATTATAATACTATTCAATGGTTAAAATTTTCTGACAATTGGTAAAAAAAAAACTACATTTTCAAACCAATAAAATATGCTCAAATTTGCCTAAAAAATTGTATATATAGTGTCATGGCAAGCCAGCTTCAGTTTTGCTGCTTTGGGATGAATTTTTTTTTTTTTTGCTTAGTTGTCTCCTTGCGAAGCAACTAATATATATATATATATATATATATATATATATATATATATATCGACTCTGCAGTAGATAAAAGTTTACTCGACAAAAGCAAATGTAAAATTCAAGTTAATGTAATTATTGATATTTATATTAATCCCAACCAAATAATAAAAAAAAAACTCAATACGACAATAGGAAGTAGAGCTTAATACAAGAAGCATAAATGAAAATTGTAAGCGAAAATTTACATGTAAAATTTATTTTTTGATAAAATACCTCAAAATACACACGGAATTTCCATCAATCACAATTCATATTCAAATTAAAAAAAAGGGAAAGAAAAAAAAAAGAACTTTCTTCGTTTCTTAATCTCACCATTAATTAGATTTCATTATACTCTGGAATAACCTATTTCGGTTCGTTTTTCATTTTTATAAACAGTCTACAAATATTTTTTTTGTATTTATGACCACCGTCATACAATGTCGTTTCATACAATTTAGTATTGTATACTAAATGCAAATTTTTAGCTTTGCTATCTGTATAAATTTGTTACCATATTTCTTTCTTCTGAAGAGAAGAATTTTGCATTCTTTGGAACTCCGTGGAATAAGGATTTATTAATCATCTTTATTTGAGGAATTCTGTCGAAAAATAAATTTTATATGTAAATTTTAGTTTTAGTTTTCATTTATGCCTCTTATATTTTCAGTTTCCATTTAAATTTCTTTATTTCCTTGCATTAAAACAACAAATGATGATTTTAGATTTTTGAATTTGGATTAACAAAATATGCTTATTAAAGAAAACAGACTATGATTGCCTTTTTTTTGTGTGTGTATTATGGGAATTAATGTCTGAAACTGAGAATGTTTTACTGTTTTCATAATTTACTTAATCTTTTCTGTCTTCGATCCGTAAAGAGGAAATCCTTCCAAACTAAGGCAATTTTAATTGTCCCAACCCAGGATGTCTCGTTTAGGGAACTGGGGTTTCCCCACATTACATACTAACCTTATTTCTAACTCTGCCCTCATACGGATGAAAGTGAATATGAGGTTAGAAGTCAGTTGTTTGGAGCGTAGAGCAATGCATAATTTGAAAAATAAACAAAAAATACAGTTTTAACGTTGAAATTCATCACTATCAATTGCGTTTTATGGAATATTTCCTTGTGACGAAGTTGTCTGGTAAAGAATGAACTAATTTCTCAAATTATATTTCCCTCACTTATCCTTCGTCTATGGACAATAAAAAAACAATACTGAATCAATTAAAAAAACAAAAAACAAACAAACAAAAAAAAAAACAGTTGCATCAACCGAGCTAAACGTATCGAAATATATAATTAAACATCTTAGGAAAAAAGTGTAGTATGTAGTTAATCTTTTCTTTCCTCGATCATTGACGGAGAAATCCTTCTATATTGAAGCAATTCTTATTGTTCCAATCAAGAATGCTTATTTTGGGACTAGATTTTACCCACATTAAAAACCCAACATTGTATCTAATTTTGCCCTCGTCGGGAGGTAAGTAAATAGGAATTATATATATAATAAATTGAAAAGGAAAACTGGAATTAACTTGTACATTGTATATGTACACACACACACACACACACACACACACACACACACACACACACACACAATTCTATTAAATGTTTAAAAGTGCACATGCTACTGTTGTACTGACCTTTCTCAGTATTAACAGTAGTAAATATATTTCTCAATGAATTTGTAATAGAGTATAGGTATGTATTAAGATTGTTTGATACATTGACACACCAATTCCCGTTGGATCACCGAAATTAAGCAACGTTGAACCTGGTCAGTACTAAATGGGTGACCATTTGGGATTTCCATGTGTTGTATGTGATCTTCGCTTATCTCGGCATTGCTTCCAGGCGTCCTGGACTTTTCTTTACCACCGGACTCAAGCAGTGCCGATTCAGGAGAGATGCGGTTTAAGACTGCGCAACCTTGCCTCACAATTACACACGCAGCTGCTCCTACAGGGGTATTCGTTGTCTTTCGAGACTGAACGGAGGCATCGAATAAGATAGTTCGACAATGTCTTTGAATAGTGTATATAACCAATTCCTGGTTAAATTTAAGAAAGCTAAAAAAAAAAAAAATCAAAGCAAAACTAACGTTATAATTTTAATCTCTTCTCTATATAAATAAAATGAACTCATTTTTTCTCGTATGA
This sequence comes from Euprymna scolopes, assembly GCF_053919585.1. NCBI lineage: Eukaryota > Metazoa > Mollusca > Cephalopoda > Sepiida > Sepiolidae > Euprymna > Euprymna scolopes. The sequence goes on from NC_136494.1 coordinate 116,406,222, forward strand.
TTTTGACCTTAATAGGATTAAAAATCAAGATATTTCATGCAAATATAATATGCACAAACGGCAGAACAATATCTGAGGTGTGTTATAGGCTTATTATTTCTCAAATTCCTCGATAATCTTAGATTTCTATACTTTTTCTGCTGAGAAGTCACGGCCAAAATCGGTTAAGATCAATGGAAGTGGTAAAATATTTTCTCTCTAATAAATTCCTCCTCCTCCTGCCACCACTTAACACCGTTTGGGGATCGTTCACAAGGAACAGTTGAGAAGAGAACACCGGTTTGGCTTCGTAGTTCTTTCATGTGAAGTTACTTAAAATCACTAAACTAAGCTGCAGTGCTCTGTTGCGTAGTGGTTAGCGTGCTGGACAATTCACATTATATTTTCACGTTCGCGCCGACCTACCGTAGTCGTTTTTTTTTGTTTTTTTTCCTAAACAACTGGAATGGACTTTTCTTGGTGGCCGAACTGTTAACGTTGCAGATGTTTTTTTTTTGTTTTTTTTTTTCACACTTTATTTTCCTACTTTTACTCATGACTCCGGGTTTGATCCTTCCTACTTACCTACCATAACATTTTTTAAAACTCCCCCCCCCTTCCCGGAAACAAACACTCGGGCAACGCCGGGTACCCCCACTAGTCTATAAATAAATTTAAGAGACAATTTATCGCGCGTCTATGTTTCGCATCTCTATGGAACTTACACGTCATATTTATTATTAATCGATTATTTATTTAAATTTAATGACAAACGAATTAAAACAAATCCCATTAAAATTACCAAATTAAATCCACCAATATGCATTTCAGTTTATTTGTAAATAAGTGAGCTATTTTAATCTGTTGTTAATAGAATTAATTGGTAACCCTTCGAAATATGAAAGAAATTTGAAAACTTTTAAACTGTTGAGGTTTTAAAATTCTTAGCAAATTATCATGTATTATTGAAAGTTAGGTAAAATTAGGTTAAATTTTGTTAATCTAAATTTATAAAAATTATTACCGCAAATAGTTATTTGCGTTAATAATTTTTTATAAATATAGATTAACAAAATTTAAGTTTTATAGTAATAAATTTAACGACTAAACAATATTGTAATAATTGAATCTAACTTTAAAAACCTTGAAAAAAAATGCTAATTTCGTAAAAATAACAAAATAAAAAAGAATTAGATAGTTAAAACAAGTGCGTACAACAATGCCCACCAATTATAACATAAGGAATTACATTGCTTAATATTCGGAAAACTACTTGTTTTACCCCGCCAAAAAACTCTAAAAATCATTATTTTAAAGGTGATTAAGGTGGAAAGTAAGTAAAAAAATTTTTTACCCCCCCCCCCCCAAAAAAATAATACAATAAAATAAAGAGGAAAAGCGAAACAAAAATGGAAGTAAAAAGATAACCGGGCAACGTCGGGTAAGTACAGCTAGTATAAGCTTATAAAATAAGTCTGATCAATGATTATTTATGGCGTATATTACCCCCCCCCCCTCTCGCTCTCCACCTTAATCGTCGGTGTTGCTACTTGATTTTCACGAAATCGTGTCAAATGATCGTCGTAAGTCTCCGTAAACCAGGTGTGGCTCAACAACAGAATATCTACCTTGCGCACACACGTACACGGTAACCGACGAAGCCGAGCATCTGATCTAAAAGGGTGGGGAAGTCTACAAGAAAGAATCTATCTTAAAAAACAAAAAAAACAAAACAAAATAAAACAACAACAAAACTATCTTTTTGTAAATTTAGATATAAGTATATATACTTGGAATTTTTTCTAATGATCATTACTGTTATGATTCTTTAAACGAGTTCATTTTCTTAAAAAAAAAAAAAAAAAATGACTTTCTTAACGCTCTCGCACTTACTGTATCCTCGCCCCCTCGCGCGTTATTTTTAGAAATTATTTAATTTCTTAGATATAGTAGAGATGCAAAAACAAATATTTGGATAGATAAGGTGTTGACAGTTGAATAATGTTATAAATTTAATTATCGAAAGCTGAAATTCTCGTGATAAATTATATATATATATATATATATATTTTTTTTAAAATTAAAAACTAGTTACACTGGTAGATTAAACACCCTCAGCTAAGTCTCTCTCCTTCATTCATCAATGAGATTCTCCTTTATTTATTTATTTATTTATTTTTAGGCGATTACGTGTGACTGTCACCATTTGGAAAACTTGACAGAAAAAAAAAAAAACAAACAAAAAAAAAAACAATGAAATATTATTTTCGAATTTAGAGTTGGGAGCAGCTTCCTATATGAATTTAATATAGAATGATCACTCAGTTCGGGGCTAATCACTAAATTTCTTTTTACTGCTAATCCTTAGTTAACTGGCAAGCTCGTCAAATCACACATAAACGTAATGAAAAGAAAAGAAAAGAAAAAAAACAAAAACAAAAAAACTTAAAAATACACAAAATAGAACGCATTTTTTTAACTGCCCTAAAATACTAGAATGGTCCGAAAATAGGGAATCATTTTGAATTTATATTTGAAATGTATCACCCACTTTGAATTCTAAAATATTTTTTTCTTCTGGCCAAGCTTTTCAGGGTGTTCACACGTAATCGTTTAAATGAAAAAAAAATAAATAAATAAATAAAATAAATAAAAAAATAGAATCTTTGCTTGTTAAGTTTGATCTTTCAAACCAACGCATTTCAGGTGAAAACATTAGATACTTATGTGTCATGTTGAAATTATAAATTCCAAAAATGAAAATGATCTAGTAGAAAAATAATTATGATCAAAATATGATTTATTGAATCATATTTTGAAATCGTGTATGACAAACTTGCTTATCTCTTGTATTTTACAGTCTGCCATTTTTAAATGTCAATGAGATTGTGAATGCTTTTTTGTTAAAAATATATCTAGCACATCGTCCACTGGATCATTTTCCGTAATTTTTGGAATTTATACTAATTTCGACATAACACGTAAGTATGTAATAATGTTCTCACCTGAAATGCGTTGGTTTAAAAAAAAAAAAAAATTTCACAAGCACCAAATCTTTGCAGGGAGGGGTTAGCTGAAGATGTTAATCTACAATATCAAATTACACTTCTTTTTTATTTTTACTAAAGCAATTATTTACTCACTACGGGTTTACACTGGCCATCATCAAAGATTTCTCTTAGAACAACCTGTTGTTTCCTGGAGTCTGAGTGATAAGTCTCTCCAGATTTCCAGTACTCACCATTTTCGATAACCTTTGCAAAATTTGCGTTATCGCAACACCTATTTACTATTGATTTAATGCTGACAGCGATCATTGGTCCTCACTAAAATTTGGGTAGCAATAAGCCTCCCCAAGATCCCAGTCCTCTTCACACTCATCCAGTGGAGGTCTGGTTAGTGCTTTCTCTCCTTGGGCTTTCCATCCTCCTTGACCTTCATCGATTATTTGGTGTGATGCCAGTTGATGCTGAAACTACAAATTTTTTTTTTGGAGGGGGGGGGGTTGCAATTATACAGTTTCAATTTTCTTAATTCCATGTCGTGTTTCTTTGTGTTTTACTTCTATTGCAGTTTCTAGTTTCTATATGTCTGGCTAGCACCTATATCTCGTGTGTATTAGTCTCTGCATTCAAAGGTTTTTCTTAATATTTCAGCCATTTTCATTATTGTTATCTGTATCTTCTCAGTCATCCCTCTGATTCCAATCTCTCCCATTTTTTTTTTCTTTTTTTCAAAGTTTTTCGAGATTGTTCCTAGAGTTCTTACTTATTGTTTGTGTTATCTTTATTTTCTTCATATTTTATATCCCTTTGAGCTACCTGGCAAGTTCCCTGTATTTGCTCCACTTCTCCATCTCTTTGATGTTCACTCTGTGGTTTGTTGGAACGGCAAAATTTACGATCTGGCGGGATTTTTCTTCTGGTTAACAATTATGACATCCGGTCTTCTTGCTTGGATGGGTTTATCTGTTTGTATATCCATGTTCTATAGGATTTTGTGACTTCCGTTTTCAAGTACTGCTGCCGGTTTGTGTTTGTAGCATTTGTCAATGTGTTCAAGACGCTTTAAAAACAACATTGGATTTTTATAAAATAAATAGTTTCTTTTATTTTTTATTTATTTTTTCGAATAAATAAATAATTTTAATGAAACATTTTTCGAATTAAAGTAACTTTGAAGGGTCAGCAACAAGTTTATAATTTAAATAAAACTAAAAAGTGCCACCTGGCGACAATTTATTGAAACATACCAAAAAAAAAAAAAAAAACCAAAACAAAGGAAAACATGGCGCTCGCCCGAATACTGTAGAAGTACCTTTTATTAAATAACAAACAAACCTAATGATGTTTGATTTTAAAAAGAAAAGTATATTTGTTTTTTTTTTGTTTTTTGTTTTTTTTAATTTCAATAAATCGCTTGACTAAGCCAGTAGTGCTTAAATTATTTTGTGATGAAAAAGCTTACTAATAATAAAAACAGAACGGATTATTCAGTTTTTACCAGTTAGTCTGACAGGCCTACAGCAAATGTCGAGGGGCTTTGCCTGAAAAAAGTCGCTTCTATTAATGTACTAATGTGCAATTTTTTCTCTCGTATTTTTTTTCTTTTCCAGACTACAAGTTAGGTCACTATTTTTTTGTGACTAGTGATTTTATTGTTTTTATTTGAAAAATAGTTTTTCTAAATTTTGTTTGCACGATATTGTGTATCTATGCATATAAAGATCGTTACTGTCTTAAAGAAAAAGAGTCACTTGTCAATATTATGAGCTTAATGTAAGGTTTTAAGTTATCTTTTACACACACACACACGCACAGTTTGAAATCAGTTGACTAAAAAAAAAAATCCCCCCAATTATGAAATTGCATTTCCCTTTGTTTTTCCGTGGTTGATTTTTTTTTTTTTTTTTTTTTGTGAATTTACTATTAAAAGAAAAATCTAGCTTGATTTCTAATGTACCAGGAATCATTATTATTTTTTTTTAATGGAAATCCCTTCTGACATATCACTTGATATAAAGGAGCTCTAAAAATATTTCTGTATCAAAAACTAGCCAATGATAAGAGATGGATAGATTCTGACTTATAAAACTGCAATTCTTCTTCCTTTGGCAGAAACATCGCCTGTGAAAACTAAATGACAAGATAAAGAAAATTAGTTATGAATCTGTCAGAAGTAAAACTCAATGTCCATTTTCTACTCTGATATTTAGATTCAGTGTTAATTATTAGGATGGATCTAAATTGTGCTTCAGTTTTGCATGTTTTTTTCAAGGAGTTAATAAAATTTTGACCAATGATTATTAGGCTAATTTAATAATTATTGCTTGTATTACGATTAATCTTTATTTATCACAAGATGACGTAAGAGATTTATATGAATTTTTCATGTGTTTGAAGACTACATTTTTAGTTTAAACAGAAAATTGGACTTATAGCACACAATACTGCATGTTGTCTAATTTCCAAAAAAATTGGGTTGTAATTTAGTGTTTAATTGTAATGCCCCCTCCCCCATCAAAAAAAAAAAAAAAAAAAAAAAAATTAGTACCGTTGTTTGTTTTGCAAAGTTTTTAAATATTATGAAAATAAAATTTGGAGTTGAGATCCCTCTTATTAATTTATATATTTAAATTGAAAATTAATGCATAAAAAATACATAAAAGTATTAAGATTGTTTTTTTTTTTATTCATTTGATTATTGGAAGAAAAAAAAAAAATAGGACAAAAAGCATTTTAGTAATAAAGTTATTTTCATTGTGAAATTAGGCGTGCCATTCAGAATCTCCCATGGGATGATTTTCCCATGATGATTTTACAAGATTCATGTGTGAGATTTTAATTTTTTGTTCTCTTGCTATTTATCGCCCGCAGCACGCAAGTAGAATGTAATGCAGGGTTATTTTTAATTTTAGTAACCCAGCACCTTTTGACAGTCGTGCTTTTTGTAAATGACCGTCTTTCAGTATTTCTCCCAATTGGGAGAATCCAGAAGAGAAAAGACCCAACAGATTGAGGAGAAAAATATAAAATTTGCTACGTTTAAACATTTTGTTTCTTTCTGATTTTAAATTTTAATATTACGTCACATTTTGATTGATGTGATCTTCCATATTTTCATTAGATATTTTGCGATTAAGTTTTAATTGTTTATCTGTCGTGTTGAATAATTCTGTCCGGTTAAATAATAAAAACAGAATTTATTTAACAGTTTATTATTTCAATTTAATTGATTTAATTGATGAACCTAATGTCTTTAAAATTTGATGCTGTGCATTCTTTCTTGATATACCTCTATATGCATTATTAATGTTATCCTTTAAAAAACAAACAAACAAACAATGATAATGTGAGGTATGCCATAATAATCAGGTTTATTGATAGATGTTATTGTTTTATGTATGTGTGTGTGTGTGTATTAGATTAGAAAATAGTTTTTCTTGTAGTGAAATTGTACAATTTCTATGTTAGTACAATTCTTTTTGGATAGGGTGCCAAAAAGCCTTCAAGCTAATAGGTTCCACTTTGTCAACTAAGCTCCAACCCCTGTCCCATCACTGCAATATTGCATCTCTGTACCTGTTTTGCAAGTATTTTAATGAAATGTGTTTTGACGAATTTGTTGCACTTGTGCCCTTTCGACATACATATCCCTAACAAACCCGCTTAACAACAAAATCACACCCCTTCACTGTTGAGGTCCCTAAATGCCAGAAAGTTTTTTACTCTAATAGTTTCTTCCCTCAAACAGCTAGACTTTGAAATTCTCTTCCTGCTTTCCTGACTATATTGATAAGTAGACGTTTAAATGTACCGTAAACTAACATCTTGTTAATCTTTCGTAGGTGTGGTTCCAAATTATAGCCCCTTGCGTCCAAGTGGTGATATGCCTTGTTAGGGGTGAACGCAGGTTTAAAAAAAAAAGAAGACAACTTATATGTAATGTTTGCTCTAAATCAGACATAAAATATGAACTCCTACTTATTATTTTTAGTATATTCTGTGAGGATATTTCCATTTCATTCCATATAATTTGATAGGTAAACCTGATTGCAATCATAAGACAAGAGACTGACCACGCTTTCCTAAGAATTTTTAATGTTCGTATATAAATATAGAAATAATGCTTGGATTTTATTTTTTTTATTTTTATTTTTTTGTGTATGACAAGTTCACTGAATATATATTATTTATTTATTTATTGCGGACTATTGTCCTCATCTTTGTTAGTTGTTGTTTCACAACGTTTCGGCCAACTATTCCTCTGGCCAGAGGAATAGTTGTCCGAAACGTCGTGAAACTACAACTAACAAAGATGAGAATAATAGTCTGCAACAATTAAAATTAAGTTCACCAAATTCCGCTATTGAGCATGTCAGGAACACAGTTGTTCACTATAGTGCAAACCTTCCTTTAATGCAAGATCTTGCTGTTTTGCCCATGCACTTGATCTGCTACCTAATAATTCTGAAGCCTTTAAGCTCTTAATGAAAAAGACGGTGATCAACTGAAGACGTTTCTTTACAGCCACATCTGACCGTTTCACTCCTGCAAAACCCAAACTTTTATGACCTTTAATCTCTTACCATAGAGAATACTCAGTTCAATTTTTAGTATACGTAATATCAAAGATTTTCCCCAAGATAGATAACTCTGAAATGTTAATTTTAGATCTTAATTTTAAGGTGATACATATTTATTGCATGGCGAAAGTTTTTTTTTTTTTTTAATTTGAACTCGGCTAAAATTTTTCTATTACTTTATGGAATTTAATAAGATTATTAAAAGAAGTCCAAACCAAAACAAACCTCTAGTAACTTTCATGCATCTGACAGTATCTCGTCACCATTCGCCCATGCCTAGAGTGTTATTGCCACATATGGGTTGGTGTATCTACCACTAGTCTCTCACTCTTAGACAAGGTCTAATAAGGGTTTCCAACCTAATAGGTTCAACACTATCAACCATACTTTGACCCATGTCTCATCACCGCAATTTTGCATCCCAGTGTCTGTTTTACAAGTATTTTAATGTCAGTGCGTTGACAAACTTGTGGTATTTGTGCCCCTCCTTAACATAAATACTCCTAATCCAACAAGCGGCAAAATCCCACCCCCTCATGGTAGAGGTTCCTAAATGCTGGAAAGCCTTCTTCTCTAATAGTTTCTTTCCTTGAATTGCTAGATTTCCTGCTTTCCTTTCAGTCTCTTGCTTTCCTGACTGTACTGATATGCTGAAATTTAATTATAATGTGAACAGAAATCTCGCTGCCGAACTCCCTGCACAGTGTCTCTGCAGATATGGTCCATATTAGTCCCTTACGTCCAAGTGGAAATATGTTCTGTTTGGAATGAATGAGAGTTTTAAAAAATTACACTTATTCTATAGATCTGTATTATAAAGTCAATATATAAAATCTGTGATGGCATTTTTGTTTTCATTAATCATTTTTTTTTTTCTATTTTACATATTAAAGGAAACTTGTAGCCTCATTGCAAAACAAAACAAAAACGAACATTGTATATCTCTGTCTCTCATATATATATATGTGTGTGTGTGTGTGTGTGTAGTGCATTGCTATTTTTTATCACCAGTATCTATAATCTAGCTGAAGCTAATGATGAAATGTTCAACATTTTAATATCAGCAAGTTAGAGCATGATGAAATATAATTTAATTCAAAAAATGTTAACAGGAAATAAAACTATTATACTAAGTTTTTAAAAATTATTTATTTATTTTAAGTAATCCCATGTCTTTGAAAATAAATGATTTGTAGATGGCAGAAATCATATTTACAAAATTACTTAATAGAACATGTGATTTGAGAGTAAAATTTATTATAAGGAACACCGGTTAAGAAAATATTTTTGAATTTGAAGTTTTTAACAGGTTCAGCTTGTTTAATTAAAAGCTGTTGAATTATAAATGAAAGATCTTGTGTTACTATCGCTTAAGGCACTGTTTTATTGATATTTGAAGACTTTAAGCTTTTTCATATTATTCAGATACTTTGGACTACTGTTCTCATCTTGAGTGTTATTTGCAAAACATTTCGGTTGAAATTCCATGCAGATTCAGAGTTCGACAAGATACACCTGAAGAAAGATGGAGCTTACACTGACCAGAGCTTTGTGCAAATAACACTCGAGATGATAACAGTAGTCAGAAAAATCCAAATAATATGAATAATCGATCCATATGTAAAAAAAAAAAAAAAAAAAAAAAAAAAATTTTTTTGAACTGTAAGCTTTTTATTCATCTTTTAGTCGTATTTTATCCATTCAGTATGTATTAACTTAACAAGTCTTATTTGTACAGAATAGGTTTTGTGCATTTATATTACCTTGGAAGTTGAAATCCCCAAATAGCTGATTAGCCCAGTTTTCAATAAACGGTTTCGGGAGACCGAATTCTGTACAACACATCTTTGACAACTCGTCAGCTATAAAAATGAATCCACTGAGTTAGTGCCAACTAATTTTCAAAATGCTTATAGAAAAATGTCTATTGAATAAAACTTTGATAAAAAGCCAGGTTTCTTCCACATTTTCTGATGAAATTGAGCTCTTTGAAAATGCTTTAGTAACACCAGCACTTTGACCACTGTACAATCAATTACTTTGATTTATACTTAAAAGGTAGTGGTCAGTTTATTGATTTCTGAGATTTTATTTGGCAAAACAAGTTCATGATTGTGAATGAACACAGATATTCTGACCAGCCTAGTATGGTACAAGTACATTTAATAGATTTAGTAAGTTTTTCATGTAACCATATCAATTCTAGACATTTAAATTGTTAAAACCTAATAACATATATATATCTATAATATAAAGCTGAACGTCTGTGTGTGTGTGTCTGGTCACGAATAGGCTCCTATATGGTTGACTATTTAAAAAAAAATGATTACATACAATGATAGAAGATGTATCGAGGATCAGGAATGGGTATGTTTGATCTGGCAGAACGGTGGTTCATAAAAATTGTGGGGTCTGTATTCGCGCCTGGCCCCCAAAGTATGGAAATAAAAATTAAAAAAAAAAAACGTTTACAAGGGTTTTTGATATAGATGTACATTAGAATACTTTGATAAGTATGTTTCAATTTAAATAAGGATGGTATAATAAAATTGTGGCGAATAGCGAACATTTCTGTAAAAGTCTGAGGACGCTACAGACAGCCAAAAAAAACAGCCGTGTAGCCGAAACAATAATGTAACTTAACAGAAAGATACGGTAATAAAAAATAAAATGTGTGTGTATATATATATATATATATATATATATATATATATATATATATATATATATTGGAATGTCATTCTTAATTAGCGAAAATATTTTTGCCAATGCTATTTCTTAAGAAACATGAAAATCCCTCAAACTGAGCTTCATTTTAACACTCTAACATTTATTCCTTTGTGTGATTGAAATCTGTCACCCCCAAAAAGGACCGTTGAAAGTGCACAAAGGTCGATCTAACAGCCCCTAACTTTATTAATAACTTTCACCATGCACTGCTCAGACTGAACAACGATGTATTTAAGGGACACAAATAGCTCCACACCCTAAAATAACAGACAATGATCTCAAGACTTCTAGAGAGACTAAGGAAGAGAGAATTTTAGTTTTTGGTGTATCAAGGTATTCAAGACAAATGTAAACTGAGAAATCTGCTGAGTGGTTGTCCACATTGATGAGGAATCAGATAATAAATTACTAATCAAATTATATTGAACAGTTGAGATTAAAACTTTACTAGCGTCATTTCATTTATATTGCAAGACATTTTTATGCCTAAAATAATTTGAAACCATTCACTATCATGGGTAGAGACTCACACTCTGAAGACCAGCAACATATCACCGGTAGAGAATCTATATATATTTAAGAGCCAATGAAGCCCCTCTAATACTAAAGAAACAAAAGAAAAAAAAAAAGAATTACAAAATTATCATGTCCATCAAACCCTGTCTCTGACTTGTTTTTCTTTTTTTTTTTCAAATTACATACATCGATCAAAGGTCTCTGAAACTCCACCCTGGCTTTTGAAATGATCAGGTTTTGGCAAAATTCCCAAACTCATTTACGTTTCAAGATGAAGTTCAAAACAAAAAAAAAGATCACCATTCTGACTTTTAGTTAATATGTACAGATGTATCTGAAAATGCAGGGTAAAGTGATGCCATCTGTGGTAGAAAAGAACCCACTAAAAAGGTTGGCAAGGATTGCATCAATTTATATGGCTGATATTACAGCTAAGTCACACAAATTCATCTGTAGAGATTCCAGATCCTCACTTAATGCACTGAAAAGTAAAAAAAAAGAAAAGAAAAAGTGATCTATTCACTAATTATTTAACTTTGCAACAGAATGAATAATCTTTTCAACTTGAAAAACCTTCTGTTTAATAGAAAACTATAATATTAATATTCGTGAAACTTAAAAGGTTGATAGACATTGAACCCCCCCCCCCAAAAAAAAAAAAAAAACGTTAACTACACATGAAAACTAGCACCAAATGACTACAGTGAATCTTAGGTTTATTTTCGGTATCTTTGTACTTCTCACTTCCCATGTTTTGTGCTTTAATCCTCACATTCTGTAAGAGAAATCATCACTCTCACTAACGACATAGTGTTTTCTTAGCTTGTAAAATATCGAATACACAAAGATTTGTTTTAAGTTGAGGAAAGAAAGGAAAAGACTTTTGTGCATTGTAACGACAAGAGGACGGTTTGACACTGCCATTTTTGTTTTTGTTCCCTTTCCATTTTTTTTGTTGCCTTTTCATTTTTGTTTTGTTCCCTTTTCATTTTTTGTTTTGTGGAAAAAAATTGCTGTTTTCTAGGTCTGTATCTATCTATCTAACACTTACCATTGGCTACATTTTGATCTTGAAGGAGTATCAGTTATTTTTAGCTCCTTAAATCAAGTGGCTTCATGTATTGTCAGGAGCGATTTCTTAACAAATGAACAACAAACTCTTTAGAATACCTGCATGGAGAATAATGTGGAAAATATCCAACTAAAGATTAAAAAACTACCAGAGTTATAGAAAAGTGAGAAAGGAGGAAGTAAATGTTGCCAGACTGCTTAAATGAGAAGATTCTCCATTCTGTGTTGCTTGTCATGTTCCATTTATAGTCGTGCAAGTATTGGTAAATCAATTGATTTCAATAAAATCCGTTCGCAACGTTGTCAACTGGGTTATTTGAAAGAAAACTTTTGTAGCAGGTCAATCTGAACAATATTTTTAGATTCCTGAAGGAAATAAGTTTAAGCAAAATAAATGCTCCACCTGCTTTGTAAAAACTATTTATTTAAAAGAATGCCAACAAAACCAGTTCTTTCTAGCACAATGAAACGATTGCAAAAAAATTATTTAGTGATTTCTTAGAATAGCAAACAAAGCAAAAAAGGTTGAAAAAAAACAAATATACAACAAATAAATTTTACCAAAGGCAAACTAAGTTATTCTTCTACCTACTTGGTTAAGTTTCTTGTATTTTAACTTATTTTTGTACATAAAAATATAGGTAGTGTAGTCTGTCGAGTTAGGACAACACTCAATAATTGCTAAAAAATCTCAAATTGAACAAAATACTGGTAGAACATTACATTTGCACATGACTAGTGACATTTCATTAGATGTTTTTAAATGGCTCGAACGAGACCACCATTTTATTTTTCATTTTAACTCTACTTATATTTAAAAAAAAAAACAAACAGACTTAACTAGGTAGATAGTAATTTAACTTGCCTTTGGTAACATTTATTTGTTATGTATTTATTTTTTCACCTCCTTTTATTACTTTATTTTTTTTTGCTATTCTTGAAAATCACCGTTATTCTATTACTTTTTTCATTAAATAACCCATTAATAACCCATTAATAACTCATTAAATTTGATTTGCTGTAAAACAAACTAATCAAATCTGTTGACTATCATAAATATCTCTGAACTGTTTTAATACTAAATTAAAAAAAAGCTTCATTAATAATCGAACCATAGTATTATCAGACTTATTTGGTACCAATAAGTGTTAGGTGTGTGCATTCATCTTGAAATGCACATTATAACATGCACAGTTCTGGAATTTTCCAAAAATAATATGAAGTTTTCCATCTATTATCTTTACAATGGTGATAAACAATTTGTGAAAGTGTTGTCGGTCCACTGGGATATTCCCACTTTGCATTTGGATGAATAAATCAATAGTCCAATGCAGTAGCTAACCCGAACTGATTAGTTATATTTATGAGTTTGAAAGCTAAGAATGATTTCGGTTTAAAGGCGTTGCAAAACAAGGATGAATGCATTCCCTTAGTGATAATAATCCAATCTAAGCAGCTGCCGTTGCACAAAGGCAGCATGCATTCCACTGATTTGTCCGCCATAAGTGAAGTACTGATATGCAAATATTTATAGATTCTAGAAATCATTGTAAGTGAAATAGCCACTGTCAAAAGAAGCAATACCAAAATGATCAGAAAATGTATTGAGTTGAAGAAATTAGGAACTTGCGATTTTTGCAAAATTTATAATAGTGTGGTAAATAATTGTGCAATCAACAATTCCTCCGCTATCCAACAACCATGAGGTTGCTTGGAATTGGGCTTTAAATGGATGGTAACATTTAATGTTACTAAGACTGTTTCTTTCCTTTAATAATTACAAGAAACCTTCTCAACAACCGATTGCCATTACTAATAAGACCCTACTTGAGAGCTCATCGTTCAAACTCTTCGGCTTGGCATTCACAGGCAACATGAATTGGAACAAACATATTGCCAAAGCTGTCACAAAGAAGGTAGACTCTTTACCATGCTAGAAAATTACTTGCACCTGATAGTATCCTGTATCTTTACGAAGCCACTATTCGTTCACGCATAGAGTATTATTGCCATCATTTGAGCTGATGCATTTATCATTAGTTTCTCACACATATACAGGGTCCAAAAAAGTTTCAAATCTAATAGTTTCTTCACTGTAGGCCAAGTGCCAACCTCTGTCCCATCACCACAATGTTGCAACTTTGTATCTATTTTACAAGTACTTAATGAAATGTGCTCTGACAAACTCCTAGCACTTGTGCTCCCTTAAATGTACATACTCTGGACTAACTCAATAAAAAGCAACATTCCACCCCTTCACTATTGAGGTCCCTAGATGCTAGAAAGCCTTTTACTTTAATAGTTTCCTTCCTTGAACTTTTAGACTTTGGAATTCTCTGTTTCCTGCTTTCCTGACTGTATTAATCTGCTGAAGTTTAAATGTAATGTGAACACTCATCTTTCTGCTCAACTGCCCATGGTCCCCTTGTAAACATGATCTGAAATAGTAGCCCTTTCATGTTCAAGTGGCAGTATGTTTTGTTTGGAGTGAGAAGTTGTAAAAGAAAGTGTGTTGTGATGATTAATCAGAATCAAAATATCAGAACGTTTTGGTGTATCTGAAACGAAAAAATTTTAACCTAATTTCTGATTTAAAAAATGATTCTTTAAAATGTTCTAAAATCTTAATTTTTCCATTGCTGGTACTAATGATAAATTTATTGCCTTTAAACTACTAACTAAACTAAACTCTGGCTCATAACAAAAATATGATGTAAATTTATTTTATTTGTGAAAATTTGCACAAATTCGTTAGGTAAATTCAGTTAATTTACAAAGTTCTAAAAAAAAAATGTTTAAAAATTAAATAAAACATTTTGTTCAAGAAAAATATTGACAAGGATTAAATTAAAAGTAAAATATTAAAAATGTTTATTAATTTGTTTTTAATTCATTTATGCTATCAGGCTTTCATCTTTAGATTTTTTTTTAAATTTCTATTTTTAATATATAGTAGAGTTTAGTCTGGTTCCTCAAGATTGGGAAACTTTACAAGTAGCCAAAAAGTGAAAAAAAAAAAAAAAAGAACTGAACATTTCTTAACGCTTTGCGTGGAGTTGAATTAAGTATGAATGAATTTAAAGATTTTGGCAGCTTGATTTTATAATTTTTTCTCTATAGTTGAGGGATTATTCTTTGTTAACCCATGCAATCTAGTTAAGTTTGTAAAACAAAACATAGTTTTTCCTTATATTTAGTTAAGTAAAAAGACATTTCTTTTCAGACAAATATCTTTAAATTTAGCATTATGGTCTTTCTTCTCCATTTGAGGATAATTAATTAAATTAGTTTACGACTATATGTTTGCTTTTTTAAAATGAAAATAAACATTCATTAGTTAATTAATTAATGAAGTTTTTATTAACCCAGAAAAATATTTTTGATAAAATAGACGAAAGTTATCAGTAAATTGTTAGTTACTAATAAACTTATTCAGTGTCAGATATCCAATTAATGTGCTAAAACTAGATTGAAAATATCTGTCTAAAAAACATTCAAAGGGTTAAGAAAAAAAATAATTGGGTGGGTCAAATTTTTTGGTATGGAAATATCTACAAGTTTACTAATGTGAAAATATTTACTTTTGACTTATCGGTGAAATACAAAATAAAACTCATCCGTTTTTGTATAGATTTTGTTTCAATACAATATTATATACTAAATGTGATGTCAACAAATTGTTGATTTTTAAGTTTTTATTCTATTTGTTTTTTTAGTGTGTGTAAGTGTGTAGCAAAACTTTGGTACATTTACATTTTAACCTCACAAATAAATAAGCGTTTTTTTTTTTTTAGGAAAATGTTTGCAGTAAGAAAAGCTCAAAATACTGGACAATTTCTCTCTTAAAAAAAAAAAAAAAAAGAAGTTTAAATGAACATTATTTAATAGACACTTTCGATATAAGGCCTATAGTTGCACAGATGAATACTTATGCTGTGGTTGTGTTCTTTCAGGCACTTTTGTTATCAGAATATGGAAAAAAATAAAATATTGGAATCTTCCCATCATTTAGTATATACTAGCAGGACCCATTAACTGGCATTGCTTGGTGGAAGTCTGCCCCTCCACCTTGCAAAAAAGTAAACTGCAGTTGCTGTTGGTGGCCACTGCCATCCCTGAACAAATGCGGACACTGGCGGCCATAGCTGAAATGAAATAATTTGACTTTCACTAGCTAGTAGTGATGGTTTGGATCAATAACATGCAGGTACTGTTTGAATTTAAAAAAAAAGCAATTAAGGGAATGCGTGAATCAGAATGAATTAATAAAAGTATGAAAAATGGTCCATTAATTAATAATGGAAAGTATGAACAAAAGTTTTAGAGGTTAGGGGTTCTCACTGGTATATGGACTGTTTAGTGATCGAATCAGTGGTAGCAGTCCTAGCTATTTACGTTTGTTGTTCAAGTCTTCCTCTTTTTAACTCTTTCACCAATAGTATTAAATTAAATTCCATTTTTATGTCGTTTTTTATTTTAAACATTAAAAAAAACAAAACAATTACAACTTTTTTCACTGCACTTCTTTGAGTATTGTCATGTTAAGAACAGTTTTCGAAATTGACACCACCAACCTCCCCATCTTTAGAACGGTGTTTGGAATATACACACCCCAACATCACCATGTAAAGAACAGTATTTGGCGTAAACAACCTCCTTATTGGAAGAGATGGAAAAATATTTCCCAAAATTTCATTGTGATAACTGCTGTCAGCATACTCACCTGCGAAAAAAAAAAAAAAAAAAAATTCAGGGGTGGCA
Organism: Euprymna scolopes; assembly: GCF_053919585.1. Classification (NCBI taxonomy): domain Eukaryota; kingdom Metazoa; phylum Mollusca; class Cephalopoda; order Sepiida; family Sepiolidae; genus Euprymna; species Euprymna scolopes. The sequence continues at coordinate 116,422,864 of NC_136494.1, forward strand.
GTGTCGCTAGAAGAAAAGTAGATTTGTTTATCATGCATGTGTACAAATTTGGCAACAGAGTATGATACAGGTCTTTATATCTCTATAAAAATGAGATTTTCTTAATCAGCATAGTATAAAACTTATAAAGAAAATTGTGGAGGTGAACCTAATGTACAAATTTACTCCCTACAAAAAACAAAATCAGTCTGGAAAAGAAATTGAAATAAAATACTCTACAAAATTCAATTCTCTAATTAATGAAATTTATGTAATCGGTTGAAAAAATCGGTAAAACCCTTTACAACACACCAGTAGGTCTGTCAAATGAGGTGCGTCAGCACAAATTGAAAAATCTGTAAAGAGTTTGACAAAATATATTAGATATTAACTTAAATATAGTTATTTTCTAAAAAACTAAAAGATTTATGGTAAAAAAAGTTTGTATTTTTATATATTTTATTATAAAGGTAATGAAAAAAAAAAACATAGTTAACTATAAAGATAGTTTAACAGTTGTGAATATTTCACATATGAGAAAGAGAGGGGGGAAGAATATATATATATACAGCGAGAGAATCCAGTAGCTGAGATTGCTGAAACTTTTTTTTTTTTTTTTTTCAAATTTGCGACGATCATAAAAGATTGCAAAGGTTTAAAAAGTGAGGGAGCAAGAGCAAGTGGAGATAGAGAGTTGGGAAGCTTTTTTGTGCAATGTTTATTTACATGTAAATTACTGATTAGATAGATATTTAATTGTCTAAAATGAATTTGCAGTTTGTAATGTTTATTAACATCTAATAAATGTGTTTGCAATGTATTTAAAAGCAAAAATTATATTTTTCTTTCATAACACACAGAAAAACATGTAAATGTAAACAAAGTAATGTGATAAAAAAAAATGTAAATATATTGTAAGTTTACTGAATATCTATATATACATTAAATTTTTTTTCTTTCTTGCAATAGTTATAAAAACAGATGGCATGTTTTTTTTTGTGTCAGGTTCATTGTCGGGCAAAATAATGTTTGTTAGTGACTCCATTTTAAAAAATTTTAATAACTGTTCGTTTATATAGAGAGGAATAGAATTCTCTAATATGAGAATATTCAGAGCTCAGCTAATGATGATTGCCGGAATTTTAGAAGGAAGAAATTATTATTTTTGGAGTGGGAAATGGAAAGATAATGTTATGTCTATGAGTTTATGATTCAGTTGAAAGATGCCAGGAAAATATAGTTATAATGTGTATATTTCTTTCTGGTGATGACTGGAGGCTGTATGAGGACTTTAGATATAGAGGGAAAAATAGGAACTACTTTCTCTATAGTGCGATTGTGATGATGTTGCTCTTAGGATGAAATGTAGAATTTTATTATAACTAATAAATGTGTCTATAATGTTCTGAAGTTACATAAGATAGTGACTAATAGTCTAGACATAATAAATTTGTATGTGGCATCTGTTGCAAACCTACAGTACTTTGGTTCAGAGAGGAATTTCTGCAATCAAAATATTATATAGAAGCTGTGTGTGTGTATATAAGAATAAGTTTCAATTAGTGAACACAAGCAATTAAAGAATTATCTTTGAAAATAATCCATATCTATTTTTAGTAAAAAAATATGGATATTAAGTGCCCAGAATATGCTTTAATGTCACAGTTAAAAGTAAGTTCAATTATTAATAGGTTGTATCAATCAGACATTTCGTACATTAATTAGGTAGATTTAAAACAAATTCTAAACATAAATAAAAATATAATCTAGCTCTGAAAAACCAGTACATTTTTGTTAATTTTTTTCAGAGCTGGATTTTAATATTTGAAATTTTAATGAATGTTTAAATTTTTTAATCTACCCAAGTAATATTTGCACACACATGCATGTGTACATGTATTGCCTATTTTATTGAAATTCCCTTTTATATTATCTACAAAAAATTCATATTGAATGAAGAAATAAGTTCAAGGTAGGTAAAATTTACTTTGTAAAATGGCTACAATACCTATTTGCCAGTCTTTTTCTGAAAAAATTGAGACTGGCAGTGCTTTGTTGACTGTGGCGATATTTTGGGTGTGATTTTCAATTCTATTTGCAAGAAGTACTAAATAGTCAGTTTTTCGTTTTTGCTTTTACTTTCAACTCTTTCAAACTAAAACAAATTGTGGTTAGATACTTTTTTTTTTTTTCCTATTATAAATCTATTTGTACAAGTATCTATTGACGTGTATATTTCTTCAAATTTCTGAATAGGTTTTCCTTTGTGCTTTTCTAAGTAATTACAATTTGGATGGACTAGTTTATAGATTTTCATTTAGTAGTAAAGTGTTAGATTTCAATGTTTTTATCCACACTGAACATTTGTCATCACCTGTTCTATGGTAAGTAATCTAATACAAGCAACATTTGAACATGCGTCTACTGAAACAGGTGTGCAGACTTCTTGCAAAAACTTAGAAAGGATGATTATAATAAGTATATAACACACAATAACTAATACTAAGAGCAGTAGAGAAAAAATATAACAAAATGCATAAAAAAAATTGACTAACATAACAATAATAGAAGTAACACTAAGAAAACAAAAATATAACCACTAGAAATAGTACTAACCTTAATAGCAATCACCTTCATAGAAACAAAAAAAAAATATTAAGAAAAAAAGCTGCAATTGTAGAACTTGTGTACTTCGTCTGCTACAAAATAAATGCCTAACCAAAAGCATTATCAAGCCACCATATTTGTCAAAGAAAGCCAGAATAATAAGTATTATGTAGGTAGGACCTCCCTAAATTTGAAAACCAGATATTATGATCATAAAAGCACATTCAATTACAAAAAATGCTAAATAAAAACATTACTAATGAGCTATTACTGGAAGCTCAAAGAAAACTAATGCTCATCAATAAAAGGCCAATACATGTAAAAATTTAGACAACTTGTGTAGATTACGTCTGAATGAGAAATTTGAAATTATAAACTTTAGACTTATCAAAATCTATTAAATTGTAGAATTCAAATGGCAAACAAATGCATATGCTGAATAAATTTTATTTTAGGATAACAGCACATAAGAAAAATAATTATATATAAAAAACAAATCTGTGAAAAAATGTCACAATTTTGAAATCCTGAAAGAATTTGCCAAGAAAAATAAATATTCAAAACTTGAAATATAGCTTGTTATTATATATATATATATATATTGATTTCATTCATTCAACAGTGTTTCAAATTGTTTTTATCATTAAAAATCCAGCCCTTTATTTTCTGACACTTGAGCTAAACTTAGTATTGTTCAAGTCCTTTTATCTCTCCCATTAAGAGATTAGTAGTCTATTGCCAATCCTCTGCGATGCCTCTACCAGAAAATGCTGATGGATTTGATACAGATAATTTTTATGGTTTGCTTTTGTAGTGTTCATAGCCTACCTGACATTAACTCTACCCTTGTGTCACCACTGATTTTCATGATAGTTTTACATAAGAAGTGTAGTGGAATTGTTGGTAGGTTGAGAGAGGATAACTAGTTTATATGCAAGAAGTGTAAAACAATGGAAATGAATGAGAATGAAAATATGGATAAAGTTTGTTTCGATTGTTTGGACAATTATTCTCATCTTGGGTGTTATTTTTTTTTTTTTTTTTTTTATTACATTTTCACCCCAAACAAGGCAAATTGCCACTTTGGTGTAGGGGGCTACTATCAGGGGCAACAACTACTGGGGTACTATGTAGGGATTTGGGCAGCAAGGTGTCGGTTCACGTTACACTTGAACTTCTGCACGTCAGTACTGTTGGGGAAGCAGGGACCTGGAATGGAATTCCAGAGTCTTGCGGTTCTGGGGAAGAAACTATTGGAGTAAAAAGATCTTTTACATCTAGGGACCTCTACAGTGTGGGGGTGGGATCTAGTAGCCTGTCGGGTTTGTCGAGGGTGCTCGCGTCGTGGGGGCACAAGTGATTGCAGTTCATCAGAGCATTCACCACTAAAATACTTGTAGAACAGGCAGAGGGATGCAACATTTCGTCGATGGGACAGAGGCTGAAGCTTAGATGCCAGTTCAGGGCCTATCAGATTTGCGACTCTCTTTTGAACCTTGTCAAGGAGCGAGAGACTAGTAGCAGATGCACCAGCCCAGATGTGGCAGCAATACTCCATACATGGGCGAATGGTGGCCTTATAGAGGTACAGAATACTTTCGGGTGTTAGTAGTTTTCTAGCACGGTAGAGAGAGCCTACCTTTCTTGCAGCGGCCCTGGCAATGCCTTCAATGTAATTGTTCCAACTCATGTTTCCTGTGAACGTTAGGCCAAGGAGTTTGAAAGATGGACTCTCAGATAAAGAGTCGTTGGCCATTGCTATTGGTGGTAGAGAGGGTTTCTTGTAATTATTGAATGAAACTAGTTTAGTCTTGGCAGCATTGAACGCGACCAACCACTTTTGTCCCCATTCCACTACAGATTGGAGGTCTTCCTCTAGTGTTTCTGCCATTTCTTTAGAAATGTGTTCATTCGTCTTCCTGTCGTGTCTGCCATAGAGTGTAGTGTCATCAGCATATATACCCATCTCAGAGGCAATGTTGTCGGGGAGGTCATTTATGAATATCAGGAACAATAGAGGTCCAAGGATAGAACCCTGGGGCACTCCCGCATTTATATCATATTGTTTAGATGTGCGACCGTCGAGGACTACCTGGATTTTTCTCTTATCTTATGGACACAACGTTTTGGTCGATGAAACCTCCAACCTTCGTCAGATGTAAACTCCATGTTTTTTTTTTTTTTAAACTAAGGAAAAGTGGGGTTAGCTTTGTATTGCAAGAAATTGGACCTTGGGTTTGAGGGTACGTCTGTAAATTATAAAAAAGAAGTCAATTTTCAGGGGTCACTAGGGTTTTTTTTTTTTTTTTAAGACTTTCCTATGATTCAATTTTTAACTGAATCCTATTAATTGTCAGTATTAGTGAAAAAAATATTTTATGAAACCGTGGATAGACATCTTACATGTGTTTTCGTTTTTTCTAAAAAGCACAGTGCAAGGGAGGCAACTCTAAGGAAAAAAAAGGGGGTGATCTCCCCGCCCCTCCTCCAACCCTTTAACATCATAGCAGAGTGGAGCAGATGTTAGAGTGATTGCATGAGTAGGGAGTGGATGGAGTAAATTCAGGGAATTTCTGTCTTTACTAATCAATAGGGCATTGGCACTGTTGACCAAAAAGAGTCTGAGACCTGTGTATGCAGTGTGATATCTGGAAGTGAAGCCAGGTCAATGATGGTTTGAGGACATGCATTGCTTGGATAGAAATGATATGAGAATGATACAATGGGTGTTTAATGTATGTCTTAAAGACAGGCTTTGTTTTGATGACATCAGAGGAAAACTAAATCTGGATAATATAGGAAGATGCATGTATGAATAGGAGACTTAGGTGGTATAGCTATGTTGAAAGAGAGGTTTTGTTCAGTAGATGTAGAATGGTTAAAATAGCAGGTCCATTTCACAGAGGGAAGGTTAAGGAAAAACATGGAATGAAGTGTTAAAAATGTATGAGAGAAAGAGATAAAAACCTGCTCAGAGATAAGTTTTATAAAGTTGTCCGACATCTGTCACCATGTACAACAAATTTAAAACTGAATATGATGATAATTATTATGGAATTAAAAGTCATGTTTAATTTCAGAAGAGTTTCCATTGGATAACTAATCTGTATATGTCCTGGAGATGAAAAATAGTTTTCAGTGAGTAGCTGATCTGTATAAGCTTTGGACTTTGCAGACAAAGAGCAAAGATCTTTCTCGGGTGGACACTAAAAAATTATATGCGATAATTCTAAAAGATCCAATATTTTTATGAAGCAACTCTGGTTTCTGATAGGCTGCTAACAGAATGTGAATCCATTTGATTGGTCAGTTCATATCGCCAGTGTCTATAAGTAGAACCTTTGAATTTTTCTATAATCATACCCTCCCATTATATCAAAAATATTGCAACAATTATTTCAAACTTGATTTCACAAGTAAATTTTCACAGCTGGTGTTTTTGAATAATTTGTCTCATAGGTATAATAAAAAGAAATATGTCTGTTGCACTAAGTCTTTTAAGTTTCTCTCGAATTTTTTTGTTTGTTTTCCTCTTGCCAGTCTTTCAAAACAGGTTTAACCACATTGTGTAGTAGTACAGCTATTAGTAAAAAAAAAATGTTTCCTGATATTTCATAATTATAATAAACCATGTTACTGATCTTGTTTCCGGATGCAGTTGTTACTAGCCAGTTTTAAAATGTTAAGCCTGTTTCAATTTACCATGTTATTAGTATCAGTACGATTTATCATCATAAACTTATAAGCTTGGATCCATAAAAAATCCCATGTTTTTAGTTAATAATTGCCCTCATGTTTATCTATATCAAGTTATGCAACATGTTTATGTTCAGGATTTATGTCTAAACTAATGAACAGATCGTTATGAATTTTGGAATACAACTGCTAGGTGTAAGGTAGGGTAATATGTGCTATATTTAGTTTTCATGTAAAGAGGTCGAAGTCTTTTGTGAAAATTCAGATATACCAATATTTTAAAGAGTTTTAAAAGCATAATATGACACAACATCCCATTTTTGAAAATTCAAATATATCAGATTTGTATGAAATTTGTTCCATAGTTATTAGTAGGGCTGTGACAACAGCATATTCTTTTGAGTATATACCTGTTATCTTATATGTTTTTATATAGACAGATGTGGTTCTTGTTTGTCTGTGTCGGATATATACCCAAGAGTCAGAAGAATGAAAAGAATATTCTGTTGTCATGGCCATAGTCATTAGACATCAGTTAAGATTCCCTGAATTTCAATTTCTTCTGACTCCTTAATCTTAAGATTTAAATTTGAGACATTTTGTAAAATGAAAATCATGTACTGAATTTTGATCAAAATTATAATTAAAATTCTAGACATAAGGTTTAGTACCATTATATTTTTGTTTTAAATTTCTTTACAAGTAGTAATGAATATTATGCAAATAGTTTTTTGTAGAAACTAGGCTCTTGATGTTCATTAAGCTTTGCAGTAATTTTGGGAGTTGTACTTTTGTGATTCTTTCTATAAATGTTGGATTTTGTCCAGAGTTTTGCTTCTTTTAGCTGTCTATTTAGCCAGTGGTTGAAAAATAAGGTAAAGATGACTTGTCCAAGAAAATAACATTTTTCTCTTCCTAATTCTGTAAACTTTTACTCCATGCTAAATTCTTTACAACATTTGTTTTTGAAAGAAGTGGCTTTCTGATTTCAGCCCTCCTATGACATCCACCTATAAGCAGTTCACAGAAAGTTTTTTTGTTTTTTTTGTGGAAAGTAGGTTCTCTGGTTGGTTAATAAACTTTGCAGTAATTTTGGGAGCTATATTTTTGTGATCCTTTTAACAATTCTGAACACTTTGATTTTTTTTCCCCATAGTTGTTTTTTTTTTCTTCTTTCTCAAAAACTGTCATTACTTTTTGGACGGTACTTTCTGATATCCAAACATTTTGCATTTTGGGTGTGCTTGTACCTGCTACACAAACAAATATTAAGCAACATTAATAATAAATCAAAACCATAAAGATTAACAAACAAAGGTTTTCTAGATCTCAAAAGTATCATAAAGCTAGTTTCATATTATTTTTCTGTTTTTATAATTTCTCTCTTGTGTGGAAATAAATCAGTTGTTAACAAAGTGTTGATGTTTCAATCAATTTGTTTAGTATGTCATTACACTATGACTTTTGAAAAATAATTTTCCTGGTAACTATTTATGGAATGTTAATCATAGACGAATATGATTTTTATTTGAAGCAAGGTTAAGTTATGCATCTATGAATAAATTAAGAGGTGGCTTTGCTCACTCGCTACCAATATGCAATTTATCATAAGTCAGTTTCTGAATTTTTTTTAGATGAGGATTCATAATGTATTTTTATTGTTTGGACTACTGTTCTCATCTTGAGTCTTATTTTCACAAAATAACATGAAAATTCCTCCAGATGAGAACAGTGGTCAGAATAATCCAAATAATACATGTTATTACTCATTATTTGAAATCATCAAAATGAAACTGATCTGAAATGAAACACGTGCATCAAATTCGTTGCCAAGGTCATTGGAAAAATGGTGGAATCCTTCTACCGCTCCAGGAGATATCTCACTGCTGATACAATTCTCTACCTATATAACAGCCAGGAACGTTCAAGGATGGGGTACTGTTGCCACATTTGGGATGCCTCTTCTCTTCCCTGCAACCTCTTTCCTACAAAAGAGTCGTTGGGAGCCTGTCTGTTTTATCATTATTTTCATAGCAAGTGCTTGTCTGAGCTTCAATCTATGTCCCCCCCCCCCGTGCCAAACTTTCACGAAAAACACTTGTCTAGTTGAAACCACTATCAATAATTTCTCATACTCTTTATCTGTACCTAAACGTAGATTCCATGAACAAAGCTTCTTTCTTAGAATTGCACGCCTGTGGAACTCTGTTCCATTTGCCTGCTTTCCAGCTGACTACAATATAGTTGTCTTCAAGTCCAATGTAAACAAGTTCTTGATGAGCCGTCCCCTTAAGTAATCCAATTTACCAAATTTTCACTACTAATGATGACTACGATATTGTCACATTGACGACTGTACACTCGGTGAAACCTTATCCTCGAGTTGCCTCCAGGCTTTGATAAGTGGTTATTCCTATGTAAAAAGAAAAAAAAAAAATTAAAAATAGAAATCAAATTTAAATGAAAAAATATTGAAAGCTTTTTTCTTGAACGAAAAGTCAATTAAGTAATCAGGCTTTTAGTGGGATTTCATTCATTTTACAAAATATAAAAAAAAAAATTCATTTTTATTATTGTTAGTTATTTTCTTGTCTTATAAATCAAATTTGTATACGTGATTATTTTTTCCTATCTTTTTCATTATTATTAGTTATTATAAAGTCTCCCCTTCTTATAAAATTCATAAAATTAAGTTTGCATATGTGATTATTGCAACTAGCCAGACAGATGTGAGGTCACTTATATTTGTATATCATGTATTTTAAAAAAATTTATTATTTTACCCATATTTGTAAGTTTATTGCAATCATGTCATGTGTAAATGTATAAATATTTGTATATAGATCAAGAAATATTGAACCAAAATATTGATGAAAATGGAATAGGTTTATATTGAAGGTTCTTTTCACTTGTCTTTTCATGGGGGAATGGTTAGACACAAGGCCAGTTTTTACTATGGAGAATCCAGATCTAAAAAAGAAATCCCTTGACTCTGAACAAAAATAATCTGTATAGCTCTGTTAGCACTCCTTCGTGAATAAAGGTGCCTCAAGTGACACAGTAAATCTATCCTCTCTCTGGAAGGAGGAGGTAATGCCTGGGAAGATAATCTACTACTGGAATATATTTTGATTCTCCTTCAATTACTGGAAATATGTCATGCTGCAGATATTGACGGTGTAAAACCTTAAGCAAGCAGTCTGTCATGCACATATGCCAGAAGTAGAGGTGTGTTATTGAATTCCTGCAAAAGTACATTAAGAATGGTGATGACTACGTAGAAAAATAAATTATGGAGCATAAAAGGTTGCTTGTTTTAATAGTATTACTTCCGTCTTTGTAGCTCTAACTTTTGGAGTTAAGAAGTAGAAGGCTTTTCTTTTAGAACGACCCTCATATAATCTACTTCTTCCAACATTTCATTTTGTCTTTTCTCTTTCTTTGTCTTGTATTTAAAATTTTTTACTCTTTACTATTTTTTCTTTCTAGTCCATTTTTTTTTCTAATCATTGCCTACTTTACTTTGTCAAATTATAGCATGTTTATTGTTTATATTCTAATATCATGTCATTTTTTATTTTGCAAAACTCTTTGCTTATATAAGTTTTATATATCTTTTTAAAAACCAAATTCTTACTTTGGCGATACTAAAGCAGAAAACATATCTGAACATACAGTAGTTTTTGTATTTTTAGCTGAATACATCCTTTCTATAAAAGTCAAACAGCCATTGACCAAACATTTAATGAATTTAAACTTAAAATAGAAGCTATAATATTCTCTCTAAAAAGCAGTGGCTCTGGATAGAATTATTTTCAAAAATTGGACAAATATATATATATGTACACACAAAGGGTGTTCCAAAAGTAATACCCTCCATTTTTTTTATTTCACCCAAATGGAGCAAGGGGGACTGCAAATTGTATTATTATGATGACTGAACTTATGCATTCATGATTTGAAAGTTTCATCTCTCTGTTGCATATATTGCCAGTGTGAGACTCTAAGAAAGCAACCCTTGTTATGAATGTGCATCAGAAGCAGAGATGCATAATTAAATTCTTGGTAAAAGTGCATTGGTTACTATGTTGAAAAATTAATTCTGGAGCACAATAGGTTGCTAGTTTTAATGATACCACTCCCATCTTCATAGTTCAACTTTTTTAGTTAAAAAATAGGAGGCCTTACTTTTGGAATTATCGTTGTGTGTGCATATTGAAATGCCTTTTAACACAATGAACAAGATGGAGAACAATTTTATCTGATTTAGTTATTGGAATAGGATTGAATTAAAACATATCATGATTATAAATTCATTGAAATTGTCACAGTGTTTGTAAAAGATTCAGAGCATAAAACAAATTTCTTTTGTTTATGCAGTAGAACTTAATGAAAAATGTAAATCACTTTCAAAATTCTTAAATGCAAAAGTGACTGAACATAACTTGTTTAAATCAAAAGAATTTCTTTCTGCTCTGGATCATTTATGGATATTGTAAAGATTTGATAAAATGTACAATTTTGCTAGAGGCACCCATGACTTGTTGAGTCCTAGCAACTACCACTATTTATTCTACTTTGATTTCTTATTGCTTAATATATTTTGTTAACATTGCTGTCTTTTCAGATATAATCAGAAAATGGTAATTAAAATGAAAATTTATCAGACTTTCAAAGAGGTCAAAGTGTTAGTTTCTTTTTTAATTTTCATTCAAAAATTTGTAAACTATGGTATATCTGTTAAGACATTCCTCTTGTATAACTAAATAAGTATCTTTGCTCCTATTTTATTACCATTACTCATATACTTTTATGACTTGTATGTATATCTTTCTAGTTAATATATTAGTTGTCATTTGAATTATCTCCCTTGAAAAGTATTGAACATAATATTTTAAAAAGGTTTTCGTAATTCTTTCACTATACTGTCACTGAATGATGAATAAAACCAAATATTAATTGTTATAAACTATTTAAAAAAAATAGTTATTCAAATTATACATAAAAATAATTGAGAGGTTTATTTTATTTATTTTATTTTTTTTTGTCTCCTGGGTTGCTCAAAGTGGTTTCATCTGCAAACAAAAAAAAAAGTATTGATGAAACTTTATTATTTTTATTGACAGGTTGGATATTTTCTAAAGATAAAGCCTTAATAATTGTAATGGCTTTAATTGCTGCTGCACCTATAGTTTTGTCAGTTATTATTTAACAAAATTGAATAGAAATACACTTTTATTAAGAGTGTTGTCCAAGTTTCCACAAAGAAAAATGAAGAATCCGAATACAATTTTTAGCCTGTAGAATGGAATCTGTAGATAACTATGTTTGAGAATTAGATTAAATTGAACCCTTTTTCTTTTCTTTTTTTTTACCAGGGGGTCACTGCTTATCAAGGCCCAAGGACCACTCGAGGATAAAGGTTAATGAGTGTCTGGTAGACTGGAATAACACTGATGCTAAGTAATCATATAACAGTTAGGGTTTGACTATTTAAGAGGACTGCTTTATAAGAACTTATTTACATTAGATTTGAAAATGACCATATTAAAGTCAGCTGCAGTATTATGTTCCACAGACGGACATTTAGGAAAGAAACCTTGCTCATGGAATTTTTGTTTAGTTTTAAGCATTGATAGAGAGTAAGGGAAATTATTAATAATTGTAGCTAGATGAGTTTTTGTTGCAAATGTTTTGCAGTGGAGAGATCATAGATGAAAGCTCAGTTGAACACTTGCCATGAAAATAACAGAGCAGAGTGACTTGCAATGTCTCTTTTGTAAGAATAAAGTAGGGAGGCAAAAAGACCTTCACCCACTAGATTGCAAAGATGGTTTTCTGTGAAGGCAAGAAAGGGTGCTCTGAGCAGCTCCTCCCCGGATATGACAACAACAGTACTCCATCTTAGGATGCATTTGGCTCTTGTACAGGTAGAGAATTGTATTGGGGGTGAGATACTTTCTGGAGCAGAAGAATGATCCAACCATTTTTTATTATATAGTAGCTGTCTTTAGCCAGCATTGCTCAGGATGGTAAATAATTTTATTTTTTAATTCATATTTGTTTGCACATGTTTAAACTTAAGATGAACAACTATTGTATTCTTCAATTTAAATGGGGTCATCTCCCTTAGTGACTTTTATTTATAGATGCTTATTACAAATTTCATATTGGCAAAATACTTTATTATATTGCCAATAACATGATACAACAATAATAAATGAAAATTGGTTAGTCAAAAGCAAATTTTGATTTGTTGGCTTTAATGCTATTTGGAATTAATCCTTTGATTTTATTAGTTGACTGTTCCTTTGCACTTGGTGGGTTCATGGTCAAGTTCGATGTTAGTAATGCAAAAATATTGAAAGGTGGGGTGGGGGGTGGGTTATAAAGTCTAGAGGACGCCACACTGATAGAAGTCCATTTTCTTGCATCATAATTTATTGGCATCATCTTAGCTATAATCCGTCATCAATGTGAGTTGCCAAGTTTTTATCCATCCTTCTCACCATATGAAAACAGTCGTTCCATCTCCTTTCATCATCTCTAGCTCCAATACGCTATCCTTCGAAATGAGCCAAAATCAAATCACATTTTGGTAATATTCTTGGACTTTTTGCACTTAGTGATTGGAGTAGAGTTTAATACTGCCAATGCAAAAGTATGGAAAAAGCTAGGGACTAATTTATTAGATTTATTAAAATTGGAGGAAAGTATTTGTCATGAAAATTGTTTCCAGTCATCTGAATAAAGAGTTTTCTGGCCAAATGATGTCTTATCTATACTGCCGCAGATTATGTAATCGGCTATGTTTAGTTAAAATCCTATTAGATTTATTACGAATCTAGATTATATATATCTTAGTCTGTTTATTCATTCCACTTCTTGGAAACTCCTGGGCTAATTCTGACTGAAATTTTGTATGGACTTTTGTTATAAGATGCAGCAAACTAAGTATTATGGTATCCATTTGGTACAATTAAGGATTAGTATTTAAAATGAGCACAGATTTAACCATATTCGACCATCAGTTTAGCATGAAACACCGATTCTAAATGAACAAGCTATAACTTTGGCCAGTTTTTAACAGGCTTAAAAGTCTAGTTACATACTAATACTCTTGGGGTCTCAGATGGTTTGGACATGTGCTGAGAGCCAATGAGACTATCATGAAGCTTGCTTTTAAATAAGAATTCACTGGGAAGTGACTGAGAAAAAGAATGATATGGCCAAATGCAATAATCTCTGTAAACTGACCTTCCGAGTCAATTGAAGACAAAAATCCATTATTGCAGACTGCATTGCAAAATCATGTCAACACCTTGGTTCTCCTTAGATCACCAAAGTTAAGCAATGTTGAGCTTGGTCAGTACCAGATGGGTGATCATTTGTGAATACCAGGTGCTGTATGTAGAAGGATATCGACAACTCTCTACGAGAACTACAAAATCTAACATCTTCCCTGATGGGGGATATACATGCGACTGCGGACTGCTTGTGAATTTCATACTTTCCTCCTTCATAGGAAGCCAGTTTAACCCACCTAGGGTTAGTGTCGCTTCTGCATGGTATGGTATGCTTTAGCTGAGGACTAACACAAAAGAAAAAGATTTCTGAAATTTCTCAACCCATTATCTACCTATAGCTTTGTAAAAATAGCAATTTGTGTTCAATTAATAATATCTTTTACAACGGATATTTTTTCAGCACGATATAAGTTAACTATAAAGAGTTGATGTGCTGTTAAATGGATGAACTAAATTCTTACTAAAAGCTAAAAAGCCAATCTAAATTAGAATTGGTGAATATGAGTCTGAATTGCTTGCTTGGGAACAATCTATTTTGTAAAATAAACTTGTATTGACTTATCAGTGAAATCAGTTTGATTCTTGTCAAGGACTTTTTTGTCTGTTCTTGTGACCTCTCACCAGATTTAGCTTAGTAAAATATCCAGTTAATCTTTTAACATGACTAAAAAGAAATGATTGTTTCTCTTCTTGAATCTTTCTGTTAAAGAGTAGAATTGGGTCATTCTTACAGAAGAATTTGTGTCTTTTTTCAGTGACTATTGCTCTTCATGCAAGAACATAATTTTGCTTGGTGATAAATGAATAAAAATATTCAAAAGATTGAATTTTTTCTTTTTTTTTCTTTTCTTTTTTTGTAAATTTCTTATATAAATGTAAAAGTTTTGTCAATTTATGCACAGTATGTGTTAAAACTAATATTTTTAGTGAATAGAAATACAGCGAGAATAAGATTCTATCTATATTATATTTCTCTTAGTCTGCCTATCCATTTGTTCCACTTTTTCTCTCAAACTACTGGGTCGATTTGGCTTAAATTCTGTATGGACCTTTATAAGATACAGCGATCTAAATATGTTATCTGTTCAATGCGCAGTTATGGATTAATAGGAATTAGTCACCACAATATTGCATTTACTCTAGAAGTTTGGCATAAAGCATTCATTCTAAGTTAATGGGCTATAACTTTTGCCTGTTTTTAAAAGGCTAAAAAATCTAGTGTGTATATATATATATATGTGTGTGTGTGTGTATATATATATGAAATTTATTTATGCAAACATTGATGGCTACATATGTGCATACATGCTTCTGTAATCACCCGCGCGTTGGGGGATTACGTATTCAGGCCAAGAATTATCGCGGAGAACTGATATTTCAAACAAAAACATTTTCTTATTTCGTTTACAAAGTTAGAATGTAACATGGGTAAGGGTTATAAGCGGGGGGACAAGTAAGGTCTTTGAAGATAATAAACATCTTTTTTATTTCCCCCTTTTTTTTTTATATTCCCTTTTTTTAAGTTCATCTATCCCATCTTTTTTATGGCACAAGGTATTGAGAATGTAGCATTTTTTGTCTTGCGGTCCCGGTCCGTAAATTAAAGACATTTACATGGGCATTAAGTACTAACCGGTGCCGTTCAATCCACATAAAAAAAAAAAAAAAAAAAAAAAAACACACATACACCCCCCCCCCCCCCCCCATACTAAAGAGTGTTGTATTTTACTCACACACACTCACTGGAAACAGGCCATAACTATATCGACACAGGATTAAAATTAAATAAAACAAAACAAAAAACAAAAATAAAACGCCGAAAGTTATCCAACTCCTCGCGTATATATACTCATATACAGTTATAATATGTTTACATACACAGTTATATCAATGTATGGACGCTCAAACACAGATATTCATGTACACACCTGGATACCATACATCATGTCTGTTATTATATCAAAACTAATATTAATCCCGTTAACAATCCTAGTAATAATAATTCTTATAATATTGATCATATATATATATTAGTGATGGGACGATTCCAATATTTTTCCGATTCCTTACTAAATTCTTGATTCCGATTCTTTGTAAATCTCTAAATATTTAACCGTAGAGTTGTTATTTTCCCTGATTTACGTGAAAAAAAAAAAAAAAAAAACACAGGTTAAATATGCAGATATTTTCGTAAACGTAAAATTACACTTGTGGGAGGATGATCTATTGATTTTAGCTTTACTGGTATTTTAAAATCAATAAATATTTATTTTATCAGTATTACCAGCAATAGAAGATTTTGCTTTAAACAAAATCAAATAAAAAAAAAAGACAATCAAAAGAATCATTTTGGTATCGGAAAATAGGCACCAATTTTTCCGATTCCGATATGTCCAAATTTGTTGCTTTTTCCGATTCTGAATAATAGTCCCAACACTAATATATATATATATATATATATCCATTCCACTTTTTCTCAGAAACTACTGGGTCAATCTGGCTGAAATTTTGTATGGACCATTATGATAAAGTTTAGTGAACTAAATATTATAGTATCCATTCGATGCATAATTAGGATTAATAGGGGCTAGTATTTAATGCAAAAATGAGAAATTTAACCATCAACTTGGCATAAAGCACTCATTCTAAATCAACAGGCTATAACTTTTGTCCATTTTTAACAGGCTAAAAATTTTATATATAAATAATTAAAACAAAATTTCAAAGATTTCAATACCCTGACTATTAACAATCAAAAAAGATTAAGCTTTAGCGGTGTTTATATCGAACAACGTTAAAAACTGAACATTTGATGTTAAAGCAGACTGAACTTATTTTTAATTAAGTAGCATTCAACATAAGACAGAAAACATTTGAACATACAATCGTTTTTTGAGCTTTTAGCTGAATACATCCTTTCTGTAAAAGTCAAACAGCTGTTGACCAAACATTTAATGAATTTGAACCTAAGTAGAAACTATAATATTCTGCTTAAAAGCAGTGGCTCTGGGTAGAATTAATTATAAACATCTGCCCCCCCCCCCCAAAAAAAAAACGCAGACATTTTTTGAACACAAGTGTTTGAATACGATTAATATTAAAAGTATTGTATGAAAGAAATTACAGAAATTTATACTCTAAAGAAGTATTTGATATAGAGAATGCAAAGCATAGCATTTTCTTTTCTTACCAAAATGACTGAATTTAGCATTAAATAACCCAGAAAGCGTAGATATGGCATGAAACCAAGCGACTGCTTTATTCCATATTTGAAACAAAGATCACTTTATCAGAGGTCAGCAGCAAAAACAACTGACAGTGTTAGTTTAAAAGTTTAAGTTTAAGCTAAATATATATTAAGCAACATAGATTTTTAGACTTAAGTGAGATTAACAGATTTATAATTTTTAATACTTACCTAAGTAAGATACTTACTGATGGTTAGACAAATTACTGGGTTCTTCAACACTAGTGACAAATAAAATAATAAAAATCTTTTAAACACTGTATGTCTGTAAACCAGTTCTTTCTTTGATATTTGTATGTGTGAAATAGAAGAGCAGAAATTACATCGATTTGAAAGAAAAAAATACAGCAGAGTAATAATATCTGATGGCCCACTTAAAATTAGGTGAAATACTTGTCAACTTGAATAATGTACGTATTATTTGGATTATTCAGAATACTGTTCTTATCTTGAGTGTTATTCTCGCAACGTTTCAGCCGATATAAATTCCAACTTTTTTAAGGTGTATCTTGTCGAACTCTGGGAATCTGCACAGATTTGGAATGGAACCTTTTATGTAATCCATGTGGATAGCATGGTCTCGTTCCATCAGTAATAACTAGGTAAAAGTCTTAAATAATTTACAGTTGTATTAGTATCGCCCACAATGAGGATTGAACCTTCAACCTCTCAAAGAATGTCACTCTCCATAATCACACCGGTGTTTGACAGAGATGTACTGGCAATCTCTTTTCGCATTGTGTTCTGGAGTCCTGAATGTGCTGCCTCGGGATTGTGTGAATTAACATGTATCACTGTCACATTTTTGGAGTTTTGTATTGTCTAATTATCATGATATTCCTAAGTTTTATGCATTCTCTAATTAGCTTAGTAGCCTCTGTCTGTTGCTAACTGTTTTATGCTCATGGTTTGAAAAAAATTAGAACTGAATTTTACTTGGTACTTTATCTGTTATGCCATAGGTTTCTGCAGAAACATGATACAGAATAATGTAGGTTAGAATCAGGTAGTGAAAGTAATTACTATTCCCTCCCCCACACATGTTAACCAAGTAAATAGTCCTAACCTTACTAATAGTAAAAACCCCTTCTTTATGAGAGGTCTCTAGGTATTGGATGATTATTTACTCGGATAGTTTCTTTTCTTAGATCACTTGCCCTTTGTAATTTTCTCCCTGCTTCTAGACTATACTAATATGCATAAATTTAAATATAATGTGATTGAATAACTTGCTGTGGCTGAAAGATAGGACCACTCTGTATAATTCCACACTAAACACTGATGCAATGTTTCTGTCATTGAACACCTCTGTTTCCATGTGCTTTTTGTTATAGTTAGTAACTGTTGGAGAATTGCAGACTAAACTCTTTATTTCAATCACTGATGTAGATTTCTATCCTTCGGCATTGCATGCATTATTTAGATATATAGTATCAATTATATATGGCTATAATCACATTGGTGCACCTTTTCTATAAGATCAACAAAGAGACGTTGAGTCTGGCCAGTATTTATATAGGTGACTATTTATTGACCAGGAGCTATTAGTAAAACCTGATCCTTGTGGCCCTGTAAAGTGAAGAGTGTTTTCATCTGTGCTGAGCAGACATTGGGCAGCAATAAGCTTGATTTCAAATTCAAATATAATATCGGTTAATGTTTTTCTGTAAGTTTCTCCACAAGTAATTGAACTCACAACCTTGAGGGAGATTTAACGCCCTCTAAAATATCTTTTAACTGATACTTTTATTGAATTGGCCATATTTTATTTACACACACACACACACACACATCTAATATATAAAAGGCAAAATGTGTGTGTGTGTGTCGCAAAAACTTCTGACAGACATGTCAGAACGTGACAAAATTAGTATCATTTTAAGGCTCGGACTCTCAGATGACAAAATGGAAAAATTAGCCAAAAGCATTAATTTTTTCACTCTCAACTGGGCAGTTTTTTACAAGGAGGGGTCGGTTATAGCATCAACATTTTCGCAAGTCATCGTCTTCTTTCAATTGGCTACCTTAATTCGAACGCTCGCAACTTTGTTTCACGATGGACACATCAGCTAAGATGTTAGTTTTTTTTCCACTGTCTTTCCCTCCTTTGCGTTACAGGTTTGAGCTTGCCTGCCTACTACAACTTTTTTTTTAACACCTCTCTCCACCCAGGATGCGTATTGTTGTTTTGACACCCCCATCTCTTGCTTCTACCACTATTTTTATTTATTTTTTTTAAACACCTCTCTCCACCCTTGGGGTTCTTTACTACATTATCTCTCCACATCTGGGTAACGCCCCCCCCCCGCTAGTCTTAAATAAAATATAAGAGAATCGCTCTGTCAGTGTTTGAAATATCATTTTCATCATTGCATGAAAAGATTGAATGATCAGATATTAAGAATACCAGTTTTTTTTTCTACGACTCTGGATTCTGTGAAATTTATTTCTTTGCAGCTATTTGGTCTCATTGAAACGTTTTTTTTTCATATTGTTAATAATGATGGAGGAATTATGGTTAATACAGTGATTTAACTTCACCAGCAATAGAGGAAGAATTCAATGAGATGTCGGGGGGGGGGGGTCTAATATCTTTTTCTAGTGGAAATATTTCCACAATGTATCCAGGTAGCCATGTTGAATTTTACTCCCATTTTTGGAAACTTCAGAAAGGATGATGATAGACCAACAAACACGAATAGAATGAATTTTATTATTCCTTTGTTAATTTACCTGGTCAAGCAATTATAGGGGACTTCTTGAATTTTTCATGAGGTTTTCTATTCCAAGGTTGGTAATGATGACAGAAACTCAAGAGAGACCTAGTTAAATCACTGCTCTTTTCAACTGCTAACCTTTTAATCTCTCTGGACAAGCCTGTTTCCTAATGTATGACCTAACTTCAATCATAATGCAACAATAGCAATCAGTTGGTTGATTGCAATTCAGAATAAAAAAAGTATTAGATGAATAGACCTCCCCTATTGTTTTTCCTTGTCCATCTCTGTTGTGTTTGTAAGAATGTATTTTTTTGCTGGTTATGAGAATTAGCATGAAACTATTTATCAACAATAGAAAGAAATGAAAAATCTACAAGAACGATATATATATATATATATATATATATATATATATATATATATATATATATAAATATAAAATGGCGCATGCGTTTTTGTATGTCTAAGAAAGGCTTTTTTGAGGGGAGTTCTTGAGAGGGTTACTATTTTTTATATGCTCCCTAGATGATATGTACGATTTGTGAACGGACGTCTCTACATTTATTTTTATGGACTTTTATAAAATTTTATTGATATAAATTTTCTATATTCCGTCCTTTCGCGTGTTTGTTGGTCTTTTTCGTATAAATAAAGTGAAACTAAATTAAAGTAAAGGCAACTGCTTCTCAGCCTTCATGGCCAGGACGTCTAGAAGGCAATTCGCTTTGTTCAATGTGGGGAAGACCCTTCATATTAGACAAATGCTATTCATTTGGACACTGCCAGAGTTCCCACTTTTTGGGAGGGGCTGGTTTTCCCTCACATTATTAACGACCTCATGTGGAAACAAATGAATACCATGATAGAAAGCGGAAAGCTTGACTGGCCCCAGGTCAGGTTTAAAAGCCATTTTCATTTCTTCGCCGACTCCTATGATTCTTAACTTAATTTCCAACTCAATAAATTCACTGCCCTCTTTGGCGTAACGGTTAGTGAGGATGACTAATTACTGTACGTTTTTGAGTTAGTTCGATCCCACCTCTCTTTATCTTTTTTAAAAAAATTTTTTATTTCGTCTTTGTGCCAGTATCCTTTCCACTCGGGCAAAAGTTAATTTTTTTTTTTCACATTCTTTTTCCTCTTTCATGGTATTGGTTAAAGCCTGCCTACTACCACTTTTTTTTTTTTTTTTGCTCAACACACACCTCCAAACACCCGGGCAATGCCGAGCTAGTTATAAATAAATGTGAGTCTGCCATCTTGTCCATTTTCGAGGAGAGACAACCCTACTTATAATTATACTTTTATTTCCACTTATAACAATTAAAAAAATAAATGAAGAAAAACATATTAGGATTTTTTTCCTTTTTTTCTTTCTCATTAAAAAAAAAGAAGAAAATAAGAAAAGAAGTTGGTCAAATATTGTGTTGCTGTCCCAAGTACGGTGCTTTGAAGTCAGACTAAATAAAGCATGATTTCATAAGTTTATCTTTTTTTTTTTCCTTTTTGATTTAAATGTCAAGATGTTTTCTGGACAAAAACCCATACATGACATTTTGTCTGCTTTTAATAAAGTTTCATTCAATTTCTATTGGCTCTCAATCAGACATTGTGTAATGAAGTAACTTGAGGTGGAAGTGATAATTTGAGATGTCTTTACGATCTTCTAAGATATTGTATTCTTCTTTATTAAAAAAAAAAAAACGATCAGAATAAATAAATAAATAAATAAATAATAATAATAATAATGATGATAATAATAATAATAAAATATTGCTTTTCATGGTCTGTCGGATTTAGAATCCTATTACATAATCCTACCAGGAACAGTGATGTGAATGTTACTCACCTCTTTGAACCAGGGTTGATCATATGAACTAGATACTTTTGTCTCAGCAAGTAGCTATATACTCGTGGAAGAAGAATAACTAGTATAATTTTAAACATACTTTATTAACTTATCTATGGATTCATTTTCCTTAATTAGGAGTTTCTGGTTATTATCAAACAGGAGGAGGGGGGTCTAAACACATCTATCTGAACTTTATAGTCTTTATCACTTCTAAATAGTAGCTGTTTTAATTTCCAATCCTGACATCTGATTAAATTCATGAATCTGCCATTTCCCTCTTGTAGGATGATATCAATCATGCTTTTGACATGTAAAAATCAGGGATCCAGGATATAATCATAAAGTACATTTGGTAGTGCAGTTCCAATTTGTGAGTGTGGAATCTGTCTTTAGTTGGCTCTCGTATACACTGTCACTCTGATTAATGTTACCTGTTAGGGCCCCATATATAGGTTAAATAGATTCTTTTACTTAAAGACTATTTACAAGGTACAAAGCAAACTAATACATTTTCTATGGTTTTGATGAAAATCAATGTGTCGTATCCGTTTTGATACGATACATCTTTCCTCTCCTTGATCAATGAGAAAAATCCTTATAGACTGAAGCAATTTTTGTACCAATACAGAGTGCCTCTTTTTGGGAAGCTGGATCCCCTCCCCCATGTTAAAAAGCAACTAAGTCTGCCCTCGTGGGGAGGCAACTTAATAGAGACCTTAAAAGAGTTGACATGCTACAAAACTCAAACATTAGCAGAATTGTTATATATTACTAAGCAGGTTGTTATTTTTATGATGTAAATTTTTTTTTATTTTTTTTTTATTAATCTGATAATGTTGTATTGAAGTTTTCTTAATGTGTATCAGTTCATTGATGTTTGGTATTTGCAACCTTTTTTATGGTTGCTCTCTCTCTCTCTCTCTCTCTCTCTCTCTCTCTCTCTCTCTCATTCTGATAGTAAAGTCTTAAAAAGATCAAAACCACATTCAATGAAAATAATATACTTGAGAAACGAATGAATTTATATATCCTCCCTTCAGCAATTGCTTAAATATAAAGCTAAACTAGACTACCAAGCCTTAGTTGTGCAACTAGATTTGGAGAAGGAGAAACTCTAAAATATGAGGGGCGTGCAATAAGTTATGCCCCTGACCCACTTCCAGTTGTCTGATCCAGCTGAAATTTTGCATGTGCAATGATTTATATCTCTACAGGTTATGTGGCAAATTACAGCTCTGAACTAATTGTGGTTTCTGTTTTACAGGTGTTTAAACTGAGTCAGGTGTGAAATAGAGCCTGTTGAATGCCGAGCAGTGATTCAGTTTTTGTATTTGAAAGGACGCACACCACAGGAGACTTTTGATGAAATGAAAAACTTATGGTGATAATGCCCCATCATATGACCTTGTAAAACACTGGCATCGTAAATTCAAACATGGTCGGAAGTCTGTGGAAACAGCTCCTAGACCTGGTCGCCCCCGCTGTGCCATTGATGAGGCATCTGTCCTTCCAGCTGAGGCTGCCATTTTGGAAGATCGGCACATTACTATTTGCGAAATAGCCCAAGATGTCAAGATTAGTACAGGGTCTGTGGAAACTATCATTCATGACCATTTGTATATGCATAAGGTGTCTGCCAGATGGATTCCCAGGTTGCTCACGCCATTCCAGAAGCGAGAACGCGTTGAGTGCTCGAGGATGAATTTGGAGATGTGCCAAGAAGATGAGTCCAAGTTTTTCAAAAGACTTATTACACAGGATGAAACCTGGGTCCATCACTATGATCCAGAGATCAAAGCCCAGTCAATGCAGTGGAAGCACTTGGACTCACCACCTCCAAAGAAGGCAAGGGTGCAGCCCTCCGCTGACAAGGTCATGCTCACAGTCTTCTGGGACCAGGACGGAGTAGTGATGACAGATTTCCTGGCAAAGGATACCACAATTACAGGAGCCTATTATGGTTCACGTTTGAGGAAATTAAGGGAAGCTATCAAAATAAAGAGACGGGGCAAGATCAGAAAAGGTATCCTCCTCCTGCAGAACAACGCTCCGGTCCACAACTCGCATGTCGCCAGATCAGAAGCACGGGCGTGTGGTTATGAAATCCTGCCCCATCCTCCCTACTCTCCTGACCTTGCACCCTCTGACTTTCACCTCTTCCAAGCCATGAAGTTGTTTTTGAAAGGAAAGCATTTCCCAGATGATGTAGCCTTGATTTCTGAAGTCACATCGTGGTTGGAGGACCAACCTAGGATGTTCTACAAAAACGGTCTCCAGAGCTGCATCAAACGATGGGAAAAATGCATAGCTCTGGGTGGTTTCTATGTAGAGAAAGACTAATAACTGTGCCAAGTTTCCTTGCTCTACTGCTATGGGAAGTGGGTCAGGCGCATTACTTATTGCACACCCCTCGTAACAAGTGTTTTTCTAATTATCCTGACAGTGTTTTTGATTGTCCTAAACTTCCTCTTTCAATGCACTTAAGCAGTGGCAGCTCAGAAGGGATTCTGAAACATTTGCCTATGAATTTCCCTTGTGAACACCTTTACAAGAGGTATCCATTGTCTCCCGAGAACGGAGGCCTTGGAGATATATATATATATATATATATATATATATATATATATATATTACTTACTATCTCACGACTGCCATTTCATGTTTCCTTATTATTTTCAAACATGAAACTGGTGTTAAATGATGAAGAATGTATATGTACTTTTTTAAAAATATAAAGGGATATAAGAAATGCAGAATATACATATATTTTTTTTTTTTTTTTTTTTTTAATTTTTTTTTTATTACATTTTCACCCCAAACAAGGCACATTGCCACTTTGGTGTAGGGGCTACTATCAGGGTCAGCAACTACGGGGGCACTATGTAGGAATTTGGGCAGCAAGATGTCGGTTCACGTTGCACTTGAACTTCTGCATGTCAGTACAGTTAGGGAAGCATGATCCTGAAATGGAATTCCAGAGTCTAGCGGTTCTGGGGAAGAAACTACTGGAGTAGAAGGATCTTTTGCATCTAGGGATCTCTACTGTGTGGGGGTGGGATTTAACTGCCTGTCGGGTTTGTCGAGGGTGTCTGCGTCGTGGGGGCACAAGTGTCTGCAGTTCGTCAGAGCACTCACCATTAAAATACTTGTAGAACAAGCAGAGGGATGCAACGTTTCGTCGATGGGACAGAGGCTGAAGCTTAGATGCCAGTTCAGGGCCTATCAGATTGGCGACTTTTTTTACCCTTGTCTAGGAGCGAGAGACTAGTAGTAGACGTACCAGCCCAGATGTGACAACAATACTCCATACATGGGCGAATGGTGGCCTTATAGAGATACAGGATATATTTAAAATCAATGGCTAAATTCAATCTCATGAAACAATTTACCCCCCTAGTAGCTGTGTGTGTAATTGTGTGGCAAGGGTTGCGCAATCACTAACTACACTTCTCCTGAATAAGTACTGTTTGGATCCAGTGGCAAGGAGACTGACTGGAAATAATGCCGAGATAAGTGGAGATCACATACAGCACCTGGAATTCCTAAAGGGTCACTCATTTTAGTATCTACCCAACTATGCACACTTGTGGTCCATGCTATGATCTATAGATTTACACATAACTTAAACAATTTTTTTATATAAATATAAATGGTGAACAACTATTAGAAATATGAGAAGTTGATATTTTCAACTAATAATGTAGTTTGTGCTCATTTGATTGAATTATTTTAAGTTTTATTTATTTATTTATTTTTTTTTTTGCACATTTAAAAATGGTCAAGATATAGTTTTATAAAGTGTATCTATTCATTAAGTTTGTTTAGATTGTATACTTATTTTCAGAATTTCTAAAGTATGTGTATTTAATTTGAGAATATTTACTTTGGAGTTTTCTACAGCAATATTCTTTTTTTTTTTTTTACACATAATCTATTGCATTAATAATTTTTTTTGTTGTTGTTAGAGGGAGATAGAGTATGTAGCAGTTTTTTTTATTTTTATGTTTGCTGAAAAACCCCCCCAAAAAACGGGTTTTTAAAACTAAGCTGGACATTTAAACAAAAAAGAGAGCAACATGTCCTAATTTCAGTGCTTACAAAAAGAACGATGTATAGTCGATATGTATACTTTTTTTTATTGAAAAGGTGTTTACTACATTAACTGCGTATTTAATCAAGACAAATGAATGGTATCTCTATCTCTACTTATATATAAAAGTTATTTTGTGTGTGTAAGATTGTTCCCTATGGATTCCGAAAATAATGATTTTTTTTTTTTAATTTGAGAAGTTTTATCAACACACAAGCAGAAAGGTTCTGTGTATAAAATCGACAGTGATTTCTTTGATAAGAGGGGTGCGTTCGAAATGAATGTTATTGTTTAGAGCACAATTGAACCATGATACTTTTGCATTTTAAACTTTAATTGAAAACATTATATAAAAATAGTTTTATAGAATCTGCAGTGCAATGTAGACTACAATGTATTGTGAACTGCAGGGAGGCATCTGAAGCTTCCTCTTAGTGCACTGTGGTGGGTTTCTGACGAGAGCAGGCAATCAATTGATTTGTTTGAAAAATGGGCGATTTCACCAATTTCGATGACAATAAAAGTATTGAAATTGTGGAACATTCATTGATCCTCATTCAATCTTGGGCAACATCGGGTCTCCCTGCTAGTATTTAATAGAATGGAAGAGGATAATCATGCTGACACACTGATTCTTGTGAGATCATGGAAGTGAAGCAATATTAAGCCTGGCTAGTACCAGATAGGTGATCATTTGGGAATACTAGGCACTGTATATTGTATGGTATTCACCCTACGCACGTTGAACCAGCTCCCCCATCCTTTAAAAGAGGAAGTGTCAAGGGACTATTAAATTCACAGACCTGTATGTGAGAGAACAGTGAAACCTCCCTACAAAAATACAAAATACATGAAGATGCCTTTAACAAGTACTTCAATATAAACTGATAATTCATACATGTGTTGACATAACAGAACACTGCTCCATGGATGGAAGTTCTGTTCTCAATCATATGGCGAAGCTCCAGAGAGAGTATGTTTGATTTGATTGATTTAAATCAT
Organism: Euprymna scolopes; assembly: GCF_053919585.1. NCBI lineage: Eukaryota > Metazoa > Mollusca > Cephalopoda > Sepiida > Sepiolidae > Euprymna > Euprymna scolopes. The sequence continues at coordinate 116,449,364 of NC_136494.1, forward strand.
GTCATCAAATACGATAATATTAGTCTCAAATTTGGTTATGTAGTTTTCAACTTATTTGGTTATAGTTTTTAATTTTTAACCGAAAAGAACATTTTCTGCTTGAGTTGGAAGAAAGGCTATAGAATTAGAACAGATTGATTGTTTCTAGAGTCTGAATTGGATGTTTTAAAATTTAAGGATTTTTGAGTTGGAGTTTGGCATTTGTGATACTGACTTCACATCTTTGTTTTACATCGTGTGTCACTTTACGAAAAAAATTAAATAAAAAATTAAAAAAAAACAAAAGCAACACATAAAATGTTGAATTCATTGAATGCTGTACCCTCTCCCCAATCTCTTGACTTCGTTAAAGTCAGAACTATAAGTATATAGTATTTTGAAATTATTACTAGTGAGAAATTTCTTAGATCCGAGTTTTATCTTTGTCCCCCCTTTTCTACCTGGTTGGTACAAACTGTGTATCAACAATCAAAAGCTACCTGAGAGAATTATCAGGCCAAGAAGTAGTTGGTTTTCAACTATGGGATCTGAATTGACTATCATGTGACCTTGCTCAGGATTGGCAAAAGTGGCCTTCGATGATCAGAGTTTCTGTACTTGTTTGGGAGAAATCTAGCTCAACCTGATCAATGTGATGGTCATTTCAAGAGGTACATGTTCATATGCACATTGTTGGGCTGCATGTACCATGAGAAGCAGTTGGATTTATATTCAGGTAAGTCCTCCACTTTAATGAAGTGATCGGTGAAGTAACCATCTCGAAGAGGATATAAAGCTAAGTGATTGACTATAGCTGAGGTTATTCTAAAGGCTTCCTTCAGGATACCTTCTGAGATGTAGGGGAGCACACCACTCTATTTCAAGATTATTCCACTTGTCATGATCTTTCCCCTTATGATATTGACTGTTTAGCAAGGGGAAATCAAACACCATTTTTTTTTTTTTAATCTTTAGTATGACTCAACCAGGGATTGAACCCTAGTCTTCTGATCCATCAGCAAACACTCTTACCATTATGCCATACAGAGACAAGATTCTTAGAAGAAAGTAATGTGTTCATTTCAAATGAATGCCCTTGGGTAGTATTTATTTTTAATATTGAAAATACAATCTCTTGCTATTACACTTTACCCGTCTTTGCCTTGTTGGTTGGAATCTCAAAAAGATTTTGGTGTGGCATAATTGAAAATACATTTCAAGGTCCAAGCAAACCCATGGCTTAGAGGCAAAGGAAAATCTTGCTCATTATCTGGAAGTATTGTATTGGCTTTTGAGTTGAACAAACAAGTTTGAGTTCAGGGTTAGATGGAAATGACCACTAGTTATGTTTCAGAAAGAACTTGGCAATTTTGTTAGAATGAGGAAGACTAGTTTTTAACTCTCGTAAATTTTATTTGTCTCATATTATGAGTTACTGTTATATGTAGATTCTATACATTGTACTAAAATTCTGTCAGTGATAGAAATGTCAATTTGTATAATAAATTAAGTGTAAATAACACTACATTGTTAATTCATTTGGATGAAAGTCTTTTTGTTTTAGTTACAAAACAAATATTGTTTCTACGGTCTTCTCCTTCATCTTCTCTTCTGACTGCCGAGAAGTGCGCAATGACTTCCAAATATATAAAAATAAAATACAACAAAACACAAACTCTGGCACATTCTGCAAATGTCAGTTGCACTCTGGGTGTGTTTATGACCCTCTACATACTATGGTTCACATTTTGGTTGTCTTTGTTGTCAGTTGATCAATTCATTTCCTCATCTGCTATGAGCTACAACTTGCATTGTACTCTGTCATCAACCGTCACAAAACTAATATTCTCCGTAAACTGTTCCCAATCATCATAAATTGTCACAAAACCAACTCTAAAATGTTTCTGTTACATCCATATCCAAACTAACAATCTCATTTTAGCTTTCTTTTACATTTCTTTGAACAAATTCTTATACTTTTGTTTTATAACAACCCCATTTCCTATACCTTTGTTCTGATAAACTTATTTTATCTTTCCTTTTTTCTTCTTAACACTTGGGAGATGGGGGGGGGGAGCATCAATAGTATTGTGACACAACAAATCATAAATCTCGTAATGATGGCAAACTCGACTATGTGTGGCTCTGTGACAGTGTGCCTTACTACAGAACTTTTGGACTATTAGTGCCAGTCGGTTTTAATTTTTAGTTGACAGGAAGAAAGCTCATACAGTTTTTATTCAACAAAGTTTTAATCAGGAAATTAACGTTTTCATGTTATTTGTATTTATTAACCTAGATCAGCTATTTTTTCTCCTCACAAGATTTGTTCAGATGTTGTCGACCATATTGAATTGCCTAGCAATCCATATTTTCATTTTTTCTAGTTCTGATAAACACTGACTTCTTTGTATTTAGATTTCTATTTAAAAAAGAATTGAAAATGATATCTTTGAATTTTATATTTATGTATTTTGTATTTATTTCCTAATTTCTCTATTAGTGGTTTGTTTTTGTAGATGTGTTATGTACGAGGTGCCTTAAACAAGTTTCCAGACTCTTTGTATGGGCACTGTTATTGATAGTACACGCATGAAACTTTAGTTCCCTTTGAAGTTATCTCCTCTGACTGCAATGCACTTGTTGTACAATTCCAACAACTTCTGGAAGGCCTCATGGAAGTCCACTTATATGAACGTGTCAATGACTCTCATCACAACCTCTTTCATCTCCTCAATTGCCTCATCATAACGACAGCCTCTAAGGTTTTCCTTGAGCTTAGGGAATAACCAAAAGTCATAGGGAGCAAGATTTTGACTATAAGGAGGGTGAGAAACTGTTTTGATGCCCATTTTGGTCAAATAGTCTGTTTATCTTTCTGATCTTTTCTGAGCATCCTTGGGATAAACTTCGTGCAAATCTTCCACATCTAAAGTTTCTCAGTAATAATTGTGTGTTCAGTTCCCACACTGACATCAAACTGTGCACTTATTGTTTCTATAGACACATGGCGGTCCTTATCCATGAAATTCTTTATTTGGCCAATCAACTCTAGTGTTCTGACTTCCTTACTCCAATACCATCCCTCACAGACTTCCTGCCTTCCTTGAATCTCTTATGTCATTCAAAAACTGATGCTCAATTGAAGCAAGATGGTCCAAAAGCAGTCTGAAGTATCTCATATGTTTCTGTGGCATTTTTTCCAAGTTTAAAAAAGAATTTTATTGCATATTATTCTCTAAAGTGTTCTCATGTATAGATTGCATTTTTGAAATTCACCAGCTGTGACAATCAGGCTTTAGTAGGGTGTATTCCAATTCCTGCTGTACTATTCATTTGAACCTGAAATAATAAAAATTGGTCAGTTTTCTCATAAGATGCATAGCAATAAGATACTGAGTTTTCAAGAGTCTACAACAATTTTAAATGCCTGTACAAAAATCTGGAAACTTATTGAAGGCACCTTCTATTTTATAAGGTGGGAGCAAGACTTTGGATAAGTAAAAGACACTATAAAATTTGTTTGAAAATTAAAAAAAAAAATGTTCAAGTTACTATTGATTAGTCACTAAAGATTACAAAATAGTATACAAAAAAATCACTTTCATATTTTGGAGATGGGGATCAATTTTCAACCTTAATTTATTGTAAAATAAATCCTGACTTAGAGGCTATAAAGACACAATTTACTGCTTATGAATTAAATTTGTTTAATCTAATATTTCAGAAGATTATTTGAATGTTAAAAAATATGCTGTAAAGCAGAAACCTAAATGTTGAGCCCCCGCAGACCAGTAATAATTAAGACACCCGGTGTTATAAAGTATATTAACAAAAGTATGTTACAGAAGTACACATCATGATTCTGGGGCCATAACTGCTACAAATCGCTTCCCATTAAAATGTTAAATGTAACTAAATTTATAGTCTCTCGGTAAGTCCATAATTCCTGAAATAGGTTTATCAGCTTACCCCATAACACTAACTCTGTTGATAATGTTAATATTTTGCATAACTTATTTAATTTATTTGTTATTCTTACACTTCCCATATAAAGTAGAACATAATTCTCTGTAAATTATATTTTTTTTTTTTGCATATTTTTTTCTTAGATGATTATAACACTTAATAGACAATAAATTTCAGAATGACACATTTGCGAATGTCATTCTTTTATGTAATTTCTTTTTGGGTAACCTGTTAGTATATATATACATTTTTTATTCTACCTCATAAAGTTTTTAAGTTTTGAACAACTTGCATCAGTATTATTTTTGTAATGTTTTCATCAGCAAAAACGAGATATATAGTTTGTAATGTATGGATACTGTTAAAACAAGTTGTTGTTTTTTTTTATATTTACATAAAAAAAGACAAAAGAAAAAAGCATTTCCAATTTTTTTAGAGTGGATATGCCAAAAGCTATAAACTCTTAGAATCTTGTTGCATTTTTATAACAAACACTTGTAGTTTTTGTGTTTTTCTTTGATTTAAACTTTTACTTATTATAGCATGCAATTACAGGGGTAGCTATTTTACTTGTCTCTGTATTAAATTATGACAGCACAAAATACTCAGTTTAACGGTTTGATTTTTTTGTGTGAACCTTATTTTTGATAATTTCTGAATTTTTGAGATAAGGATTGATAATTTGTATTTTTGGATTAATATATATATATATATATATATATGTATATATATATATATATATTTTATTTATAGTTATGTCTCGGAAGTAGAGTGAAAAGCACATCTTATTTTTCTTTTATTAATATTATTATTTTTTTTTTTCCTTGTACACATGTTTATGAATTATTCCATGGATTTCTACCTTTGGATTATTATGGACCATCTTCTTCCAATTACGGGATTTCCTTAGATTTAACTTGTACAAATGGAAATTCTTTTAACTTTCTTGAAGTTTTACATTTGGATTTTACCGTCATTGGATTTTTTATCTTCCACCAGACTATCCATTCATGTGTAATCACCTTTTTCTTTACCATATTCCATCTGCTTAACTTATTTTGTTTTCAAGTAAGATCTTTGACTTACTTGTTGTTTCATCAAATACTTCTGCTTGCAAAATCCGATCCCGCATTTTGCTAATTTCTACCCTCTGATGAGAAGGAGAGTATTTCTTCGAAACTCCGCGGATTAAGGACTATCCATTTATCTAGTGTTTCCTTTTCAGATTAAATATGTTTTTAACTCATTTCAAAGTGTTTTTTAACATATTTTATTAACTGTTTGCTCATATATATATATATATATATATATATTAGTGATGGGACGATTCCAATATTTTTCCCTGATTCTGTAATAAATTCTCGATTCCGATTCTTTATAGATCTCTAAATATTTAACTATATAATTGTATTTTTTTCTCTGATTACTGTAAAAACACACGTTAAATGTGGAAATATTTTTCTAAATGTAAAAATATATTTGTGGGGGACAATCTATCGATTTTAGTTTCACTAATGATTTAAAATCTATAAATATTTATTATTTTATCATTATTACCAGCAATAGAAGATTTAGCTTTAAACAAAATCAAATAAAATACAATTAAAAGAATCGTTTTGGCATTGGAAAATCAGTACAACTTTTTCTGATACCCTTAAATATTCTGACTTTTTCTGATTCCGAATAGTCGTCCCAACACTAATATATATATATATATATATATATATATATATATATATGAGAGAGAAAGAGATATAAGTAGTAAGATTGTACATATAAAAACAAGAATAGTTTAAGGTTCCCAAGTTCATACTAGAATTGTCTGCAAGAATCTGTGGCATAGCAGATAAAGTACGAGATAAATTTCAGTTATAAGTGACATTTTTCTTGGAGGTTGAAGCTTCAATCCTCAATTGTGAATAAAGACTTGTATCTGGTCACAGCTGACGAAATGAGAGCATGCTACCCTAATGAATGAAATAAAGGGTTCTGTACAGATTCCAGAGTTTAACAAGATATACTTTAAGAAGATCTAAGCTTATGTCAGTCGAAACGTTCTGCAATTAACACTAAAAATGAGGACAATAGTCTGAATAATAATCCATATAAACTCTTGTTTCATGCAGCTAAACGTGAAAATGCTAAGCATTTTGTGCTGCCATGATTTAATACAAAGGCAACAAAATGGCGAAACCTGGAATTGAGTGAAATTTTAATCAAAATAACAAAAATATCTGCCAAAATTGTGAGTTTATTACCATTGTCGTATTCACTTCCAAAATAGTTTTTTTTTGACAATGCAATTCCAAATAAGCATCGTTTAGTTAATAGAAATCAAGAATTAAGATTCTTTACACTGACCATCTTGAAATTGAAAGAACATTTTCGAAATTGGACTCTTTCATTTTCAGATAACTCAGAGACTTCATCAGCCAATCAGAAAACTGGAATAGTAAACGGATCTGTCAAATTCTTATCAGTTTTTGTGATACATTTAAACAAATGTACCACTTGTGTTCTTTACATTCTGTTTCCTCCATTTACTTGCTTTTTTTTTTTAATTTTTTTTATTTTTTTATTTTTTTAAAACATTTCTTGTATGTGGGCTGAAGAAATTTTATTTCTTTGGTTAGTAATTAAGAGAACAAACTTTGTAGTTGATTTGCACGTCTCTTAAGGATTTAAATTTAATATCTCAAAGCTTTTTTTCTGTTGCAACTTTTACCCGAAAATATTCCTTGTTGTATTAAATTTGGCTCTCTTGTTTGTTTTTTCTTTTAAAGTTGAAAAGCTTTATTTACAGTACACATTTTTATTTATTTTTTTTTATTACATTTTCGCCCCAAACAAGGCACATTGCCACTTTGAGGTAAAAGGCTACTATCAGGGATGTAAAAAACAGGGGTACTATGTGGGGAGTTGGGCAACAAGATGTCGGTTCATGTTACACTTGAACTTCTGCATGTCAGTACAGTTGGGGAAGCAGGAATCCGGAAGAGAATTCCAAAGTCTAGCGGTTCTGGGGAAGAAACTACTGGAGTAGAAGGCTCTCTTACATCTAGGGATCTCAACTGTGAAGGGGTGGGATTTTGCTGCTTGTCGGGTTTGTCGGGGGTATTTACGTCAAGGGGGTACAAGTGCTTGCAGTTCGTCGGAGCATTCACCATTAAAGTACTTGTAGAACAGGCAGAGGGATGCTACATTTCGTCGATGTGACAGAGGCTGGAGCTTAGACGACAGTTCAAGACCTATCAGGTTGGCGACTCTCTTTTGAACCTTGTCTAGGAGTGAGAGACTAGTAGCAGATGCACCAGCACATATCTTGAGTCTTAGCTTTTAAAATAGCTAATAAATGTTCATTTATAACTTTTGCATCTTTTAACTCCTATTCATCACAGAAGTATGTACTATTACAGTTGAAGTGTGATTCATGGGAAATTGATTTTTTTTAAATACGTTTGCAGCTTTTTTTTTTTTCTGAAGGAGTTCAATGTTTGTTACTGTCATAAAACAGTCTGCTCATCTTGTCAGAGTTAAAAGACTAGCGTTTTAAAAACAAAGCCAGAAGTTATATTTTTTTCAGTCAGTTCTTCTCTCTGCCACCAAGAACTGAATTTTAAAAATCTTGCTTTACCATTTTTATTTTTGGCTACTGATCAATTTTTTTTTTTTTTTTTTTTTTTTTTTTTTACATGGGAATCACCACATCGAGAATAAGGGTTAATAAGTGTCAGGACAACACCATAATGATCAATTATGGTGGAAATTGGGTAGAATTTTATTATTTAAGGAGACTGCTTAACAAGAACTTGTTTACATTAGACTTGAAAACGACTGTTGTAATCAACTGGAAGGCAGCCCTGCAGGATTGAATTCCACAGGCGGTCATTTCTAGGAAAGAAACTTTGTTCATGGAATTGGCTTTTCGTTTTAGGTACAGATAGAGAACAGAGTAACATTGTTGTAGCTAGATGAGGGGAGGTAAAGCAGGTTTACACTTTTTATGATGCTTGGTCACCAACAGCTCCACTGCTGCTGGATCCAAACCCATGAGAATAGTGATATCATAGATTGAGGCTCAGTTAAGCACTTGTCATGAAAATAAGAATAGAGCAACGATAGATTAAACACGTTTATTCTATGGGAAAGAGGTTGCAAGGAGAAAAGGACATCATCTACTAAGTTTGAACCCTGTCAAGGCAGGAAGGGTGCTTTGAGCAGCTCCTTTTCAAATACAAGAGTACGCCACTGCCGGTTAAATATTTGAAACATTTTGTTTCTATTTACTTGCTTCCTCACAAGGGCAGAGTTAGACACAAGGTCGGTTTTTAATGTGGGGGAAAATCTAGCTCCCAAAAAGGGGCACTCAGGAACAAAACTAAAAATTGCCTCAGTCTAGAAGGATTTCTCCTCCACTGATTGAGGACTGAAAAAGTGAAGTGTAATATCAGAACAGATACTGATAATATCTGCTATTTGAACACGAGGTTAAGTTGATTTTAGACCTATTTATTTATTTATTTTAATTTAATGAGAGGAAAACTAACACTAAATCTTAGGATTACTAAATTTTCAAAACGAAAATATTTTGCTGGTAAAATTGTTAATTTAATGTACCCAGAATAGCGTTTAATTTTATTAAAATAAAAATATTTAAGAATCGAAAAATTTTGAATTACTTTGCACAAATAATTGTAAAAGTTAAGAAGAAAATATTTTATGCATGTTATCTGAAATGTACATATCCGGCTGAAATCATTATTTAATTCATATGGCTATTTTTATTAAATTATACTAGCCGGTGGGTGGGTTAGCCGGTGGATAGGGGTTAGGCTTTACCCGGGTGTAAAATATGCTTCACTATATTTCAATTTTTCTAGATTTCGTATATATTATTATAGAGTCGTTATTTCAAAAGTAAAAAAAAAGTATTTAGGTGCCATCAGCTAGAACTGAAACTAGCATTCAAAGCTGGTGACGTTACCACTGTACCAACGTGATGTGCATATAAACTGATTAAAAGTTAAAAATAAACTAAGATGAACTGCACGCCTGTGGAACTCTGTTCCGTCTGCCTGCTTCCCACCGGACTACAACTTGGATGTCTTCAAGTCCAATGTTAACAAATTCCTAATGAACTGCCCCCTTAAGTAAACACTTCATCAAATCTCCACACTAACGTAATGTACTTGCAATAACCCTTATCCCTGAGTGGCTTCCGGGCCTTGATAAGTGGTGATGACTGTGTAAAAAAAAAAAAAAAAAAAAAAAAAAAAAATGAATGTACAGAATGTTTAACGTTTTTTTTTTTTTTTTTTTTCAATTTTGACCCATTTTTGACCCCTTAAAAACAATTTTAATTGGCTAAAGACCCACAAAAGAACGGCCCATAAAAAAATCCAATGATTTGAAGCCTCTAGTGCCGCTTTGGGGCTTTTAGTTTCAGAGGAGATAGTTTAAAAATATGGAGACAGATAAACTGACAGATAGATATATAGCCGTCTATAGGTTAGATTATTTAGTATTTTAAAACAGAATTATAAATTTATTCCAGTGAAAAATATAGGTGGCAGTTTGTCATAGTTTAATATTCCACTTTTCAAAAACTTCAATTTCTGTAACAGTTGTATTTACTTCATGTAATTTAAAACAGCAGGACACTTTTATTAATCTCTTTACTTGTTCGATTCAAAAACTAATTATAGTTTTCAAAAGTATGCGTCAGATGGTCTAGAATGATTTAAAAACTGGAAAGAAAAGTATAAAGAATATGATATACTAGTGGAACTTATGGAAATTCCACAGCAGTATCTTTCGCATGTAATATATTGCTACTGGGCATTCTGTGGATGTTCAGTGTGAATGAAACCCTCGCAATATCATTGTAGCCCTTTTGTTAAAACTGTTTAAATATCTAAGTAATCTAGTTAATGTAGTGTCAAAATATATCTGGTTATTACGGTTTATCCTCAATATCCTTATAGAAGTCTGTGACATATTTCCATTGTATGGACGCCCAGTGCAAACAAAAACCCCACGGTATCCTTATGACAAAACAGATACTACTCTTGAATCTTACCCAGAAGACCCAGAAATTTTACATATGACCCAAAAGCGAAATCATTTCTTTTTAAAATTTTTTTTTACATGCGTCTTCGGTGATAAGGGGATCCTATTTATTAAAAAGTGATAACATACTACAGACATTAAATTGCTGGAATCCCTTAGGGGTCCATCCTGGGCCCAACTCTTTTCCTGATCTACATTAATGATCTTCCAAATCACATCCTTACATCATTTGTAGACATTTATGCTGATGACACTACCATTTATGGTAGCACATCTAAGACAGTAAACGACCAAGTTCTCTCCAATTCTCTCTCCTCTGATCTTGAGCACGTGGTACAATGGGGAAAGGAGTGGCTGGTTACTTTCAATGCATCTAAAACCAAGCTTCTCTCTTTGCATCAACATTCTGATCCACATCTGGCATCAATTGAAATGAATAGCTCTCGTCTTCAGGAGGCGTTAAGTTTTGACAAGCTTCTGGGCTTGACCGTTACTCCTGATCTTAAATGGAACAAATCTGTTGCCAAGGCCGCTGGAAAAATGGTGGGATCTTTCTATCGATCCAGTAGATATCTCACTGCTGATGCAATTCTCTATCTATATAAGAGCCAGGTACGTCCAAGGATAGAATACTGTTGCCACATCTGGGCAGGAGCTGCTAGAAAGGACTTGTCCTGCCTTAATAGAGTTCAAAATAGACTTCGTAGCCTCATAGATGTCCTTTTCTCTTCGCTGCAACCTCTATCTCACAGAAGAGATGTTGCGAGTTTGTCTCTGATGTATCGTTATTTTCATGGAAAGTGTTCGACTGAGCTTCAGTCTATGGTCCCCCCTCGCCAAACTTTCACAAGAAACACTCGTCTAGTTGAAAACACTATCAATAATACCCCCCACTCTTTATCTGTGCCTAAACCTAAACGTAGATTCCATGAACAAAGCTTTTTTCTTAGAACTGCACGCCTGTGGAATTGTCTTCTGCTTTCCGGCTGACTACAATATAGTTGTGTTCAAGTCTAACGTAAACAAGTTCTTGATGAGCCGTTCCATATAAGTTAACAAATTTACCGAAATTTCATTACTAATGATTACTATATTGTCCAATTTCTATTGTACACTCTTTAACCCTTATCCTCGAGTGACATCTTGGCCTTGATTATGTGGTGATACCTGTGTAAAAAAAAAAAAAAAAAAAAAAAAAAATTAGTGTATCTATGTACTAATTTAATGCTTGCAGTATGTTATCACCTTCTATCCTCTTTTTTAATAAATAGAATCTCCTGATCGAATCATTTATGATCTGGAAACTGTGATACATGTACGTTAAAGGTTCTACGGTATTAATATGTGAATTTCATGTAAGGCTTATATCCGGAGAATCTTTAGTGTGCTTATATTATAGTGCTCAATAATAAATAGCTATTTACTTATGTTTTATGTATACAAACATAGGTTGACTACACATTCAGAACATGTTTAAGTTGTGGTTTTAATAAGCTTAACATGTTCAGGTCAACAAGTACGTTTTTATGCTTTCATATTGTGGAATGAAATATATTATGGACTGTTTTTCAAACATCGAAATTTTAAAATAAAAGTTTTATTTAAAAAAAAAAAAAAGACGAGGTGCTTTTTTTCGAGATTTTTTTTTCATCATTTATCACTTTGAAATTTTATTCAACAATGAAATGATAAAAAAAAACAACTTTTCGTTAAATATATTTAAAAAAAATATTATAAATTATCTATAAAGTCTATTTTTTATGTCTGTAAAAGTTTGTTGAAAAGTTCAAATAAAGTTTATAATTTAATTGAAAAAAAAAACACCTTTTTTTTTTTTTTAAATAAAACTAACTTTAGTTTTAAAATTTTGATGTTTGAAAAACAGTCCATAATATATGTCATTATAAAAGTTCTATTTTTGTTTGATAAAAAGAATAAAACAGTTAATAAATACAAATAAAAAAAACCCCAAAAAAACAAACAAACAGTCCATTAAGTTCAAATAAAGACTTTGAATAAAACTTAAAAAAAAAGAGATTCATTCTATACGGGTTTGGCCATCCGTAAATAAAAATATGTCTGACGTCACTTCCGTCAAATGGCTTTGTAAACAAAGGAAGGTCAATCTACACCATTATTCTTTCCACTAAAATAAAAAAAAAAAAAAAGCTGTTTAGATACACTTTAACACTAAAACAAAAATCACACAGCACCACATCGCCCATACTAAAATAAAAAAAACCCCAAAAAACGTTATTTGCCCTTCCAACACTACAACAAACATCTTTTCTTCACTCTTTCTCAATGCTGTTTTAGAACCATCCAATCTACTTAACTCATCATGAAATGAAAACGTTAAAAAGACACAAAAACAAAGAACAAACATCCATATTTACTATATTCTTTCAAGACTATGAGAAAATTTATTTTGCTGAGACTTAGCATCCTTTTTTAAGGGTAGTTGAATGCGGGGATATATAGTCATGTTTTGGATTACTCTGAAGAAATCTATATATTAATACTGTAGTACCTTTAATATATGTATTAGTGATGGGACGATTACAATATTTTTCCCCGATTCCGATTCTTCATAAATCTCTAAATATATAACTATAAAAGTGTTATTTTGTCCCAATTACTGTAAAAACACATCTTAAATGTCCCTATATTTTCTCAAACATAAAAACATATTTATGAGGGAAAGGGCTAGAGATTTTAGTCTTACTGGAAGTTTAAATCAGTAAATATTATTTTATTATTACTACAAGCAGTGGAAGATGTTTCTTTAAACCAAAATCAAATAATAAAAGATAATTTAAGGAATCGGTTTTGGCATTGGAAAATAGGCTCAAGTTTTTCCGATACTGATTCTGATTACCTCAAAAAACTCCAATTTTTCCGATTCCGATTAATCGTCACAACACTAATATGTATGTATATATGTACGTACATGTGTCACGGTTTCCAGATTATAAATTATTTGATCTGGAGATTCTATTTATTGAAAAAGAGGATAGAAGGTGATAACACACTGAAAACATAAAATTAGTATATAGATACGATAATTTAATGTTTGTAGTATGTTATCTATCCTCCTTTTTCATAAATAGGATCTCCCAATCACCAAAAATGCCATGTAAAAAAATAAATTTTTTTTTGAGTCATATGTGAAACTAAAATATACTATCTTGGTCTTCTGGCGCTGATACAAGGGTAGTATCTGTCCTGTCTAAAGATGGTATAATGATATCATGCGGTTTCCATTTGTGCCGAATGTCCATACAATGGAAATATAACTCCTATAAGGATATTGAGGATAAACCGTAATAATCAGATATGTTCTGACACTACACTAACCAGATTACTCAGATAAATACTTCTACAGTTTTAACAAAAGGACTACAATAATATCATGTAGTCTCAATTCATGTTAAATTTCCATAGAATGCCCAGCAATAATATTACATATGAAAGATTCCGCTGTGGACTTTTCACTGGTCCTGTTAATATTAATAAAAATGAATTCACACATCACTTATTGGATTTTTCTGTCAATTTTGTCCGGAAGCTGGTTAGTCAGCTGGTGTTTCTACCTGATATGAGATTTAAATCCTTATTGTCTTGCAAACAAGGCTGCAAATATTACACAAATGCTGATGACAGGAAAAGGTATCTTGGTATTGATGATTGCACACTTTGCTTTTGCCTTTCTGAAATGGTGGAGGCATCTTGTTCAGATCTTTTAATTTCCTTGTGGTGGCTGGCTTTCACTTGTTTTGATCTTGGTCCAATAGCTCAAAGGTGTTAAATGGTATGCTGACAATTTTGAGATTGCTTTTTAGTTTGTCTTTATACATCAGCCATGGTCTCCTCACATTTGGTTTACTGTAAGTTGGCTGTACATGAGAACTTGAAGTATTAAATTGTCACTCAATCTGATTACATGGACAGTCCATTGTAATTGGTACTGCATGAAGAACAACTGAATGCCTCAGGTTTTGCATGTCGTGAAGAGATTAGCATTTGAGACTTTTTGAGTGTGTATGAACACATTTAATGAAGACAATCTTTGTAGAACATATCTAGCTGTTTAATACTGTGTCTAGGACCAAGAGTCGCATATATATATATATATATACTAGTTGTATATACTCATATTTTTGTATAATCTAAGATATGTATATATGTATGTTGTCCAGTCTGATTTGCCATATCATAATTCTTCAGTGTGTCAAGCCAGGATTTACTCGACCATCAAGCTGACAGTCGGTGCTTCTAACCCCAACACTATCATACAACACCTGCAGAATGTGAGTGAAATCTCAATGTAAACATTGTCAATTCCCAGAGAGCTCAAATTGTTTTTACCTAAGAAGCAATGCTTTAATAGCTAGTGGCAGTTGGTGACTTCCTTACGAGCACTCTACCCAAGAAAGGGCATATATATATATATAAACTGGTCTCCATTCTCAAGAGACAGAGACAATGGATACCTCTCGTAAAAATGCCTGCATGTGTGATTATGGAGCAAAGGTTGTGCAATCACCAAACACACCTCTCCCGAGTCAGTACTGCCTGAGTCTAGTGGCAGAGAGAAGCAAGGACGACTGGGAACAATATCAAGCTAATTGGAGAACACATGCAGTACCTGGTATTTCCCACATGGTCATCCATTTTAGTACTGACCAGGCAGAATGACATTTAACTTTGATGATTTAATGGAAACTGGTGTGCCGGCATGATTATGCCATGGTATGTAATATGATAATTGACCTACATCAAAGATTATGTAGCTTAATTGCGATATATTTTTTTGCTGTACTCAAATATTGAGCACTGTTGAAGTAAATAGTGAAAATTGATATATAAAACCTCATAACATTAAATATATATAATTTTAAGTAAAAATTAATGATTAATTGGGTTTTTTTTCTTTTTTTTTCTTTTAGATATTTGCAAAAATATTGCTATTTTTAGTCATCTGAGCAACAAACCAGAGTTGACTGAAAAACCTGGCTCTGGTGCTTCTTTCAAAATATTGTGAAAAACTAATGAATCAATTTTGAGAAAACGAAAAGAATAACTGAATAGCAGACAGTGACAAAAACACAAGTCGTTTCTAATTAACACCTGGGGACCAAAAACCAAACTTATGTGTTGAACAAAACAAAAAGAAAAAAACAAAACAAAAAAGAAAATAACAAAATTCTTTTTTAATAACTTTCTAAAGTAGCATTGTTTGTTTTGAAGTTTTGTTTATTTTTTTACAAATAAACATGACAAGCTCGCTAATGAAATCAGCCCAGTAAAAATGATTTCAGTTTAATTTTAATAAACTCTTGAAAGCTCATTTAAAATGTAAAAATATTAATTGGATTTGTTCCATAAATATCTAGAATAAACCTTTTATCTTGATGCATATCATATTGTTGCTGTGTGTTAATTTCTTTTAATCACTTTTTGTAAAGAGAAGCAAAGTCAACTCCTTAAATAGTAATATAATTAATCCAAATTGTTGGGATTTAATCTTTGAACATATGCATATATATGAGACATATGTATCTTGAGTACTTGTAGTTTATGTCATATTAAATAATATGATGGCTTAAAAGTAGTTAACAGATTTGTATCTCTTATATTCCAATATATTTATAAGTTATTTAGTTTAACTACTTTCAGTCTGAGTTAGGGTTTTAGTTTTAACTTGTGTGGGCGTCCGGCGTTGCCCGCGTGTTTTGAGAGAAAAAAAAAAGTGGTAATAGGCAGGCAAACTTGAACCTGTACCATGGAGAAGGAAAAGAACGTGAAAAAAAAGTGACGTCTTTGCTGTTGCACCCATCGCCAAACCAGAAGTGGTGAAGGTTTAAATTAAGGCTAATCAATCAAAAAAGGGGATGACTTTCGAAAATATCGGCAAAAAAAAGCGACCCCTTCTTGTAGAAAAGTGTTGAGAGTGAAGGAATTAATGTTTTATGCCAAGTTTTCTCATCTATTCTTTCAATGTGACCAAACCAACAAAGTTTCCTGTCCCTACCTAAACTGTTCAGAATTACTCTTCCTTTCAGGTCATCGGTCTTTAAGATACACATTACACATCCATCATATCGTCGTATCATATGTCTCTATTAAGCACATGTCCACAACTTTCATTGACCAGGTTTCACTTTATTATATTACTAGCAGACTACCCAGCATTGTTCGGTCGTAAAATGCACATAAATATTATATTTTAATTCATACATACACTGAGACATGTGCATGCGAGTATTATGTTTTGTTTTTTTTCTAAACAGTTCACTCCTTGTAAGTAAAAAAAAAAAAAAAATATTCAAGCTGAGATCGAAACTAAAATCTAAAGAAGGTGAATCATCGTACTTGATGATCATTTGATCAACTTGATGCAGTCTTTAAAGTGTTTTCAAACCTACTTATTCTTAACATAAGAAAGCTGTAATGTGAACCATTCACGCATGCACATTTGTGAAACAATTAGCAAACAGATAAATGTCTGATGATCCCCACATACCAGTTTTACAATTTAGACCCATTAGCAGCCTTTTTTTCTTGATAAAAAACCGATTAAAGTTTTCCACATGTCTGAATGCCCTATATACTAAATCTCAAGTCTGTAGATCCAAAATTCGTTATGTCCTCTCTCTCTCACACACACACATTCTCATTTTTATAGATATACGCATTATATTACATACACATTCCTGATTGGTCGATAGCGGTGATTGAAAAAAAATCTTTTGATAATGTTCAGTTTTCTTTATAATATTTTAAGTCTAAAATATATTTACATTGATGTCTATATTTGAATACAGTAAGAAACTCATCTCATTTAAATAAAAGTAACAATAATGTACATGAAAAATATTTTAGTCACTACGGAATTTACATGGTTTTGCTAGTAGACATTTCAGATTACAATAAAGAAATGCTTGTATGTGTATGAATATTTTATACTGCATTTAATTAAATAAAACATAACATTGTACATCAGAAAATTATTTTAATAATTAACTCTTGCAAAAATTACTAATATGAATTGATCTAAAAAAGAAAACAGAGATCAATAAACATTTCTGATTAAACCTCTGCTTTTAGGTTAATAATAATAATCTCTGCTATTATATAAGTCACTTTGTGTGTGTATTCCTTCCTCATAGATTCCGAAACAGCTGAGCCTATCTTTTGCAAATTTCAAACAAAGGTAATTTGTATGTCTGGCAGTGTTCTTAGATATGTTTTGTACAGATATTCATCTGATAAGTATCGAAAATTGAAAAAATCCTATCCTAAAAATAATCTTTCTTTCTTAGAGATAAGAATAATTTTTACAGGGAAATATTTTATGTTATACCGGCCAAAGGAGATAATAAAATCTCTGAAAATCATTTCTTCTTAAAAAAATAAAGAATTATTGACATCTGGAGATAAAGCCCAGTGATAGAGCATTTGATTATAGATTGAATGATCCCCTGTTCAACCCCGGATGTACCTCACCATTTTTTTTTCTTTTTTATTATTAATCAGTTCAATTTACAAAAAAAGATGTACCATTTAAAATTGCAGCAAATCATTTCTTTGTTTGCATATTTTAAAACTAAGCATTAAATAGAAGTGACTTTTCCAGGGCATTCATCATTAAATCTAAATATCAGCTGATGTGATATTGTAAACAAACAAATGGAATTAATGAACAACATTATCATTATTTTTATTTTTTGCGAATTAGTTCACCAGGCAAATTATTCCTTGTAATATATAATATTCAATAGATGATTGCTTCTATAATACATGCACAATTTGCATAAATTAAAATATCGGGCAACACCAGGCATTCAACTATAATAATAATAATTCAAATTATTTAACTCTTGTTGGTTTGGAGTTTAGAATCCCAATGATAGGCATCACATTTTCTAATTTCTTTAAAAACAATTTTTATATTTAATAGCTAGAAAAACTAAGTCGGTGGACCAAAAAGGGAAAATATCAAATATTCTATGTTAGAAAAAAAAATACTTCTCTATCTTTCTATTTTAATATCTTCTGGTAGTAAATTACTTTACTCCTTCCTTTCTTGGATTACAGTCATAAAGCATATGCTATTTGTCATTATCTAGTGAATTTTCCTTCTTCCTTTGAATAGTCCTTGATGTTATCTAAGGTTCCCTTACCATCACACTATAGGAATCTTGAAAAACTCTAGTTCTGATATTATGAGGAGATGAGAGGTAGGTTCATAGCTTTTTTTTTTTTTTTTTTTTTTTTGCTCTTTCACTTTGAGGTCACAAAATGATTGAACCTTAGTTTTTCTTTGTGTGTTATCAGTCTGAACAATCTAGCATTGAATGTAAAGATAAATCTAAATGAGCTGAAGGGCTTTAAGTGTATATTTTCCTCCTTATAGGTATTCTGGTTTTCAGCTGGGCCTTATTTCATCTATTTCTTTATCGTGTTTGCTTACTGGCCCTTCACTTTTCTCCATATATTCCTTCACCTATCAGACCGTTTAGTGTTCTATGTTAGATTTGAAGAAAGATATCGGAGGACTGTTTTAGGGCCTTAGTTTTCACTTTTGTCAATCATTTTTAAGTCTTTTTCTTTTAAATTTTCGGTTATAGTCAGCTAATGTACTTCCCAACTTCCGGCACAGCGCTACCAGAAGCTGTGACAAGATAAATCGGTTCCTTCACTGTTATTGTTCTTCAGTATTTCTATTGTGAAGCGGTTTATGAAAATAAAATATAAGAAAAGGAAATTATCGAAAGCATACAATAAAAAGTAACAAAATTATAGTGATAAGAATTACACAATTAGTCTTTAATTAAATATTAAATAGTTCATTATTTAAAAAGATTTTAAAAAGTGCTTTCAATAAGTTAAAAAAAAAAATGTTTTCAATAATTTTTTATTAAAATAAGACCGAAAAAACTTTTCAATGATTATTAAATAATAAAAAAAGAAAGATCGGAAAAACAATAAAAAATTGTACATGCACAGAAGAGATATATGCAGGAGAGAAAAAAGGCCAAGGAACTGATTTGCCTTGTCACCGCTTCCGGCAACACTATGCCAGAAGATAAGAAGTACGTTTGCTGACTATAACCAAATTTTCTTTTCTTTATTTTTTTAACTAGATGTTTGGTTTGGTTTAGTTTTTCTTTCTTTTACTGCATAGTCAGACAATATTGGTTATTTAATACTCAAGGGCAATGATTATTTCTAAGAATGATTGTATAGAATCAGTTTAACACCAGTCATTATTTTACTCAAATACAGAGAGAGGAACTGTAAGTGAATACCTTTCCTAAGAGTATTGGTGCATAATTAAGCATGCCAGATCTGATAGAATTTAAACTTTGCATAGCGATTCCATAGTCTGTGAGAGTATCCATTTGGTAAATCCTGAAACAGTATTTTAATACAGCATTTATTCTCAAAGGTTTTCATCTTGCTTTCTTAAAAACTAGTTTTTTTTTTTAATAATTATTTTTATGCTAATCCAATTATGATAACGTCATTCCTTTGTTGTATTCTGCATTTCTCATTTCATTTATTTCCTTATCTTAATCAGATGATATATTCACCTTTCAAATCTCACTATAACAGATGCATTTTAACCAGACGTTTGTTTTCATAATCACACAAGTTAATTCATGCATCTTGAAGCAGCCATGTTTGTCTGTCAGGATTACATTTGGGATAACTGATTTAATGAACATATCTTAATATCTGTTGTATCTATATATCTATAAAAGTGAGAATGTGTGTGTACTAGGACAACTCTCAACCTATATACTCAACAAATTTTTTATCTATAGACTTAAAATTTGGTACATAGGATATTCAGACATGTGGAAAACTTTTTAATCCATTTATATCCGGAAGAAAGGGCTGCTAAGGGGTCAAAATTATGTGAGGTACACCCGGGCTTGAACAGAGGATCACTCGATCTGTAGTTGAATGAGCTATATTTCTAGATGTTAAAATTTCTGTCTTTTTTTTTAATTTAAAAAATTATTTATTTATTTATTTATTTAAAGAGATTTTATTGTTTTCCTTGCTGGTGTAATGTAAAATATTCCCCTGTAGGGGAATATTATAAGAAAAAAAAAAAAAGAAGACTATTTTTAGAATCAGATTTTTTTAAATACTTATCAGATGAATTTTTATACAAACCATATCTGAGAACACTGCCAGACATATAAATTACCTTTGTGTGAAATTTGCAAAAGATAGGCTTAGTCGTTTCGGAACCTATAAGGAAGGCCAGCACACACACACACTCACATGCGCACACACACACACACACACACACACACAAAGTGACTTTTGTATAATAGAGATCCTCATATAAAGGTACAGGTGAAACAGAAAATGTCAATCACATCGAAATACTTGATGCTGCTTATGCATACGGCATAATCACATTGATACCATGATTCTAGTTAGATCATCAAACTTAAGCAACGTTGAGCCTGGTTAATGCTAGATGGGTGACCATTTCGGAATACCAGGCGCTCTTTATAGGAAGACGTCAACACCTACCTGCAAAATCCTAACCAACATCTCCCCTCATCAGACTGAAGACTGAATTTAATATTCCCTTGACACTTCCTCTTTTAAGAAAGCTGGTTTAACCTGCTTAGGGTAAATGCTACTGGTATATGTATACTTTATGCTTCTGGCAAGCCTCGCATCGCTTGAAATTTGTACGACTGCCAATCAATATGCACAACGTATCTTATCTATTTAGCAATCGAGTAATTTCTACCATTTGTATTTAGAAAGACTATAAGTGCTGGTTTATGTATTTATTTTTGTTGTAACATGCAAATTCTGTGACAAATTGAGTGTTGCATTCCCAGTTGGGATTTTCCCTTTTCGTTTTATTCTAATTTGATTATAGAAGCTGTTATTTTTATATAAAAAAAAAGGTGAAGATTGTCTTTTATGTTTGCAACAAATGCATGCAATTTTCATCTCCTTTTCTTTCTTTCTTCATCCCCCTTTCTTTCTTTACCCCCTTTCTTTCTTTCTTTCTTTACCCCCTTTCTTTCTTTACCTTCCTTTCTTTCTCCATCCCCTTTTCTTTCTTCACCCATCCCCTCTTCACCCATCCCCTTTTCTTTCTTCACCCATCCCCTTTTCTTTCTTCACCCATCCCCTTTTCTTTCTTCACCCATCCCCTTTTCTTTCTATACCCACCCCCTTTTCTTTCTACACCCACCCCTTTTCTTTTTACACCCACCCCTTTTCTTTTTACACCCCATTTCTTCTCTCTCTCTCTCTCTCTCTCTCTCTCTCTCTGTCTTCCCCCCCCGTCTCGCCCTCTCTCTCTCCTCCTCCTATCTTTCTCTCTCTTTCCTTCCAGACTCTTTTCCGCTCCTGTCTCCTGTCTCTTTCCCCCTCTCATCTCTTCCTCTCCCATCTCTCTCTCTCCTCCCCTCCTGTCTCTCTCTCTCTCTCCCTATAGCTTTCAATCCCCTCCCATCTCTCTCCTTCCCTCTTCCTCTCCCTCTCTTGGCTCGCCTTGCTCTCTCCCTTTCCCTCTTGGCTCTCTCTCCCTTTCCCTCTTGGCTCTCTCTCCCTTTCCCTCTTGGCTCTCTCTCCCTTTCCCTCTTGGCTCTCTCTCCCTTTCCCTCTTGGCTCTCTCTCCCTTTCCCTCTTGGCTCTCTCTCCCTTTCCCTCTTGGCCCTCTCTCTCTCCCTTTCCCTCTTGGCCCTCTCTCTCTCTCCCTTTCCCTCTTGGCTCTCTCTCTCTCTCTCCCTTTCCCTCTTGGCTCTCTCTCTCTCTCTCCCTTTCCCTCTTGGCTCTCTCTCTCTCTCTCCCTTTCCCTCTTGGCTCTCTCTCTCTCTCCCTTTCCCTCTTGGCTCTCTCTCTCTCTCCCTTTCCCTCTTGGCTCTCTCTCTCTCTCCCTTTCCCTCTTGGCTCTCTCTCTCTCCCCCTTTCCCTCTTGGCTCTCTCTCTCTCCCTTTCCCTCTTGGCTCTCTCTCTCTCCCTTCCCCTCTTGGCTCTCTCTCTCTCTCTCCCTTCCCCTCTTGGCTCTCTCTCTCTCTCTCCCTTCCCCTCTTGGCTCTCTCTCTCTCTCCCTTCCCCTCTTGGCTCTCTCTCTCTCCCTTCCCCTCTTGGCTCTCTTTCTCTCTCCCTTCCCCTCTTGGCTCTCTCTCTCTCTCTCCCTTCCCCTCTTGGCTCTCTCTCTCTCCCTTCCCCTCTTGGCTCTCTCTCTCTCTCCCTTCCCCTCTTGGCTCTCTCTCTCTCTCCCTTCCCCTCTTGGCTCTCTCTCTCTCTCCCTTCCCCTCTTGGCTCTCTCTCTCTCTCCCTTCCCCTCTTGGCTCTCTCTCTCCCTTCCCCTCTTGGCTCTCTCTCTCTCCCTTCCCCTCTTGGCTCTCTCTCTCTCCCTTCCCCTCTTGGCTCTCTCTCTCTCCCTTCCCCTCTTGGCTCTCTCTCTCTCTCCCTTCCCCTCTTGGCTCTCTCTCTCTCTCCCTTCCCCTCTTGGCTCTCTCTCTCTCTCCCTTCCCCTCTTGGCTCTCTCTCTCTCTCCCTTCCCCTCTTGGCTCTCTCTCTCCCTTCCCCTCTTGGCTCTCTCTCTCTCTCCCTTCCCCTCTTGGCTCTCTCTCTCTCTCCCTTCCCCTCTTGGCTCTCTCTCTCTCTCCCTTCCCCTCTTGGCTCTCTCTCTCTCTCCCTTCCCCTCTTGGCTCTCTCTCTCTCTCCCTTCCCCTCTTGGCTCTCTCTCTCTCTCCCTTCCCCTCTTGGCTCTCTCTCTCTCTCCCTTCCCCTCTTGGCTCTCTCTCTCTCTCCCTTCCCCTCTTGGCTCTCTCTCTCTCTCCCTTCCCCTCTTGGCTCTCTCTCTCTCTCCCTTCCCCTCTTGGCTCTCTCTCTCTCTCCCTTCCCCTCTTGGCTCTCTCTCTCTCTCCCTTCCCCTCTTGGCTCTCTCTCTCTCTCTCTTCCCCTCTTGGCTCTCTCTCTCTCCCTTCCCCTCTTGGCTCTCTCTCTCTATCCCTTCCCCTCTTGGCTCTCTCTCTCTATCCCTTCCCCTCTTGGCTCTCTCTCTCTATCCCTTCCCCTCTTGGCTCTCTCTCTCTATCCCTTCCCCTCTTGGCTCTCTCTCTCTATCCCTTCCCCTCTTGGCTCTCTCTTTCTCTCTCTCTCTCTCTCTCTCTCTCTCTCTCTCTCCCCCTTCCCCTCTTGGCTCTCTCTCTCTCTCCCCCTTCCCCTCTTGGCTCTCTCTCTCTCTCTCCCTTCCCCTCTTGTCTCTCTCTCTCTCTCTCCCTTCCCCTCTTGGCTCTCTCTCTCTCTCCCTTCCCCTCTTGGCTCTCTCTCTCTCTCTCTTCCCCTCTTGGCTCTCTCTCTCTCTCTCTCTTCCCCTCTTGGCTCTCTCTCTCTCTTCCCCTCTTGGCTCTCTCTCTCTCTCTTCCCCTCTTGGCTCTCTCTCTCTCACTCTTCCCCTCTTGGCTCTCTCTCTCCCTCCCTCCCACCTTGGACCCCCTCTCCCTCTCTCTCTCCCCTTCTCGGCTCTCTCTCTCTCACTCTCACTCTTTTTCCCTTTCTCTCATGAGAGAGAACAGGAAAACAATTTCATCATAAGATAGAAATAAGGTTTAGGTCAGGAGAAACTATAAAAGATAGCGGAGGATGCAGATTAATAGGAAGAGATATAGAAATAGCTAAAATGGAAGGAATGCTGGGAGGAAATAAGTGAGCAATACCGTGTTTGAAAGAGAGCAATAGTGTTATGTCTCAAATTAAATCTTGTTTATCAGTCGACTTGTTTGTCAATAAAGTCTTGTCTATTGGTTTATTTTTATCTTTTTTTATTTTTTGTCAGTTCCCTTCTCCCAAAGACACTGTTTTTGAGTATTAATATTTTTTATATTTAAATGATAAAACGAGTATCAAATTACTGATTAATTAACCAGAAGGAGTTAATATAAGTATTAACTTGTCATTGGATGTGGGTTCTTTGTAAAATACTTTCTTGAGATAAAAATGGCTGTTTATTAGAAAGACATATTTTCGTCTGTTTTTAAGAGAAATAAAAAGACAAGGATTTTGTAGTTTGCTTGAAGCATTATGCATAGTG
Source organism: Euprymna scolopes (assembly GCF_053919585.1). Taxonomy (NCBI): domain Eukaryota; kingdom Metazoa; phylum Mollusca; class Cephalopoda; order Sepiida; family Sepiolidae; genus Euprymna; species Euprymna scolopes. Next base: position 116,473,476 of record NC_136494.1, read on the forward strand.
GATAAGGAATTGTTTGAAGACTAAGACAATGCAGTTTTGTAGAAAACACTGAATACTATACCAGATAAAAAGGACTATGACAATATTGAAAAATTTCAGTAATTTTCTATTGTAAATTATTTATTTACCAACATAATGTCAAGCCAGGATGGTATCATCCGGTTATGTTCTTTGAATTTTCGAGTTATACCTCATCTTCACAATTAAATTTTTTTTTTTAAAAATATGTACAACCACTTGATGAAGGTAAACAGACTTGTAGAGGCTCTTAGATTACAGCTGAATGTGGGTTTATGTTTTTCATTATTAAATTGTTATTTTACCAGCAATAGTTATATTATTATGTTTCACTTTTTTTTTTTTTACTTGGGTGTTACCACTTATCAAGGTCCGAAGGCCACTCGAGGATAAGGGTTAATGAATGTAAGGTGGTTGTGAAGTAATTATTAATGATGTAGATTGTGATTATTTATGAGGACGGCTTTACAAGAATTTTTTTTACATTAGATTTGAAAGCTACCATGTTGTATTTAGCCGGGATGCATGCTAGAGGAATGGTATTCCAAAGAGGGCAGTTCTGGAAAAGAAGCTTTGTTCATCGAATCAGCATTTACATTTAGGCACAGATAGAGTGAGTAAAATCATATATAGTGGTTTTAGCTAGTCAGGTATTTTTTGAAAGTCTAGCGAGAGGGGAACCATAGACTGGAGTTCAAACGAGCGCTTGCCATGAAAATAGCAATAGAGCAGAGGCTCATGACATCTTTACTGTTGGAAAGAGGTTGTAGGGAAAATAAAAGGGAATCACCTACTAGGTTTCAAAGCCGGTTTTGAACTCTATCAAGGATAGGGCGTGCTGAGCAGCTCCTGCCCAGATGTCTCCACAGTATTCCATTATAGGGCGTACCTGACTCTTATACAGATAGAGAATCACGTCAGCATTTCCTTCTTTCATGCTTTTGTAAGTAAGGCCTAAGGGAAGTAATTTGCTGTTACAAAATGTCAGAGTTAAGTAAAAAAATAAATGTTTTCTGGAGTATCTATTGCATGGCAAAACATTAAATATTTCTGGACAAGTTATCTAGAAAATTTTTACCAAAATCAAAATTCTTCAAAGTTTTAACTACTTGAGAGAACTCTCCAATCAATTTTTTTTTTTATCCAGCTTTAAAAACTTTCCAAGAGTAAATATTAGACAAGCAAACAAGACAGGGTATTTATTAAGCTGTGTTGATTATATTCTTTTTTTCCAATGTTAAACATTTTTTATCAGAACAAAACTAATGATCAACCCATAGGCTTTTGCAGTTGATAAATCAGTTTACAATTCAAATAATTTTTTTTTGTGCTGATAAAACAATAAATATAAACCTTATAAAGGACTAATCTCTGCTTGTATTATTTGGACTACTGTTCTCATTTTAGATGTTATTCTCACCATTTGGGAAATATAACTTCTGACCTTCAAGTACATCTTGTTGAACTCTGGAATCTGTACAGAATTTCCAACTGGACTTTTTATTAATAACAAGATACACATGAGGAGTTTGAAGATTACACAAGTTGAAACATTGTGCAAATAACACTCTAGATGAGAACAGCAATCCGAATAAATCATATAATATGAAGTATCAATCCTCACCTTAAAAAAAATTCAAGAACATAATATTCTGAAATATTGTTGAAAAATATATATTTTCTTTCTCTTTTTATTTTCAGGTAAGTCAACATTTTCTGCATTGTTTGAGGATGAGTTATAAAAATCCACATGCCTACCTGGATTATACTTTTAATTTAGTAGCAACTATCAAGTAAAAAAAATGTTCACAAAATCACAGGTAAGATTTGAAAATTCTGACAATATTTACCTCTGCCAATGAGATTATGTATTTGATTAAAAGTTGGCACTATATTTGTTTCGTGAAAATTGGTCAAGCATATGTACATAATACATAAACTTGGTCAAAATATTAGTCATGCTCTAACTATAAACTGATTTAATTTAAAGTCAGTCATAAAATAGATAAAAGTAAAACTTTTTGTAATAACTTGGGTTTTGTTCATTGTATAGTGTCACTACTCGGTTTATATTGTAGCCAATGAAGTTCTACATCTTATATTAACTGGAGCTTAGACGTTGGAAAATTTGGTGCTAGTCAAAATAATGATGAAATTTTAAACCTTCGATTTTTTTTTTTTTTTTTTTTTTTTTTCAAATTTGATGCATGGATCTGATGCTTTTTGATAACTGTGACCATCATGCAACATTTCAACCTGATTATATAGATAATTTACAGCATTGCCATGGCATAACTTTAGGAATACTTAATACAATATAGAAAAGTAGACTTTATCCCATCCTTACATTGTCAGGCAGAGATACATGGTCTGATGAAGGACTTACGTTTTCATTAATTATGCATGCCTCTGTCCCATTGATGAAATATTGCATCCCTCTACTTGTTTTATAAGTATTTTCAATGGTAGATGCTCAAATGAACTACAAGCCCTTGTACCCCCTTGACGTAAATACCCCCGACAAACTCGACAAGCAGCAAAATCTCACCCCTACACATGCTCAAATGCCAGAAAGCCTTCTAATCTCCTAGTTTCTTTCCTAGGACTGTTAAACTTTGGAATTCCCTTTCGGGTTCCTGCTTTCCCAACTGTATTGACATGCTGAAGTTCAAGTGTAATGTAAACAGACATCTTGCTGCTCAACTCCCTACATAGTATCTCTGCAAATTATGTCCCAGATAGTAGCCCCCTACATCAAAGTGGCACTGTGCCTTGTTTGGGGTGAAAATGCAAAAAAAAAAAAAAAACCCAAAAAACGATTGATTGAAAAATGGGCAATTTCACAGATTTTGATGACAATGAAAGTATTGAGAGTGTGGAAGAATTGTTAATCCTCATTTAATCCTGGGCAACATTGGGTCTCCCTGCTCTTGCTAGCATGTGTGTGTGGGTATATATATATATATATATATATATTTATATATCTATGAAAGTGTGTGTCTGTCTGTCTGTGTACATTTCCCTACACAATAACTCTGTTAATTTTCAGTCTACAGACTCGAAATTTGTTATACAGAGTAGTGAGATTTGGGAAAATCCTTGTAATCCGTTTTCGGCCAGAAATTAAGCTGTTAAGGGGTCAAAGTTCAACGATTTGATCTTTGAGAACTCTACCAAACTCCTCCCCCAATTTTGGGTATAAACACTTGAAATTTTAGATATAGGCTGTTTGGACATGGATCTAACTTAATAACTTGATTTGAGCCCAAAACAATAAATGTTAAGGGATCATAATAGGGGTCAAAGTTAAAAAAAAATTTGACCTCTGTGGTCCCTACCAAATTACTCAGACAATTTCTGGTCTAAACATTTGAAATTTTACATAAAGGGTATTCAGAGATAGGACAAGCTTTTTAATCGGTTTGGGTCGAAAATTTTAGCTAACAATATATCAATGTATGTATGTTTGCATGTCTGCCTAAAAGTTTTGACAGAGGCAACGAATTTTCACAAGATCAGTATCGTTTTGAAGCTTGACCCTTCAGACGACAAATACTGAAAAATTGGCTAAAAACATTAATTTCTTCATATTCAACTGGGCACTTTTCTACAGGGAGAGTCGCTTTTTTCACCGATATTTTCGAAAATTATCCCCTCTTTTTGATTGTCTAGCCTTTATTTAAACCTACGTCACTTCCGGTTTGGCAGTGGTCGTAACAGCAAAGACGTAACGTTTTTTCCCATTCTTTTCCTCTTTTGTAGTACGGGTTTGAGCCTGCCTTCCTACTACCACTTTTCTTTTTGCTCAACACACATCTCCAAACACCCGGGCAATGTGTATGGTAATCTGTTTGATAGAAAGCAAAAATTTCTCAAAGATAATTAATTTTTAATGTTAAAATGATTTAAATTCCATTTTTCCAACAAAAATAAAATTTAACTTGTAATCTACAAAATGAATAAATTACCCATTTCAGTACAGTTACATCAATGATTCTATCGTTAGAATTGGTGGTCCTTAGCGGTCATGGCTACTCTAAGGAAATGTCAAGTAATCTTACCGACCCCCCCCCCCCCCACACACACACACACAAACACCACCACCACTGAAATGAACAGTTGAAAACATTTTAATGGTTTTCATTGGACGGAAAAAATCATAATGCTTTTTTTTTTTTTTTGCAATACGCCTAAACAAAAATAAATAAATTCATAGGTGGAATGTAAGTTAATTGATATGATTTACAAAAAAAAAACAAAACAAATATTGGAAATCGTGCACTTGTATTCCTGTAAAGACACTTTCAAACAGAAAAAAGAACTATAATAAATGGAGATGAAAATAAATTGTTTCTGTGGAGTTAAATGCAATTGAATTGTGTACGGTGGAGTTAGTAGTTTCTCGATAACCACCTAACCAATGTCAGCAGGCTTAAGTGAAATAGAGATGTCAACTGTTAATGTATGTAATCATTGAGCCAAACTGGCCCTCAGCCAGTGAGAGATGCATACCTTGTTTACTGGCCAAAATTACAGAATGATGTATTCTGATCAATGTGGAAAATTATGTATTCACTGGAAGTGAGTGAACAGTTTTGTATTGTATGTTTTGAAAAAAGTTGTTAAAACTGTATTATTCGTAGTAAGCAATTTTAACATTTGTTTTGTATTTATGTGTGATAAGTAACATTTTTGATGTTTTATTTGAAGCGAATATAGACGAATGCCATGTTTAATTTTATGAAACTGATTCGAAAAATTTTTGTAAAATGTAATCTGCTAAGTGGACGAATAAATCTGAGCAACCAATCAAATTGATGAAAGGAATGAAAACAGAATAGAAGAGAGCGATAATTATTTACATATTGAATGAATGCTTGATGAATGTTGAAACAAAATGATAAAATGAAATCATCATGATTGAACACTCTGAAATATTTGACAGTGTATTCTAAGAGCAACAAGATGTAATAACTGAGTTAGCTATCCTCCTATCACATGTAAATATGACTTGTTTTGAATAGGGGGTTGGTTTGGATAAAATGTGAGAATTTACGAATTTGAATTAAACCGTCTGATAATTTGCAGAAAACATGTATCTGATAATGGCAGTTAGCATCACTTTTTTTGGATGTGTGGTTCCTGTGTTTGTAATGCTATGCCTTTTGTAAAGGGGAAAATTGTCTCTATTTTATTAATATATACTAAACATTACTTAAGGCTTCTATCTGCTTATGGGTAGTGGAATGAGAAGTACTTTTCTTTGTAGATTAAATGAAGTTAGAAATTTCTGACTTAAATGCACCAAATATTAATGCTATTGTTTTTTTTTTCCATTCCTTTTCCAAAACTCAATCATGTTCTGCAAAGTAAAAAATAAAAACAATTTTCATCTATAAAAACAAACAAACCAAATTTCAAAACTAAATATTTGAAGATATAAAACCTTTTTCGAAAATTACTAGATTCGACATTAAATAACCTAAAAAGGGTTAATAAGCTGTAAAATAAAACGACCAACCAGATGAAAATTCTGTACAAATTCACAAGTTAAACAAAATGCATCCGAAGAAGATTGAAAGTTACAAAACGTAAGAATAACATTCAAATTGCGAACAGCAGTCTGAATAAATAATCTATATGCCTATAAAAGTGAACGTGTCTGTGTGTATTTCCCTACGCAATAACTCTGTTAATTTTAAGTCTACAGACTTGAAATACAAGGTACTGAGATTTGGGAAAATTTTTGATGAGTTTTCGGTCAGAAATTTGGCTGTTAACGGGTCAAAGTTCAACGATTTAACCTTTGAGAATTCTACCAAACTCCTCCGATAATTTTTGGTCTAAACACTTGAAATTTTAGTTATAGGTTCCTTGGACATGGATCTAACTTAATAACTTGATTTGAGCCCAAAATAATAAATATTAAGGGGTTATAATAGGAGTCAAAGTTTAAAAAATTGACCGCCTTTTTTTTTTTTTTATTTTGTTTGCTCAACATACACCTCCAAACACCCGGGCAACGCCAGGCTGAAATACTAGTATATAATATAATTATCAATTCTCAACTAAAAAAAAAAAGTTTTGCAGCATAGTGTTTGCTTGTTTGGATGAACTCGAGTACAAAACCCAATTCTAATTCTAAAAACTACTTTTAATATAACTAAGCAGGTGTTATGTTTACCTGGTAGGATGGAAGCAATAAATGATGTGGCTTAAGAATGCTGAAATGTTTTTCAGAATGAAAGCAGGTAGAGATAAACGACAAAGTGATTATTGATATACGTTTATTTTATGATTTAATGTGCAACAGGTGGCTTGGCATTTCAGACAAAATAAAAAGTAAAGATTTACTTATTTTATTAAGGATTTTCTGTTGAGTAAATCCTAAAATGAACAAAGACTTATGATATAAAAGTTGATCTGTTTGTTGTGATTGAAGAAAGCTTCAAGTCTAAGGGTATTTAGTTCTTTCCCACTGCAAGAAATGTGACACCAGGATCAGAAAGTAGGGTTGAGAAGTTAGCACCCCCAAGGTGGGGCACTCTGACCTGCAAGATGTGTCAGCATTCCCTAATAAGGGCGCCTCAGACGATTAGCAATAAACCAACCCCATCTCAAAGATAGAAGACAAAGCCTGGGAGGGTGGATTTGCTTAGAACCAGCATTATACTGCAATCAACAGGAATTAGATCATTACAAGAATGCTCTAATCTCTGATTTTGAGGGTGAAGAATAAACATCCCTAGCCATTGTCATTCTCAAACGTTGTGCTCCTGAATTTTCTTCTATTCTTTCAAAATTATTCAATCTGTGTTTATTAAAAATCTTCTTGTTGGCAAGAGTCCTCTGTTGTCTCTATCTTTAAAAGTACTGGTAATCGGCACAACCCAACTAACTATCGTCCTGTTAATCTCCTCTCTGTTATTAGCAAAGTTTTTGAAAGGTTAGTCAATGGCAAGCTTGTTGATTTTCTGGAAAGTCTAGGCTTCCTTAGTGATGGGTCCGTATGGCTTTTGTGGTTTTTGTTCAACTCTTGATCTTTTCACTATTGTAACTGAGCAAATCTAGCTGTTTATAGATAATTTGGGAGAGGGTAGAGCCATTGCACTCGACATTTCAAAGGCATTCAACAGATTGTGGCATTCTGATCTGTTACATAAACATTGCGATTATGGTATTATTGGTAAAGTTCTTGATAGTGTTGTTTTTTTTTTGTTTTTTTTTCTGATCAAAGCATGCGAGGAACTTTGGATAGTGTCTCTTCATTCTCTTTTCTTATCAATACTGGTGTTCTTGAATGCTCTATTCTAGGCCCAACTATTTGTTCTTTATATCAATGATCTTCCAGAGGTTTTTGTTTAGAAAATTATATTGATGCTGATGATACCAGTCTTTGTTCTGGTCTTCCTTGAATCAGTTGAAATATGTAGATGATCTAGAAGTTGACTTGGCTTCAGTTGTAGATTAGGGTACGAAACGGCGTGTTTCATTTAATCCTGTTAAGATTTGATGTGCCTTTTAATCCTAGGTGTGTTCTTTTTTTTTTCCTGAGATTCTCATGGATGACTCTGCTTTGAGGAAAAGTCAACTCTGAAACTCTTTGGTCTTTCTTTCTCATCAAATCTTTTGTGGAGTACATATATTAAATCCATTGCTCTTTCTGCTTCTCATGAAGTAGGTCCTCTGTCGTTGTAAACAATTTCTCACACCTGAGGCTAGTCTCTATCTCTGCAAATCTACTATCAAACCATGCATGGAGTATGTTGTCATATTTGGGCTGTTGTATCTCTGTTCCATTTGAGAGTTAAGAACTAAATAAGGTGCAGAAATGTTTCTGCAATTTAATTGGTGCCAAACTATCTTATCTGCAACCTCTCTCTCACAGACGTAATGTTGCTAGTCTCCATCTTTTCTATAAATACCATTATGGTACTTCAAAATTATCTCATCGACTTCCTGCTTTTGTTACCGCTAGTTTGACTCTTTGGTCTAGTGGTCTTCATCAATTTGTTGTTTTTATACCTCATTTTAACACAGCTTCCTATTCCAATAGCTTCTTTCCCAGAACCACACGCTTGTGGAACTCTTTTCCTGCTGACTGTTTCCCCCCTAGTTTTAACTTTGGTCTTTTCAATACTAAGGTCAATAAGCATCTCCTGTCTTTGTGATAATCATCTCTCATTCGTGTTAACTCTTTACATTAAGTAGCTTCATGCCTTGTCTGGAGCAATTTCGATCTAAAAAAGCATATTTTTGTACCAGGAATTTTCTTAAAGGGAGTGTGGCTGTAGATTTTCTCTGAAGTTTGTTTTTGAAAAAATGTAAATTTAACGATTCTTTCTTTTGTTTTATTTACACTATAATAAGGATTTCTCCATGTAAAAAAAAAAATTAAATCTAAGTCCCTCAATGATTTAACAAGAATGGTGTGTCAATGTGGTTATGCTACACACACACACACACACAATCTTTCTCTCTCTCTCTCTCTCTCTCTCTCTCTCTCTCTCTCTCTCTCTCTCTCTCTCTCTCTCTAAGGTCTTATGTATGAAATGAAAAGAAACTGAAATATTAGGAGGATCTCTATCATTTATCAGTTATTATAGAAGCAACCGGATTCATGAAAAAGAATTTCAAAAACTGCCTTGCGAATATACCCAATGAACCAAGTGCATGAGAGATACAAACGATTGCACTTAAAGGGACAGATTCTTAAAACGATCTCTTGGTTGGAATGTACGAGATTGTGGGTAAATATCTGACATCCAGTAAGATGCCTCATTTCCTGCTAGAACAAGAAAAAAATCTAGTGTATATATATATCCCATTAATATTTTATTCTTGTTCTGATCCAGAGTGCCTCTTTTTGAGTAGTTGAATTTTCCTCATATTAAAAAACTATCTTGTGTCTAACTCTGCCCTTGTGGGTAGGCTAGTAGATAGGAAAACTGATTCAAGGTTTATCATTCACCTAATGTGTACAACCCCCCCCCTTCTCCTGAAATGTCTAATTAAGCTTCTATATATTTATTGCATCAGAATTTATTTTAATTTAAACTTTGCTAACATTTGATGATCAACTGATGTGATTTAACTATCCTGCAAGTCAAAATAAGATTACGGAGTAGGGAAGAAAAGAATGTGTCAATAACTCTGGTTCAAAGTATCTGTACTGAAGTTACATTCACCTGAGGTGGGTTGAATCAGCTTTCTCCTCAGGAGGAATTTTCATAGGAATCTCAAATTCATAAACAGTCTCCAGTTGCTTGTATATCCCCATCAGATGACATTAATTTTTTGCAGCTCTTTAGGGAGATTTCAACACCTTACTTTCGTACAGCACTTGCTATTCCCAAATGGTCACCCATCTGGTACTGACCAGGGTCAACATTGCTTAACATAAGTGATATAATGAGAACTGATGCATCAACGTGATTATGCCATAAGTGTGACAACCCCCCACCCCAAACTTGAATCTTTTATGTTTACAGTAAGTATTATATAGATTGTGTATTTCACAAACTGACAATAAACAACAGTCAAGTGTCATCAAGATTCATCTTGGTCACAATGACTTGATAAAAGCAACTTAACCACATCTCAACATTGATTAATTAGAATGGCTGTAGTGTATTTTATTACAACCTTTACATGAAAATGAAAGTTTTTTTTTTTTTATTCTCTTGTCTCTTAGCATTTATTTTTCAAGACCACTTGTGTAACAATATTATAAAGTGAGTGTACTCTACACATTCACAGTCTATATAAATAGACCATTAGGTGTTTGTATGTTTTACATAGAATCATGAAAGCCACTTTCCATGTAGACTTAAAAATTCATAGCATTTAACATGATAATCAGGTTCTCAAAACCAAAACGAATCTAGACATCACATCTATAAAGAGTTTAAAATCCTTTCAGAACTTAATATCAATAAATACTGTTTACATATCATATAAAGTTATCTTGTTGGATTTTCAAGGTCCATCTGACATATTACAACCTAATTTTTTTCCTTCCACTATGTTATTGGGAACAACATATTTTATTTTGCATCGTTTTTTTAAGTAGTTATTCCAGCCTAGAAAACTGAAAATATTTTTTCTTGCTCACAAAATATTCTTACATGTTAAAGGGAAGTAATCATGTAACTAGTTATTTCCCTTGATTTCTGCAGAAATAAGTATTTAAATACAAATGTTTTTTTTTTTTTAAATTGCTTTCTCACAAAATGATTTGATTAAAAAAAGTTTTTTAATTAAAAAAAAAATTAATAAAATCACTATAATTCCTACTTTTTTTTTTATTTCCTGACAATGTTGTGTAAAGGCAGCTAGTATGATGCATTAAATAGGAAAAAATGAAATAAAATAATGGTACCCCCTTGATGTACATATCCCTGACAAACCTGCTTCACAACAAAATCTAACACCAAGAATGAATAATTTTTTTTCCAAAGTTTAAATATTATTCATCCAGAGCAATGCTGATAAAAAATACACCAACTTTGTGTGTTTTTTTTTTTAAATCTTTTTTTACTTTTACTTGAACATAAAAAAAAACACAGAAAGTTATCCTATATAGATATATAATAGTTTTCTTGATAATCTCACTAATTTGAAGTTAAAGTCTTCCAATCCTTTTTTAATGTCATGAATGACATATTCGCCGTTGATTCTTTCTTTTGTAGTAAAAAAATAAAACTGATTTTATTTTCATTTAGAGTTGTTTTGTTATTTTATAGTTTCCTGTAGCGTGAACTTTTTGGTATAGTTAGGTTTTAACAAAATATAGTTCTTTCCATTTTTGTGCTGAATATCCTACTGGTGACAACAATAATTTAATCTTAAATACTTTTCTTCATTCTTTAAAAAATATATAGTTTTTTGTGTTTCTTTTCATTTCTATTTATTAAATATATTAAATTAGCTTTGTAAAGTGTATGGTTTAGTTTGGTGATTTGTTTGCTCATTATCTGAAGTCCTTTTATGTCCTTTCCTTGTAAAGACTTACTTCCTTTATCCATTTGATTAAAAAAAAATTTTTTTTTTATTTAGAAGGGTTTCAAGGTGGAGAAAAAGTGAATAATTGTAAAAGAAAAGGATAAATAAACAAACAATAAGAGAACACCCCCCCTTTTTCATGGCAAAACTATAAGATACATTGCATTATAACAAAGTTAATTACGTTTTTTAATACAATATCTGATGACTCCAGAGGAAGATTAAATCTAGACAATAAGCATAGAAATAAGTAAAGAGGTGTGCAAAACGAGATATTTCTTTGGTTTGGTCACATAAGAACAGATGAGCTTTTAGTGTTAGTTAATATGACAGGGTCAGTTGGCAGAGAAAGACCAAAGGTAACATTAGAGGAATTGATAATGAATTTCAGAGAAAGAGGGATAAATAAAAACCTGAAGAAAAAATTGGTTATTTTGAAAGTAAATTTCTAAAAGCCGTCCAACACATGTCAGCATGTTAAACATTAAACCAAATACGATGATTCAATCATTTTTCTGTTTTCTTTCCAAAATATTAAACTTTGAAGTCAATATTGATTCATTCAAATGATTTTGCAAATTTAAATAATGCTAATCTGTTGGCGTAAGATGTAGAGAGTATGATGTTTGATGTATAATTTAGCAGGCATATTTTTTTTTTTTTTTTTTTTTTCTTTTTTTTGAGGTCTTTAGTCTTTTCTTAGATATTAGGTGTAGCATTATCCTTTTAAGATAATGCTATGCCTTCAACTACATAAAAGACCAAAGCTCAGTCTGCAAAATTGTTTCTTTTTTTCCAGTTATAAAACCTAATAAATTTTATGGTTTTGCATTACAATGCTTGTTGACAAATGAAAAGAAGTCATAGAGAAGAATGGCTATTACAGTAAAGACTAAATACATTTAATAGTGTTTGGTTTATTTTATTTTTGAATGCTTTGTTGAACATTATAATGGAAGTTACGGGTTTGTATTACTGTACACATAGATTCGAAAAAGTTGTCAAAAAACAAATATATAACAAATAAATGTTATCAAAGGCAAGATAAGTTACTTTTCTGCCAAATTGGATATATTTTTTGTGTTTTTATTCAATGTAACATATTTATTCAGCTCGAAAAACATACAGTGTTTACCGATGTATTCGAAAATTCAAGATGGCGTCTCACACCCTCTTTAACACCGTAAGTATGGAAAAAGGTGTTATAAATAAAAAAAACTATACAAAATACTATTAAAAACCCGCCGAATATATGTCAACATATGTCACGGTAACATATATTGAGCGAGTTTTTAACAGTATTTTATTCGTTTTTTTATTTCTAACATCTTTTCCCACACTTACCGTGTTAAAGAGAGAATCAGACGCCATCTTGAATGTTCCAATACATCGGTAAACACTGTATGATTTTCGAGCTGAATAAACATGTTACATTGAATAAAAACACGAAAAATATATCCAGTTTGGTAGAAAAGTAACTTATCTTGCCTTTGATAACATTTATTTGTTATATATTTGTTTTTTGACAACTTTTTCGAATCTATGTGTACAGTAATACAAACCCGAAGTTACATATAGATAAAAGAAAATAGCAAAGATGAACAAAATGAAAAAAAAAAAAAAAAAAAAAAAAAAAAAAAAAAATCAGATCCAGTATGTATTACCGGTTATTACTAATTTATCAAATTTGACTTTTTCTTAAATGTCATTTTATGCTTGGTTGAACACGAGCAATCTGAATTTTAGAAAATGATCATATAAAACATTTGTTTATATGATATCTTTGTGATATGTTTATGTGGTCCTTAGGATTGTTGTGAGTAGGTCATTGGACAAAAGATTCTCTGTTAAGAATTTCATGTCAAAACAGACCTATAACTTGATACAATCTCATTCTAGTTCAGAAAATGTCTAACTGTGGCTATATAACAGTTTTGTTTGGATTTTAACTTGGAGGAATTGTTAGATCATTCAAGAGAGTTTTAAACAATATTTGGTTAGGATTATTTTCTTTTTAAGAGGAAAACTTTTAAGAGTTTCCTTACAATCCCACCGTTGTAAAAAAAAGAAAACGAAGTTGAAAAAGTGTTGGCAAGTAGAAGCATCTAGAAATGGCAAATATAGAATAAACAGATAAACTGTTTTAGAACACTCTTTTAAATGCGAATAAAAGAATTTTTTTTTCTAATTAATTTTGGATTTAAAATCTCTCACCAGAGAAAGTTTTGTTGGTCTTTTTTTTTTCCTCGGAAGTAAAAGTAAAAAGTTCATCCTAGTCTTGTGTTTTCAAGGTTGTGCTAGATGGTATTGCACATAGAACTCTAGTTTCATTCTATTTTTTATTCATTAAATTGGAAAAGCACACGGTCACTAAATATGAAGGTGAAAAAGTGTCTGCAAGTAGAAGCATCTTGAAATGAAAAATATAGAATAAACTGTTTTGGAACACGCTTTTAGATGCATATAGAAGAATTTTCTTTTTTTGTCTAATCAAACATATTCTAAAACAGGTTATCTGTTTATTCTATATTTTTCATTTCAAGATGCTTCTGTGACGTTTCTGAATTTTGGAAATGAGGATTGGTTATTCATATTATTTTGATTCATCTGACTACTGTTCTCATCTTGAGTGTGATTTTCACAATGTTTCGGTCGATGTAACCACCGACCTTCTTCAAGTGTATCTTGTCAAACTTGGCAATGTTTCTGTCAAACTCTGGAATTTGGACGGAATTTCGAGTGGAACCCTTTATTTACATCACGGGGGGTAGCGTGCTCTTGTTCCGTCAGCTATGACTGGATAGAGGTCCTAAGTAATTCGCAATTGTATTTTTTCGGTTGCCCATACTCAGGATTGAACCTTCAACCTTCAGGAGAATATGACTTTTTCCAAGTACTCTAACCACTGCGTCATGGGTCCTTGCGGATAATTCCAGTATGAATTTTAGGAGCTTAAACCTATTTTTTTTTAATTTTTAGTTCTAAATATCACTATTTATTTTTAATTATTGCTATATATTAATGTAACATAAGTTATATATATTAATGTAACATGAGTTTTATATATATATATACACACACACACACACGTTTTTCTTAAGTTTTAGTTTCAATTCAAGCTGATGCACCCACGTCATATGGATATATTTATTTTTGAAATTGCAATTTTATAAAATATAAAAAATCTATAGAATCTTAACTCTATAATAATAATATATACGAAATCGGAAAGAATTAAAATATGTTCAAGCGTACTTTACGGCCGGCCTACGCCGGGCGTCCCTGCTAGCTTAAATACTTTTGCAGTTTTAACAAAAGAGCTACAATAAAATCACAGCATCTCCATTTACGCTGAACATTTACAGAATGCCAACATCAATATATTACATATGAATGAGCCCCCTGTGAAATTTCCGCAAGTCCCACTAGTTTGTATTATTTGGATTATTCAAACTATCTTCTTGGGTGTTATTCTCGCAAACGTTTCTACTAATGTAACCTCTGACCTTCTTTGACATGTGTCTATTTGAACTGGGAGAATCTGTATGGAATTTTTAACTGAATCCTTTATTTAATCTATGTCTGTAGATCTCATTTCTGGAGGTTGAAATACTAAAAATATAATTAATAATTATATGTAAGATTTCTATCCAATCTAAAAATCTCCAGAAAAAAATAAAAGAATCTGATAACATGTTTGTGAAGAAAATAAATGTCCAATCTCAAAAACTTTATAATTATCGCTTATATAAATCTCGCCTGTCTGTTTAAATGTATGTATGTATGTATGTATCGCTTAAACTTTTCTCAGCAGCATCGGACCAGATCGAAGCCAGTACTGTCTGAAAGGATGATGTCTTTGTTGAATAATATGTGAAAATGAGAAAAAAACGGTCAATTATTTCCTATAGAAATTGACGTTCGCGATGAGGGAAGGTAGCAAAAAATCGTTCCTTCATGACAATTTAACCAAACACGTATGCACAAAAAATGTTCTTTCTTGAATTGATTTAAATAGAAAAAAAAAGGACGTTACTTCACTCGCGCGATCGTAGAGTAGTGGTTACAGTGATAGCGTCGTTGTCTTAAGGTTTCATGTTGGCACCGACAATTCGGACATATCTTTTTTTTTTCGATTTTTTAAAGTTTTAATATTTAAACAGGGTTATTTATGCCATTTTTCTTCATTTATTCTTTACTAGCGGGAGTACCCGGCGTTGCCCGGGTGTTTGGAAGTGTATGTGTGTAGGGGGGGGGTAAAGAAGTTCTTAAAAAATCGGACTCCCCCCCCCCAAAAAAAAAAAACGACCAACTAACGTAAAACTTAAAAAAAAAAATCGGAAAAACAAACCCCCTCAAAAAAAAAAAAAAAAAAAAGGACGGCGTTGCCTGGGTGTTTGGAGGTGTGTATGTAGGGGGTGTGTGCAAAGAATAAGCGAATTAATAACCCTGTTTAAACTTTTTAAAAAAATCGGAAAAAACAAAACAAATAAAACAGCGAACGGACATAAACTTCTTTAAAACAATCGGATAAACAAAAACCCAAAACAAGGGGAAACAAAACAAAAAACACACAGCGAAAAAAATGGTATCAATAACTTCATTTCAATATTAAATGTTTAAAAATCGAGTAAAAAAGGATATCTGATAACTGGGATTGAACCTGAAATCTTTAGATATCGACGCTGTCACTTAACCCATCGCGCTATAGACGCGTGGATTAAAGTAAGTCAGTTTTTATAAGATTTAAAACGAATTCAATGTACAACGTCTTTTGCGCATAATGACGCATGCGTAAAGCCATCTTGTCATGAAGATACCATTTTTTTTCACCCCTCCTTGTAAAAAAGAGTCGTTAAGGATGAAGGAATGAATGCTTTTGCCCAATTTTTCGATATTTGTCGTCCAAGATGTGGAGCTTACAAATTATACCAAACTCGTGAAAATCCGTCGCCTCTATCGAAAGTTTTTGCGAGACATACAAACACAACAAACACACACACATTTTTTGCTTTTATAGAGATTTTCTCTTTTTTTTTATTTTTCCATCACGTTCGCTGTTTTTTTTTTTTTTTTAATTTTTTATTTTTGTTTTTTTCAAACTTTTTGTAAGAAGTTTTAACATTCTAACAGGGTTATTTATGGCATTTTTTTTTTTTTTTTTTACATTCGCTTATTTATTTTCCATCACGTTTCTTTTTTCCGGTTTTTAAAATAGTTTTAACATTTAAACAGGGTTATTTCGTTCGCTTATCTTTATTTCCCATTTTATTGTTTTGATTTACCCCCCCCCCCCATACACTTCACCACACCCGGGCAACCGATATACTCCCGCTAGTTTTCTTATTAACAAATCCAACGGGAAAGTTACATCTATTTTAAATCTTATTTAATTAAGACTATATTATTTTTCTATATTTTAATTAGTAAAACTCATCACATATAACCTATTATATAAATCTCACCTATCTGTTTAAATGTATGTATGTTTGTATGTCTTGCAAAACCTTTCAACAAAGATGACGGATTCTGACAAGATTGGTATCATTTTGAAGCTCGACGTCTCGGACGACAAATATCGAAAAATTGGCTAAAAACATTAATTCCTTTACCCTAAACTCTGCCGTTTTGTACAAGGAGGGGTCGATTTTTTCGCCGACATTTTAGTAAGTCATCGTACCGTTGGATTAACTTTGGTTCAATGCTTTTGACTTCCAGTCGCGTCATGGAGACGTCGGCTAAGACGTCAGATTTTCTTTTACTTTCTTTTTCACGGCACGGGTTCAAGCCTGCCTGCTTACTACTACTTTTTTTTTTGCTCAACATACACCTCCTAATACCCGGGCAACGCCAGCCACCCAAGCTAGTATTTCATATAGTAATATTCATCTATATAATAATACTTTAAAGCAATTTCATATTTGTACATCATCCTCCATCCCTTTTTAAAATCGCCAAAGATTCAACATAAAAAGTAATTTATGCCATTTTTTTGCCTAACATGAACTAAAATACACTTTTTTGACTTTCGAATATCTGTTCTGTCCATGATGGTAGAATAATATTGTGGGGGGGTTTGTGTTTGTAACGAAAGTCCATAAATGGTAATATGTTACAAACTTCTACAATGGTTGGCGATAGACCTTCATAACCAGATATATTCTAAAACTTCATTAACAAGAGTATTAGATAAATGTTTTAGTTTGAACAAAGGTGGTATAATAATGAAATTTTCCTTTATAATGGACGTCTGCAGAATAGAAATCTTTTTAAGCATGGCATAAACTTATATATAAATTATGTTAATAATGTTAAACAAACAATTTTTAGTTAATGTAATAATCCACCAATACTATCATTCAATTAAGCTTCAAAATCCAATAAAAATTTAAAAAAAAAAAAAAAAAAAATGAGAGAGGACCAGCATGCAACAACTGTTTTAAAAATAATTTCGTATAATGTCTATTTCATTGTTAAAAACATGTTTATAGGATTTAAATTTCAACATTTTGTAAAAATGTATTATTGCTTTTATTGTAAAAACTGATTTTTAGAAATGATATTCCTCCATTGAATTATCTATCTTTCCAAAAATATAAAAGCTTATAATTATTATAAATTAATAAAATAGACAAAAGGTGAGGCGAAAGGGTAAGCGAGCATAAATAAAAGTAAAAAACAAAAAACCTTTGGGCAACACCGGATAGATATAACTAGTTTACCATCATGCAAATGATCCATCCGTAAGTAATACGTCTGTTAGGGTTTTTTTTTTTTTTTTTTTTTTTGGCTTAGGTGAATAAAAAATTGAATTTTGCAAAGTCGTTCAGAGATGAAGAATTGCTTTTGAATGCAACAAAGACATGTGAACAGACACCAACATGGAAAGGAGGTAAATAAACGAGCAGTCAAAATGGAGGAAATGTGTAAACTGATAAGAGATAAAATATAAACATGCATTTTTAACATTCAACAGCCCCCCCCCCCGGCCATCTTACTCATCTGTATTTCTCTTCACTCTCATCTATAATTCATTGTCTGAAACCCCCCCCTCCCCAAAAAAAAAAAAAAAACCCAAACAAACAAAAAAACCGGACATCTCATGATGGTTGTTTGTTTTTCAACTTTTTGCAATTTTTTTTTTTTTTTTGATTTTTGGAGATTAAAATAAATAACACTTCCCAAGTTCATCATGTTTTTATTTTCATCAAGCTTTCTGCTTGTTTTCAATTAAGGTTTTAGGGCTGCAAATATATAATGAGCTTGTTTGGTAAGGAAGATGACTATCCCCCAGTAGGATTTAAAAAAAAAAAAAAAAAAAAAAAAATGCAAGATTTTTAAAGATGAGGGAGGAAACATTTTTTTTGTCAACAGCTAAAAATTATATGTACACGCACAATTTTTTTATGTACATATAAGTTATAAATAAAAATTTTAATATATATATTGCATATACATATACTAATAGGGGGGTCCGACATTGCCCTGGATTAAATGAGGATCAATGAATGTTTTATACTTCCAATATTTTTATTGGTTCCCCGATTTATCAGAGAGGGACCTATGTTTTCAGGGGCGTCCGTGCATCCGTTAGTCCGTTACGATTGCCATATAACCGTCTGTTAGTTTTTTCCTGAAATTTTGCCCCAAATTGTATTTCATTAAATAGATGTGCAGAGTAAAATTCCTGTTGCTTCCTCAGGGTTTCAAAAGAGGTAAAAAATGTCCCAAAATGGCCAAAAATGACACTCTTTGCCCCATAGCGTTTGATCCATTCATTGATTTTTCCTGAAACTTGGCCAAAATGTGGAGGCTATTGTTCTTAATATAAATTCAGTATGAGTGACGCTGCCAAAATTCTGGTTCACATCCCTTTGGGACTTTTAGGGCTAAAAAAAACATGCTTTTTTGGAGCTCTTTTTTCATATTACTCAAAAACTTGATATGTATGTCTATATAGTGATTTTCCATGGTACTGAATTCAAATATACATTTCTTACGGCGTGAAACTGCACCGTTTGTCCATTTTCACTGGGATTCAGCATTCCCAGGAGCTCAAAAGGGATCACAAATGCTCCGAATTGAAAAGTTGACATTTTTTACCCCATAACTTTTGCCCCATCCATTAGATTTTTCTAAAACTTGGTGAAAATGTGAAGGCAACGTTGGCCCTTCACACTTCTCACATTCATCATTTCTCCACTATTTTTTTGTGGCATCATCTTACATGCAGCACCAGGGGGGGGGGAGCATGCAAGCACTGCTTGTTGTCATCAAAATTGTTTGAATTGCCCATTTTTCAATCCAATCTATTGGTTGTCTACTTTAGTCAGGGACCCACCATGGTGCATCAGAAGCAAGCTTCACATGCCTCCTTACAGTGTACATTACATTGTAGAGAACCTGTGGTTGATTTTATAAAATTATTTTTATATAATTGCTTGAATTAAAGTTTAAAATGCGAAGTGGCTGTCAGATCTTGGTAAGTGGTGACTTCTTTGTAAAAAAAACCAAACAAACAAACAAAAAAAAAACATGAGTTGTATCTGGAAGAATAGCACAGTCTCAATGCAAACTCACAAGCCTGAAAATGCCTTTAGCAAGTATTCAGTATAGCCTACTATCATAAATTGTGCTCTAAATGAAAACATTAATTTGGAATGTCCCCCTGTCTTATCACAGAACCTACTGTTGATTTTATATGCCGGCCACTTCTATTTGTGATAAAACTTCTTACATGCATTTGTGATGTTAGGCTGTATAAGGATGTTAACTTTGATTAAAATCAGACTTCCTTTTTATATTATCAGGGCATTATGATACAAAACTTATCTAAGAACATTGCCAGACACAGGAATATTTGTGTAAAATTGAAAAAAATTGGACCAGTCGTTTCTGAGTCCATAGAAAACGAACTCTCACAGACCAAGTTCGGTTGATTTATAATGTATCAATAGAAATGCTTCCTGTTAAAAGGCACGACTTAATGCAGACATTTACGTGCAAGGGGTAAGTGAATTTGAATATAACGGTTGCATTCATTTTCTACTATTGCTAAATAAAATTTTGTTTGAATTTTCAAAATTTATCTTGTAATCTTCTGGTCAAAGATATATTTTCCTGTTTACCTGATATAGCAAAATTAAAAAAAAAATTGATTCTAATTCAAAATCAGTGTGTATCCTTGACTTAAGAAAGTGTCTACAATACTGGGAAATATTTTGTTTTGATCTTTGTTATTTATTGTCTGTGATGTGTTTTTTTTTTTCTGTTAACTTGCCCTTGTTCATTTCTCTTGAAATACAACATTATGTTTATAAATAGACTACAGACTTCGATTTTTTTTTCTATCAACAGAGTAGATCAGTAAATGTTGCATATACTTTGCTAATGTGATTGATATACATATCTTAAGGACATCAGATGTTCTATCTCAATGATCGCTATTTGAGGTAGTTTCTTTTTTTAATTTTCATTTTCAAAGCTTAATATGTACAATTTTAAAAATAATTTTTTTTTTTACAAGGGAGTTATCACTTATCAAGGACTGAAGGCCAATGAATATAAGGTGATAGTGTAGTAATTATTAATGATGTTTGTGCGTTGGCAAAAATTTCAGGTAAACAGTGAGGAGTATGACATTTGTTTAAATTAGAAAAAATGGCCGTATTAAGGCAAAGTGTATGTTTTTACTCATTTTAAGACCCCTTAAATCCGTTTGATCAGCCCCCCAAAGCTATTCCAGTTTAAAATAGTGTTATGCATGTGTAAAATCAAGTATCCCATTTTGGTATAGTTTAATGTCGAAAATTGCTTAAATTTTAATTGAATTTTATTCTTACTAATTAGGGATTTAAAAAAAAAATTCTTGAATTTTGCATTTGTAAGTACCTCGTACTTTTATAAATTGTTTATATTTATAAGATTATTTTTCATGTGGTTTATCTTGAGGACAGCTGATTACAAAAACAACCCGTGTGCATGGAAAACAGAACTAATATAAAGGAAGCACTTGTCTTTCAGGCCACTTAAAGTATCAACTTTAATTGAAAGACATCCTTAAAAAAAGTCAAAATTGATGCTAGCACATGGGAAGAGGTGGAATTGGATTGTGACATAGTTGGAAGTGGTACAAATGAGTTTGTGAGGAGAATTACATATTGTCGATGCAGAAGGTTCATTTTCTTGTGATATTTGTGGTAGTGTTCCACTCAAAGACTCGGCAGATATTACACAAATGTGGCATCATTCCTCAAGATGACGCTAATGTGTATTATTTGGATTCTTTGGACTACTCTCATTTTAAGTGCTATTTTCACAATATTTTGGTCAATGTGACTTCCGACCTTCTTCAGATGTATCTGCTTGAATTAGGGTATCTTTCTGTTGATCTCTGAATTTTGAACAGAATTTCGAACAGAACCCTTTATTTAATCCACAGAGGTAGCATGCTCTCATTCCATCAGCCATAGGTCCATCAGCCTCTGTGCCATTAGCGAAATGTTGCATCCCTCTGCCTGTTCTATAAGTACTTTAATGGTGAATGCTCTGACGAACTGCAAGCACTTGTACCAACCCAACGTGAATACCCCCCGACAAACCTGACAAGCAGCTAAATCCCACCCCTTCACAGTAGAAATCCCTAGGTGTAAGAAGGCCTTCTACTCAAATAGTTTCTTCCCCAGAACTGCTAGACTTTGGAACTCCCTTCCGGGATTCTGCTTTCCAAACTGTACTGAAATGCAAAAGTCCATGTGTAATGTGAACAGACATCTTGCTGCTCATCTCCATTCATAATACCCCTGCAACTTATGTCCCCGATAGTAGCCCTCTACTTCAAAGTGGCACTGTGCCTTCTTTGGTGTGAAAATTGAATTAAAAAAAAAAAAAAAAATGACTGGATAAAAGTCCTAAGTAATTTGCAACTGTATATTGTGTTGCCTGCACTGAGGATTGAATCTTTAACTTCCAAGAAGAGTGTAATTTCACATGCTACCCCTGTGGATTATATAAGGGGTTCGATTCAAAATTACCTACAGATTCTCGAGTTTGACAGAAAAATACTTGAGTTTTGGGGGACCAGCTTGGGAAAGATGTCAAAAGGTATGCGAAAGCCTCATGCTAAGGATATACTATCTCCGACCAAGAACACTTGTTCAGTAAGACGGCATAGATTATTACTCTAATACTGCAGCCAAGACCACTTAACTACTTTAATGAATATACCCCTTTTGTGGGACATAGCTCTATGCATTAAAAAAAGTGTGTGTGTGGGGGGGGTTAACATCCCAATAGAAACTGAATTGTTATTTTACATGCACAACTTATTGGATGAAAGGAAAATCAATTGTTGGTTTAAAGAGTCACCCGAGATGTCATTAGTGACAGGCTCTTATATCTGAGAAGTGTTTGCACTCGCATGCAATTTAATTTTACTATATAATATTCAAGCAGGTACTGTTTAAAGGACTTCTAATTGATTTTTTTTATGTTAAACAAAACGTATTGATTAGATAAAATTGATCTGTTGTTTAGAACACGTCGTCTTCATGAAAAGCTGTTGCCTTATTATATTCCATTCATGCTTAGTATTAAAAATACAATGTTACAAATAATTAAATTCTATCAGAGGTTATTTGTGTTTATGTGGGTTTCATGCCACCATGCAATTTTCTAACAGAAATCATATTAATAATTTAGTAAATGTTCCAAATTTGTTTAAAAAACAAAACATTTTAATTCAAACAATTATTTCTGCTCATTTCAACATGTGCATTCTCTTGATTCATTCAGTTCATATGAATCAGATGATTCTATTGTTGGCATTGGTTTTCCTGATATCTTTCTAGTTAGAATTCTTTCTAGAAAGACATTAGGTATTTACAGGAGAGACTCTGTTTTCATCTTAGAAGATAAGCTTTTCTGTAAACACACACATGTATATTTTTTTGTAAACGTGTGTGCGTGTACATAATCACGTGAGCTGCATGGAGTGAAATGATATGAGAATGATACGATTAATGTATACTGTGTGTCTTTCTGATGACCTCAGAGACCTCATTAAATCTGAACAGTATAGGAAGATGTGTACAGGATGGCAGACTTTGATGGTATGGCCACATTAAAAGAATGGCTGTGAGTTATTGGATATAGTAGATGTAGAACAGTTGAGGTAGCAGGTCCAGTTTACAGGGGATGTCCAAGGAAAACATGAGTAGTTGTAATAAAAATTAACTTGAGAGAAAGATTTAAATAAAGACTTGCCAAGGGATAGATTAGCTTAGAATTCAATTTCTTAATGCCATCCAAGATATTGCAACATGTAAAACAGATGTTAAACCAAATACAATGATAATGATACACATCACGCTTTTGTTTTCTTATTTAGGAGGCACACATGTTTGGAATGTGAAGTTTGAATCAGCTAAGGTTTCACTTTCCTTTTAAAATCGTTTTCTTGCTGTTTTCAATGTCATTTCTTTTTTTTTTTTGCTGGTTGGAATAAAAATGTGGAAACTTCCTCTTCCTTAAGAATAGAGTGAGACACTTAAAAGTGATTAACTGCAGATGTTATAAAGATTATTCTTGTCTTTGATTACAGGTATTCAAGACGTTTATCCTTTTTTTCTTTCCAATTTTTTGTTCTCCAATCATGTACATTGGAACAAAAGGTGAGCATCTTTTTCATGGAGAAGTAGACATTCTTCACTGGGTTATATAAAAAAGATGCTTAATTATGATTTTCTGTTTTACGATACATCAACCCTTCTATAGTTATACAATGCTGAAATACAGCAATATTGTAGACAGTTTCACAGTTTAACGTTCACAGGGAGCATGAGTTGGAAAAGATACCTTGAGAGCATTGCCAAGGCTACTAAGGTGAGCTTTCTCTACCGTGCTAGATAGCTACTTACACTTGAAAGTATCCTGAACCTCTATAAGGCCCCCATTCATCTATGTATGGAGTATTGTTGTCACATTTGGGCTGGTGCATCTGCTACTAGTCTCTCACTCCTGGACAGGGTTCAAAACAGAGTCGCCAACCTGATAGGTCCTGAACAGTCATCTAAGCTTCAGCCTCTGTCCCATCGACAAAGTGTTGCATCCCTCTGCCTATTCTATAAGTATTTTAATGGTGAATGCTCTGACAAACTACAAGCCCGTGTACCCCCTTAACGTAAATACCCCTGACAAGCTGCTAAATCCCACCCCTACGCAGTAGAGATCCCTAGATATAAGAAAATCTATTTCAATAGTTTCTTCCCCAGAACTGCTAGACTTTGGAACTCCCTTTCAAGATTCTGCTTTCCGAACTGTACTGACATGCAGAAGTTCAAGTGTAGCATAAACAGACATCTTGCTGCTTATGTCCCCGATAGTAGCTCCCTACTCCAAAGTGGCACTGTGCCTTGTTTGGAGTGAAAATGGAATTAAAAAAAAAAGATTATTGGGGACCATTTAATTGAAGACTAGTTTTTATTTTACTCAAAACTGAGAGGGGTTTGTAAATTAATAATTTTCTCATTTTATCAGTGAGCGATTAGCATTTGAATTGAACATAGCTGATTGCAAAGTCTGTAACAATATTCATTACACCAATCTCACATCTCTGCTACATAATGTCAAACCTTCTGTCATAAGATTACTCAAGTTTATGAGCATTTCTGAAATTGAATGATAAGAAGAAATCATGAGATTCAGATGATTTTAAAATTGTTGTAATTCATGATTAATACACATTAGGTTTGGAGCCAAAATTAAATCCTTTCTGTGTTAAATCTAATACCATTATTTATGACATCCAGCACCATATGGCATAATCACGTTGACACACCAGTTCTCATTAAATCACCAAAGTTAAGCAATGTTGAACCTGGTCAGTATCAGATGGCTGAACATTTGAGAATACCAGGTGCTGTATATAGGAGGACATGGACACCTTCCTGCAAGAATTGCAAAAACATAACGTCATCTCCTTTGACTAGGGATATATTGATGTAACTGGGGATCGCGTGTGAAATTGATGTTCTCTATATACTTCCTCCTTAGGAGGAAGCTGGTTCAACTTGCTCAGGGTCGATACTGCTGGTTTTATGGTATCCAGCAGAATTATATATTTGATAAAATTTGCTTCTTTGATCCTCTTTTACACAAGCATTCTTTAAATGAGCCACAACTCTATCCTGACATGCACTAATTTTTTATAACATCTTATGAATGATTATGTCGTTTTCACCTCCACTTTTCTTTTTGACTTTTGGTACATGTGCCTGGTTTTGCTACATCTGCACAGCGAAATTGGCCAATGCTACTTTCTTTAAAGCTGGAATCTTACTGAAAAAAACAAAAAACGTTTTGAATATTTCACAAGAAACACTCGTCTAGCTGTACACACTATCAATAATTCCCCCCACTCTTTATCTGTGCCTAAACCTAAACGTAGATTCCATGAACAAAGCTTCTTTCTTAGAACTGCACGCCTGTGGAATTGTCTTCCGTTTTCCTGCTTTCCGGCTGACTACAATATGGTTGTGTTCAAGTCTAACGTAAATAAGTTCTTGATGAGCCGTTCTATATAAGTTATCAAATTTACCAAATTTTCATTACTAATGATTACTATATTGTCCAATGTCTACTGTACACTCTTTAACCCTTACCCTTGAGTGGCCTCTTGGCCTTGATAAGTGATGATGCCTATGTAAAAAAAAAAAAAAGAATAGATGCTGACATGAGAATAATTGAAGTTTACAAACTTATTATGCTAATTAGATTAAAAAAACATTGCTTCATGATATATTAGTTTCTCAGTCCTACTTTCAGAGTAAAAGATCTTAATGATGAAAGCTGACACTTTTTGTATCTAGAACTTTATTTGTTTTGCAAATATATATTTAGCATTTAAACCTATTTTGTGAGATTAAAAAAAAAAAGATGGGCCTAAATAGCATTTAATCTAACATATCAAACTTGGATTGTGATTTGCTAATTTTTATTTGTTTTTCTTGTATCATGTTATTGGCACTATAATAACCTACTTCACTACACAATTATGTAGTTCTACCTGGACAACTGTTAATATGGAAGCATTTTTCAATAATGACAAAGAAATGGTGCCCTCTTGCCAAACTTTCACACAAAAAAATACTCGACTAGTTACAACCACTATGTACGATTTCCCCCACTCTCTCTCTCTCTCTATGCCTAAATCTAAATGCAGATGCCATAAATAAAGCTTCTTTCCCAGAACTACCTGTCTGTGGAACACTGTTCTACTGGCCTTCTTCTCGGTTGAATACAACATAGTAGCCTTCAAATCCAATCTAAACAAGTTCTTATTGAACCGTCCTCATAAGTAATAAAATTTTACCCAATTTACACCATTGACAATTACTAACCTACCACCTGACATTCATTAACTCCTATCCTCGAGTGGTCTTTGGGCCTTGATAAGTGGTGACTCCTAAGTAAAAAAAACCCCAAAAATACAAAACAAGATCAACAAAGGGAATAACTCTTATTTTTAATTGACAACCATAATTGTCTAAGTTCTAACTAAAATTGTGTGTATGTGTTTTGTGTGTAAGCTTAAAAATATGCAAATAAAAAAAAATAGAATTACTTCACTGCATCGTGAGGAATGGTGGGTAGGTAAAATAGTGCACACAATAAATAAGGATGATCTGAAACTTGTAATTTTAGAAGGTATTAAAATCTATCTTTTCCCAAAGTTCATTTCGAACTACTGTCTCTTCTTGTTTTTAAATTATGTATATATTTTTTTCTCTTCCCCTTTCTCACTTATTTAATAAGGCAATTGAAAGATCATAAAATTCTGTAAATTGTTTTCTAATTCGTTTTAAACTTGTAAGATTGCCCGATTTGTTTCGTTTTGACAAACTTGTTGGTTTACTTTTTAAGCTCTGGGAACATCTAATTTTGTCTCTTGTAAATCATCTATATCAAGATTTGAATTGATTCAATTGTTTGTTCTAAGTTACAAACAATTACAAGTTTTATAAGTGGATGTGGTTTTTTAATGTTTCACAGAAGACATTATGTTGTTCTTTTTGTAGCCCTTCTCAATTTTTATTTAATTTTCTTTAATATAAAAATACTTCCCTTGAAATTAAATGAAACGATATCATTTATCTTTTGGATAAGTATATAATTAATACTGAAGATTTTTTTTTGTGTGTGTGTGGGGGGGGCTCTCTTACATTTTTTTATTTTTGTAATCTTATTTTACTATTTTTTTTTTTTAGAGAAATATTACTCAAGAAAACTTTTTATTCAGACAAAAAACTGATTAATTAGTCAAGTAAGCAATGAAAATATTTCAAATTTTAATGATGTACGAACCACAGACTAATAGTCTTTTCTAAGAGATAGGAGAGTATCTAAAAATTCCCTTTCATTCAAGGTCAAGATTATTTCCACCTAAACCATAAGACCTCTTGCGTCTATTTTTTATCATTTTTATGGTTGGCACATGGTTGGATGATTTTTTTTTCTTACCTTCATTTGGGATTATCCTTGACTGTACTTATATTAATTTTATTAATTTATTTTTATGTACTTTTAAAATATGTCGGTTTTTACTTTTAATAAGATGACATTTTTTTAGTTATTACTAGAGCTGTGACAACAACATATTCTTTTCATTATTTTGACTCTTGAGTAATATAACTGTTAATATCTTATGTTTTTATATAGACTGATATGGTTCTCGGTTGATTGACTGTGTCTTACCGTGTCATCTGAGTCAAAAGAATGAAAAGAATATTCTGTTGCCACAGCCCTAGTTATTACTGCTAAAAATAGTGAATATCAACTCGATTAATTCAATGCAAGTTGCTGTTATAATATCCATAGCTGGGAGAGGAATTGCTGATTTATATTTTTCCCAAGAGTATTAGTGTATGCTCGTTAATAATCATATATATATATATATATGAGCCGTGAAACAGTACTGTATGTGAATGACTATAATGCTCCCTATCTTAGGTTGAGCATATTGGGAAGTGATATACAAATTACCATTAGCATATTAAGCGATGAATTCACTATCCATATGTGGATGACTATATATATATATATATATATATATATATATATATATATATATATATATATATATATAATACCATAGTACCTTTAGCGTATGTACATGTGTCATGCTTTCCAGATTATAAATTGTTTGATCGGGAGATCCTATTTATTAAAAAGGAGGATAGAAGGTGATAACATAAAAAAAATGATGTCGCTTTTGGGCTGTATGTGAAACTGAAATATACCTTCTTAGTCTTCTGGCTAGGATCCAAAAGTAGTGTCTGTTCCATCTAAAGATGGTATAATGATATCAATGGATTTCCATTTGTGTTGGGCATCCATACACTGGAAATATGTCATAGACTCCTATAAGAATATTAGAGATAAACCGTAATAACCAGATATATTCTGACACTACATGAACCAGATTACTTAGATAAATACTTTTACCCACAAAAATTTCTTTTCTCCATTCACCCCCATCTAGAGGGCATCCCCACCTAGAGACTGACCCGCAGAAGCGAGGTTCCTTTTACAAACCTAGTGGAACGGGCAGTCTATCAACTAGACGGGGTTGGGAGGGTCCTACTAATCATCTTTTGTTTTTTCTTCCCCCCGCCCTCGACACAAATGAATTATTGTACCATTTTATTGTTATCTTTTTTGTTTTTACACGTCAATAAAAAATGTTTTAAAAAATTGGGAGTTAAGTAGGACGTCCCCAAATATGAAAGGGTGAAAGAAGATACTAGCTGGGAGAAACTTTTGACTTTGTTTAGTTCTGAAGTGACAAGGATGACCAACGACCCCCAAAATCCCCCCTTTTGAGTTGGCCATGTGCCTAAGTTTTTTGTTCATCGTTGATTTTGACTATATTTTTTTAACATGAATAAAAGATTTAATATCTCAAAGTGTAGTATCTGTTCTTCAGATGCTGCACTTCTATTTCTTGTTCTCTTTCGGTGGAGGAGAAATCCTTCACGACTGAGACAATTTTTATTTTTGTACCTTTTCTCCACGTTAAAAAACGACCCTGGTGTCTAACTCTGTCCCGTGGGGAGGCATAGTAAATAGGTACAATAATACTGCGGAGTTTCCATTCATGCTGAATAGTCACAGAATGCCCAGCAGCAATATCTATACAGCAAGTATCTATACTAAAAAAAAAAGTTTCTGGATTTTTTTAGATGAAGATTGATAATTTGTATTATTTGGACTACTGTTCTCATTTTGACTGTTATTCTCACAATGTTTCAGCCGATATAAACTCCGATATTGAAGTATATCTTGAACTCTGGAATCTATACAGAATTTCGAACGCAACCCTGTATTTAATCCATGGAGATAGCATGCTTTCATTTTGTCAGCTATGATAGGGTAGAAGTTTTAAATAATTTGCGGTTTTATTCTTAGTATCGCCTGCACTAGGACCCATGGTGTAGTAGATAAAGTACTAAGTAAAATTCAATTCTAAATGACATTCTTTTCGAGGTTCAATCTTCAATACAGGAAATACTAAGAGTACAATAGTGAATTGCTTAAAACTTTTACCTGGTCATGGCTGATAGAATGAGAATCTGCTACCGCCGTGGATCAAATAAAGTGTTTTGTTCAAAATTCCTTACAGATTCCGGAGTTTGACAACTTATACTAGAGTTACTGCTTATCAAGGCACAGAGGCCACTTAGGGATAAGTGTTAAAATTACATTTAAAAATTCAAATATTTTGGATTTACATTTGATCCATGGTCATTGGACACTAATTAAACAAGATTTCCTTAATTTCAGATTTTTTTCTTAAGATGCCTCAACTTTAAGCTTTAGATTTGAGACATTTTCTAGAATCAAAATCATGTAATGGATTTTGAATCGGTATCCATAACAATCATACGGTAAGAATGGGAGATTATTGTACATTCTGGAAACTACACTAAATGTGTCTTTATGTTTACTCCATCTTTATGCATTTTTTCCTAATTTATAATAGATTTGGCTGAGTTTTAGTATTATTCTGGAAGAATTTTACACGCTGAAAAAAAATGCAATTATCTTATCAAGAAAACTTTCTGTCATCTGAAACCATTTGTTCAAGCAGCTCTTTCAGCGGAAGTTGTGTTAAATTGTATACACTCTCTGGAAAGCAGAATCCGGAAAGCAGATTATGGTACTAGTTAAGCAAAGTTCAATTCCAATCAAATCTATTGTATTTTAATACCTTTTGTAAAGATTTGACCATCTCTCCCCACCAATAGCTAAGAATAAAAACTCATGTTCAATAGTTTACAATAAATATTCTTTCAGAATTGAATAAACTAAAAAGGGTTGATACCATGAAGCAGATGATATCTGAATCACCCACTGTAGGAAGAAGTTTTATAGTTTTTTTTTTTTTTTAAGCTTGCAACAATTCCAATCAGATCAATTGTATTTTAATATCATTCATAAAGATATGACATCTCATATACTAAGAAGTTTCCTTTCAATATTTATTGAAATCTTAATATTATGTTTCTGATTTTTGGAGATGAGAATTGAGTGTTCATATTATTTGGATTCTTTGGACTATTGTTCTTATCTTGCGTGCTATTTTCATGTTTCCAGCGATGTAATGTCCGACATTTTTCAGATGTATTTTCTTGAACTGGGGAGGGGGATGGAATCTGCACAGATTTTCGAACAGACCTCTTTATTTAATTCATGGGGTTAGCATGTTCTTGTTTCTTCAGCCATGACTGAGTAGAAGTCCTCGCTATTGTATTTTGAGTGTTGCCCGAACTGAGGATTTAACCTTTACACTCTAGAAGAATGTAACTTTACAACTGGATTTTACCAGGCTCTTATCCACTATGTTACTGATTTTTGTGCAGGTTACGGCAACAGAAACGTTCTGAAAATAATGCTCAAGATAAGAATTGTTGTTCGAAGATCCAAATAATATGCTCAAATCCTAAATCTTAATCTGAACAAAATGTATAGGTATTAGATTGATCATTAGCAGAAGTTTTGAGAAGGAAATCTTGGAGGCGAGATATATTGTACAAGGTTAACAGTATGTAATTTACAAAAAAATGTTAGGTGGTAGAAACTACATTTGTTTTAATTATTAAAAGTATTTTAGATTATTTAAAAATATGACGTGTAGTTTGAAGCATTGTGTGTGATATATATTTAGGCAAGTAAGACTAGTATAATGCAAGAAATAGAAAGTTGTTTCCATTGAGAAGGGAAGACGCAAACAAATGATTTTCTGTAAGTGTGTGCATATATATATATATATATATATATATATATATATATATATGAGAGAGAGAGAAGCACGTGTATATTTATGTATTTTTTTCAATAGTAAATAAGTCAAAACTTCTATACAGTGATCTAACATGTGTGACCGTGTTCCATAAAATACTTTGAGGAAAATCCTCTTTGTCAAATGGTAGATGCTTTTCAAATCCCTTGAAAAGCATAATTCTTCAAAATGCAATTTCCAGCTTATACGAAAACAAACTTTGCTTTCGTATAAGCTGAAGAAGTCTCTAGTAACTAGCTGACCGAAACATGCTCATGACTGTGTAGCAACAGATTACTGCTTATGTAAAAACAGTGTGTGTGTGTGTGTGTCTATTCCACAAAGACCACTGTTTTTCTGTTTACAACTCATCAGTGCAGCTAGAGAAGCAAGTACTTCAAACTGGGATTGAAATCGGACTGTCAAGCTGACAGTCTGTGCCTTAACCCGCGCTATCATAGAGCACTTTCTGAATATAAGTGAAATCTAGATATCAACAATGTAAACATCTTTTGAGCAGGTTGGTTGGTTGGTTGTTTTTGTTTTACAGCATATCAACCCTTTTCGGGTTATTTAATGCCGAATCCAAAGATTTTGAAGAAAAATTTTTTTAATAGAATATATTTGTTGTTTTCACGTTGGTTTCTATTTAACCCATAGTTGAGACCCTAACAGATACTACCACTTCGGGTCAGAGTGGACCTGGGAGCAATAATAATTAAAGGGTGGCTCCACACTTCCCAAAGCCCACAAGCTGGGGCCTCACCACTGGATATAGTTTAAGGTCATATCCAGGACCCCCATTGAGGGACTTTTACCCTCTGCAGGGGGGCAGTCAGCGTATTCTAATGCCCCACCGACAGGGCCGAGCAGGTTGGAGAGATCGAACTAGTTTTACCTAATGGGCAATGTGTGTATGTGTGTTAGAAGAACACTCACCCTAAGACAGATAAAATTAATGCCCAAACAGTTTTTCACTAAATCTATGTTCCCTCACAAAGAATGTTTAGAATTCTTATTGATCAAAATCCATTACAGGATTTTCATTCTAAAAAATGTCTAAAATTTATGACTTACACGGGGTCCTAATATTTATTTATTAATTAATTTTAAGTTTCTAATTTCTATTAATATTTCACAAAGTCGGAAATATCAGAATTTGCCTTTGAAACTGAAACACAGCCCACATTACTCACGTTCAAGCCTAGCAGCTGTGTTCCAAAATTTATAATGATCAGTTGATTAGTTTAGGAGTGAATCCTGTACATGTAAATATATGAACATATACGATTACCTAACTGTGTATGTGCATAAGACATTAAATGTTTGTGTATCAATAAAAGAAAAAAATATTCACACATACTACCTTCTGATAGAGAGCAATGAAAATTTTGATAAAAATAATTTGAAAAAAAAAAAAAGGTTACACAATGAATATAAAACAGATACTGAATAATCCCATAATTTTCAATATATCTGTTGTTCATAAAAAATATATAAAGCTTTTAAATCTCTGCATAAACTCTCCTAATATTTACAGTCTGATCGATGAACAATATCCAATTGAAGTTTGAATGTAATCTAACTTCTCAGCTGAAAAGTAATGTTGGTTTAAAGTTGTTTTGTTTTCCTTTTCCTTGCAAAATGGCAGCAGTTGCTTGATATAATTGGTTACTGTTAACTTGCCTGCGTTTTGCAACCGCGATACAAGGGGCAAAAGACCTTCAGTTGTTGAGCTGCTGAAAGAGGCGGAGGGCAGATGTGTTGTTGGGCCAACACAGCAATTGTGTTTAATATGAGGTAGACTGTTGTGATTTGATATCAGTGGATAGAAGCAGAGAGAAATTGTGGGCAGAGCTGGCTATGAGAGTGTCAGGTGATCATGGGGCGGTAATTTAGACCATAAAATGGCTTGCATAGACATTTGATATTAAAAGGTTAGACTTTGATATATAAATATTTATAAATAAACAAAAGCGCACGCGCATGTGTATTCCAGTAGTGGACATTCCAAAGCCAAATATATATTTTTATCATATTTTATTGTCTTACACGTGTTTTGTGTTTTATCATATTTTATTGTCTTACACGTGTTTTGTTAAATGATAGGAAAACACCAAACAATCATCAGAGACAGTTTATATGTCCCTCAGAGAAAACAAACAATTGGAGATTTTTTTTTTACTTTAATTAAAGAAGATAAAAGTTGTTGAAAAAAAAATGGAAATCCTTAAGTCATAAAATTCCTAAAGAATTTACTAAGTAATATGTGTGTAATTATATATATATATATATATATATATATATATATATATATATATATATATATATATAGTAATTAAAAAAAAAAAATTTAATTACTAACTAGCTCTACCTACGTATTGAGCACTTTTGAAGTAAATACTTAGTTTACACATAAATCTATACTTTCGTATATTAATTTTATGTGAGTAAATGAAGTAGTTATATATATATATATATATATATATATATATATATATATATATATATATATATAATATCTGTGTGTTGTGTTGCATAGAGAGAAATGGTATGAAAATGATACTATGGATGTTTAATGTGACTTTGAAAGATAAGTTTCTTTTGATGACATTGGACAGTATAGGGAGATGTGTACACAATAGGAGACTCTGATGGTATGGCCACATTGAAAAAATGGTTGAGAGTTCTTTGGTTAGATGTGGAACGGTTGAGTCAACGGATTCAGTACAATAAGGTGACGGATTCATTCAGGAAAACAAAAGAGGTAGCTGTATTATTTGAAGGTAGTGATAAAAATAGACCTGAGAGATAGGTTAGTTTGGAAGTCAATTTTTAAAAGCCATCCAAATGCATGTCAGCATGTAAAACAAATCTTGAATCAGATATGACAAGGTATAATATGTATATATTTGACCACGTTTTACATAATTTTGCCCCCTCCACTCGCTGTTGACGACTTTCATTTTGGAAAGTGTCGGTCGAAAGATGTACTTAGTTTTTTTTTCCTATCCCACCCCTTATCTACCTCCATTTTGTCTAATTTGTGGAGAAAAAAAAATATGTTAGAAGTATATTTAGTTTCTGTTCGTTATCACACTTTTTTTTCTTTAATAATATATGTTGAAACTATAAAAAAAACCTCAACAATTAATAATAATGGTACTGCGCCCAGTATTATTCAAATGTTTTATAAAATTGTGTACCCATATATATATATATATATATATATATATATATATATATATTATGGCAGTAGAGTTTAGTTTCCTAGAAGTACATCCAATGAAACAACATGTGTCTATCAAAAAGTGCTCAATGAATAAACAAAGCAAGTATATTAAATTTATTTATACAAACATTGATGGCTACATATGTGCATACATGTTTCTGTGATCACCCGTTACTGGGAAGATTACGTCTTCAGGCCAAGAAACGTAATCTCCCCAGTAACGGGTGATCACAGAAACATGTATGCACATATATAGCCATCAATGTTTGTATAAATAAATTTTATATACTTGCTTTGTTTACTCATTGAGCACTTTTTGGTAGACACATGTTGTTTCATTGGATGTACTTCTAGGAATATATATATATATATATATATATATATATATATATATATATATATATACTGCATTCTATTGCTTCAGTAGTGTAATTTTTACAGTCATAGCTATTGAGAATAGTGACTATTATGTAATGAGTAACAAGTATTTGTGGTTGTTACTCTGCAAACCTTTCAGGTGTGGAGGGTCGTGAATGTGCCGTTGTCTTCCCACATACGGCAACTCGTATTTCCAAGCGGTCACATATCTAGTACTAACTAGGCTCAACGGAAATGTGCATTATTTTTAACTAGTGGGACCTTCGTAGAAATTGCACAGTATGTTCTATATCAATTTATATAATTTACTGTTAAAATAATATTCCTTTTGAAATAATAAATGCTTGACCAAATTAGTAAGAATTTTTGTTTTTCCGTAAATCTTTATTGCTGACTAATATTCTATTAATAAATAAATCGAATATTTCTCTTATTTAAAATTGTAGCAATTTAATTCTCTTTAAAACAATAAATATCCTGTCTGTCTTATGGCAAAAATAATTATCACTTTTAGAAATGTATTTATTTAAAAATGTAATAAATCGATAGCACAACAGTTTAATTTAGGAACAATTAATTTTAAAATAAATAAAATCTGAATGGTTTACTTTAGTGACATCAAACTAATCATTACCATTGCTGATCGAACGATCTTATTTTATCTCTCTCTCTCTCTCTCTCTCTCTCTCTCTCTCTCTCTCTCTCTCTCTCTCTCTGTATATATATATATAGAGAGAGAGAGAGAGAGTAGGGGTAAAACTTCAGATTTTCTTTTACTTTCTTTTCCACCTTCGCGCCGGTCCTGGATTATGACCTTAAACTATATCCAGTGGTGAGGCCCCAGCTTGCGGGCTTTGGGGAGTATGGAGCCACCCTTTAATTACCATTGCTCCCAGGTCCACTCTGACCCGGAGTGGTAGTACCTGTTAGGTTCCCAACTATGGGTTAAATAGAAACTGATTTGAAAACAACAAATATATTCTATTAAAAAATTTTTCTTCAAAATCTTTGGATTCGCCATTAAATAACCCGAAAAGGGATGATATACCGTAAAGCAAAAACAAGCAACCAACCTTTGCACCATAGGAGCGAGCCTGCCTGCCTACTACTACTTTTTTTTTTATTTGCTCAAGACACACCTACAAACACCCGAGCAATGCCGGGCACCCAGGCTTGTTCCTCATAAAAGCTAATGTAAATTAGCCATAGAAAGGAGATCTTATTTGGGTTGCAAATACTATGTGATTTTGAATATTTGGTCAGGGTTTACTTCTATGGAGAAGTATTCTTATGCAAGTTGTTCTGACAAACCCCTGTACAGGGAGACGTTACACACTTGAAGATAGTGTCCAGTAGGCATTCAAGTTTTCTCCACATATATGTGTGTGTGTGAAAGATAAACTATCTATGAACATAAAATACCTTGCATTTTTTTTTATCTCCAAAATTTACTGTGTACATAGAATTGGCATTTGTATGAATGACTGTATCACCTTTTTTTACTGATATTTGTGGATTTATTTTTTCATTACAGTTTTTGTTATTTATGCTACCTATCCACCTCTTTCTTTTTAAGAATATTAAAGATGTTTCAATTTTTATTTTTTGAAATAATTGATAAATTATTACTGATTCTTTTTTTATTAATGCACTAATTTTGAATACAGTTTTTTTATTATTATTATTATTATTATTATTATTATTATTATTATTATTAATAATAATAATAA
Source organism: Euprymna scolopes (assembly GCF_053919585.1). Lineage (NCBI taxonomy): Eukaryota > Metazoa > Mollusca > Cephalopoda > Sepiida > Sepiolidae > Euprymna > Euprymna scolopes. The sequence goes on from NC_136494.1 coordinate 116,510,176, forward strand.
TAATAATAATAATAATAATAATAATAATAATAATAATACAATCTGTCATGTCAGAAGAAAGACCCGATTCTGTTGTCCAAATTATCAGCTCATCTGATGTCATGATGTCTCCATATAATGTATGTTACTCTAAACCACATCTTATAATTGCGATCACCTTATAAAGGTCGTTTATTTGCCTTCCCCTGATTAAATTACCCATGGCAAATGTTTGCCTCTAATTAATCTAAAGTCACTTTTCTTATTCAACTTCTTTTTCTTTTGCTTGTAAACCACAATTTTATTACTGCTTTCATTGCTTACATGTTTATAAATATTCCTGTTCAGTTAATGTCAACGTTACAATGTACAATGCATGCAGGGTTAGCAATAATGAATTCCGAGCTTCTCGTCACTCCTTGCAGCAGACATGATGTGTAAACATGGAACAATGTCGAAAGTAATTGAGATTAATTGCATCTTTTAGTGACAGGAATGGACAGAAAAACAATTGCCGCAGAGACATTATCTTATTTACACAAGTTATATTGTTATACACCTCATAGTTGTTAGACATACTCTTTCGGCCGTTTCATTCTCTGGCCTTCTAAGATTTGCTGTTGTTGCTGACATGCTTTAGACTTTAAGCTTCATTGTGCTTAGACTATTTCTACATTGAAGAGCATTGTAAAATGAAAATGTAAAATCATTTCTGAAACCAAATTATGAGGTGTCTTCAATAAGTTTCCAGACTTTTTTTTTTATGGACACTTTTATTGATAGTACACATATGAAACTCTAGTCCACACCGAAGTAATCAGCTGCAGTGCACTTGTTGTACCATTCCAACAACTTCTGGAAGGCCCCATGGAAGTCCTCTTGTGTGAGCATGTCAATGACCCTCGTCACAGCCTCTTTCATCTCCTCAGTTGTCTCATGACAACATTTAAGGTTTTCTTTGAGCTTAGAGAATAAGCAAAAGTTGCAGAGAGCATGGTATGGACTATAGAGAGGGTGTGAACTGTCTTGATGCCCATCTTGATCAAATAATTTGTGACAAGGATGGAAGCGTGGACTGGTGTATTGTCATGGTGGAAATCTCACTGACATGATTTGAAGAGTGCTGGCCTCTTCTGATGGAATTTCTACCTGAACTCCCTTTAAACCTCAACATAGCATTCCTTGTTGACTATCTGTCCAGTTGGAACTCAGTGCATGTAGATCATGCCCGTGCTATCAAAAAAAAAAAGAAAAAAAAAAGGGGGGATCATCATAAGTTTCTGGCTGGATTTCTCTGTCTGACCTTCTTGGGTCTGGGAGAGCCAGCATGCTTCTACTAGGAACTCTATCTCTTGGTCTCTAGGTCATTGCAGTAGATCCATCTTTCATTGCATCAAGAACTGCAGTATCTGAATTGCAACGTCTTTCTTTTTGATATTCTCTGAGCACCCTTGAGACAAACTTAGCAAATCTTCTGCATCTTTAGTTCCTCGCGAATAACTGTGTGTACAATTCCACACTGACATCAAACTGTGCACTTATTGTCTTTATAGACACTCGACGGTCATTATTGATGAAATTTTTTATTTGGTCAATCAACTCTAGTGTTTTGACTTTCTTACTTCTTCCATACCTCATCATCCCTCACAGACTCCCTGCCTCTCTTGAATGTCTTATGCCATTCAAAAACTGATGCTTGATTCATGCAAGATGGCTTAAAAGCAGTTTGAAACATTCCATACATTTCTGTGACATTTTTTCCAAGTATCATTCTTCTAAACTGTCCTCACGTCCAGATTGCAATTTTGAAATTCACTAGTTGAGCAATCAGGCTTTAGTAGGGGGTATTCTAATTCTTGTTGTAGCTGTTCAGTTGAATCTGAAATCATAAAAATTGGTCAGTCATCTCATAGTATGTATAGCAATAACATACTGAATTTTCACGAGTCTTTAAATGACTGTACAAAAAAGTCTGGAAGCTTATTTAAGGCATCTCGTAGATGCTAGATTTTTCCCCAATAAACGAGAACAATATAAATAAAATATTTTGGACAATTCTTGCTTTCATCATTGAATTATAGACATCTTTCCTTTTTTTTCTTCATTGTCAAGCTATAACGATGAAAACAGAAGATAGTCGATTGTCCTTGGTGTCGAATCTTTTCTATGTAGAATTCAAATTAATTTGGTAATTTAAATTTAAAGTTTTTTTAAGACCAGACAAGTGAAAGATTTTCTTTTAATAAATATAATTGTCCATTAAAATTAAATGCTTTTGAATTTAAATGGTAAAAGATTCTTCTTCAGGAAATGTGTTTAGTTTTTTTTTTTTTTTTTTTTCCTTTAGTGCCATGCAGGTATGTCCTCAGATTGATTTTGAGGTTGAGGTTTTAAAGCCTGATACAAATTTAAATTAATTTTAAAATTTTAATCACCCCTCTCATTTCTTTTTAGTAAAATAGTTAAACCTAAGGATTCTAACCGATTTTTATAGTTAAAATTTTTATTACTTCATTCAATGTCTTAAATTGTGTAGAAAAACAAAATGATGTGTGTATGTATCTATTACCTGTACACACGTCACCACAAATTTAATAAGTTAACAATTTTATCCATTTAATATTAGGAGTAGTCAGCTATCTTTGTCATTATAGCTCGACAATAATAAAAAAAAAAAAGAACAATGTCTATAAGTCGCCAATGAAGACCTGAGTTGGCCGAAATGTTTGATTTTTATTGTTTTCATTTATTGCAAAATAAATCTTCTAGCATAAAATTTGGTTTCAAAAATGGTTCCTTATATTTCCATCATGTTTATTACAAATACGGGTTATCTGTTTTGCACTCCAACCTGATGTGAGGAGTTATGTCTTTTCTTGACCATTATAGAATCCGTGTTTTTTCATAGTCATATCATGCATGCCAAAGTCTTTTGAATGTTCTCAGCAATGTTTGCATCTTTTGGCATATTTTCATAATAGAAGATTGAATTTTGACAATATGAGGAAATGTGTGCAGAACAGGAGACTTTGTTGGTTTGGTCACATTCCAAGAATGGATAAAAGTACCTGTGTAGCTGTAGAACAATTGAGGTAGACAGGGAAAGACCAAGGAAAACATGTGAAAAATAGATAAGAATGAATTTGAGAGAAATGAGGATAAGGACCTAGTCAGAGATAGGTTAGTTTAGTAGTTAATTTTTAAAAGCCAGCATTGAAAACAAACATTAAAGGGAATATGATGATGGTGATGAATATTTTGTTATATTATATTTTTGGATATCATAGAGTTATTGTATCTATATTTAAATTAATTTTCAGTTATCCCTATATAAATCATCTCATGTTTTGACCTTTTGCTTTTTTTTTTTTTCAGTCCATTGTTTGTAGAGAGTTCACTGTATATTTTTTTCATATTAGATTGAACGTCATGCATTTTCTCATTAAAATATTATAATTTGGTCAATAAAAAATCGTTTTCTATTAAATACAACGTTTACATAGAACACATTATTGTAACATGTTATAAGGTTTTTGTTATGGTGCAATATTTCCAAAATAATTTCTGGAACAAGATAAAAACATTGGAACTGATCTCGTGTGCTTTGAACTCTTTAAGATAAAGTGTAGAATTGTTTCTGTTTTCTTGTTCTTTTTGTGTTATAACACTATTATCAAGAAGAAGAAAAAAATAGGGTGTTTTGAATTGATCAACAACAAAAAAAAAAAAAAATAAATAAAATAAAGGCAATCCTGTGTATTTTGTAATAAAATAAAAGTGCGACCCACATTAGACACTGGCTTAGTCTTTTTAAAGTGCACTTGTTACACATGTGGAACACGTTTCTCTTTCTTTCTCCACTTCTCTCTACATCGCCTTTTTAAAAACTTATCTCTTTCTCTATTACTTTCATATTGTGGAGTAGATTTAGTTTTGAAATCTTCTCAATGCAAAGACAAATATTTGAAAATATAATCTTTTATATGTAGAATTCACATTAATTTTAAAATTTCAATTAAATCCCGCTCTTTTATTTCTCTCCAGTAAAATAGTTAAACCTAAGGATCATAACCTACTTTTCTAGTTGAGACTTTTATTACTTCATTGAACTTTTACTATAGTACTAGATCACCCATGGCCTCATTGAGCCAGTATTTGTTACATCACACGTGTGTGTGTGTTATGTATTCATCTCTCTCTCCTATCAACTCCTCCCAAAATAAGACAATAGCTACAAAGTTTTAATATATAATCTACTAGTATATAAAAGGAACTTTGTATGGGTAAGTTACTCTGAAACAGGCCGATTTTTTTTTTTTTTTACATTTCACACGAATGTACTTGATGTGTTTGGGAGTTCTTTTATGTAGGTTTTGTATTAGAATGCATCGAATAAGTATCGGAAATCGATAATTGAAAAAATCTGATTAAAGAAAGTCTAATTTTTTTTACCAAAGTTAGAAATCTTCTCAATGCAGACAGCTATTTAACAGATAATAATAGATAGTTAACACCTTTTATACAACCAGTGCATTTGAGAAGTTTTATCACCACACAAGCAAAAAGGCCCATCCTATATAAAATCTACTGTAGATTCTTTTATAAGACAGGGACGCATTCGAAATGAATGTTTCTGTTTAGAGCACAATTGAACCATGATATTTGACTTTTGCATTTTAAAATATAAGTAAAGCCATTATTTACAGATAATTTTGTAAAATAAAGAGATTCTCTGCAGTGCAATGTAGTTTGCAATGTATTATGGACTCTGTCACTGCAGGGAGGCATGTAAAACTTTCTTCCTGTACACTGCAAGAAAGGTGTCCCTAACTAAAGCAGGCAATCAATTGATTTGATTAAAAAAAGAGCAATTTTACTGAGTTCGATGACAAAGGTATGGGAGAGTGTAACATTCAATCCTGGATAACGTCAGGTCTCCCTGCTAGTATGTATATATATAGATACTAGCAAGGCCACCCGGCATTGCTCGGGATTGTATAAGACAATGAGAAAATTTTGGAACACACCTGTTATTCTTAGGATAGAGGAATTTTTGATGTCTATGTATCATTTGCCATCTTGAGCAAAAGAATATTTTACCTACCCTAGGACGAGTATTACACAACATATGTATGAAATAATTGTATGTTTCCTAGGACAGGAAATTTAAAGTACGTTTATGGAAAAAAATTTCCTTACTTAGGGCGGGTAATGCATAACATATATTTAAAATAATTTACATAATTTTCTGTTGTGCTAACTTTTCTGTCTCTCAGAGATGAGTTTGTTTTTACATCAGATTTCTATAGTGAAGAAGCACCTTATTTCTTATATACATGCCATACTACTTGAATATGATTTTCAGTTTTGATAAATTATGTATGCCACAGGTAAATTTTCTTTATTTTTCATATGGGTACTCTACTGTACAAGTACCTTATTTCCTGGGTAGGCTACTGTATAAACCCCTTTTTGCTAATTAAAAAATGCAAGAACTAGACACTTTTAAGTAATTTTCTGTTGTGCTTTTTTGTGCGTCTAGAGTAAGAATTTGTTTGTTTTTTCATGTGGGTTCTATAATGAAGAAGCACCTTATTTCTTATTTAAAAGTTATACTACTCGAATATGTAATGTGACTTTTGGTGTTAATAACTTTTATGCACGACTCTGGTAGGATTTTCTGTTTTTCTATATGAGTACTATACTGCACAAGTACCTTATTTCTTGGGTAGGATAATGTAAGAGTACCTTAGTTCTTATATATAGATGAAACTACTCAATGATTTTACATAATATTCTGTTGTGCTAACTTTTCCATAAATCATAGTTGAGTTTGTTTTTATATTAGTCAAGAAGCACCTTATTTCTGATATAAATGGCATACTACTCGAATATATTACATGATTTTCGGTTTTGATTACTTTTATATACATCATAAGTAAGATTTCTTTTGTTTTTCATATGTGTACTATACTGTACAAGTACCTTTTTTCTAATTTAAAAATGAAAGACCTCGATAATTTTATGAAATTTTCTGTTGTGCTAAATATTCTGTACGACAGGGATAAGAACTTGTTTATTTTTTTCATCTGGGTGCTATGATGAAGAAGCACCTTATTTCTCATATGTAAGTCATGCTACTCGAATATTTAACATGATTTTCGGTTTTAATAACTTATGTACGTCACAGAAAATATTTTCTTTGCTTTTTCATGAGTACTATACACCACAAGTATCTTATTACTTAGATAGGATTTCTTGTACACATAGATACATTAAAAAGTGATCATTGTATGTGATTTTTGGAATATAACATCTATACAATATACAAACATACAATACATAAAATTCATAATCAGTTAATTAGTTTAGGAGTGAATTCAATACATACAAATATATAATCATATACACATACTAAGCATTCATAATGATCGGTTAATTAGTTTAGGAGTGAATCCAACACATACAAATATAAACATATGCACATAATTAAAATTCATAATGATCGGTTAATTAGTTTGAGTGAATCCAATACATAGAAATAATCATATACACATAATTAAAATTCATAATGATTGATTAATTAGTTTAGGAGTGAATCCAGTACAAAATGCCATTACTTGATCTATTTACTTGATTTTTGGAATAGTACAAATAAGCAATATACAATATATTAGATATATTTTGAATATGACATTTTCGTTATGTACAATCAGAAACATTCTTCTGTATTTTTTTAAATAAGTGTTCTTGTGTAATTATTACATAACATTTAAAAATAAAAAATATCAGAACGAAAAAAAAATGAAATGGTGAAGCTAGAAACCGTAACACTGATGTTAGTAATCAGTCACGCTATACACTGCACCAAAGGGACAATTATTTTAAGAACGTTATGAAATATCTCTATAAGTAGATGTCTCTTTTACACAATGTACGGATGCGTACAATGGCGCCATTGTGCTAGGCTCGTCAAATTGACATTTCTTTCAATTTTGAATCCCTTAGCAATTGTTTTAACAGATTAAACACCTAATAAAATTCTGCACCAAAACTGCAATCTTTTGAGCTATTGCACGCCATCCAATGACCATCCGTCTATGAGAAGATGTAATTTGAAAAACAGGGGCACACACACACACACACACACACACATACACATAGTGAAATTTATGTATTAGATTTGAAGTTCTACACCGAGCTACTTGTTGATTGAACATAAACTGTTATTTCACCACTTGCTAGGAAGAGGTGTTTCTATCTATGCACATGGTGTAAATAAACACAATAGATTCAATTGGATTTGAACACGACTTGGTAATTCTATCACCTGTATTCTTATCCATTACTCCACTTGTGTTCACCTTATTGCTTTTTAGTTTATCATAAATAGAAACTACACCAAGAAACAGTTTTTCATATTGATAACCATCTATATAATACCAACGTAAAATACATGCTTCAATATATTATATCAACTTACAATACATGTTTCAAACTGATACATGTTTTGAGTGTTCCCATTTTTATAACAGTTCCGCTATTGTATTTCCTTAAAAGTTCTGGATTCAATTCCTGGTGGAAGAATTTGATAAAACTATTTAACTGATGCAATCTATACTCCTATAATTTTTTTTTTTTGTGTATTGATATTCACATTAAAAACCCTTTTTTCTATTTATTTAAAAAGAAAATACAACTTTGTTATATATGGGTCATGGAATTGCAGTCATCTGCAAAAGATCTAGCTAATTTGTATATTGTTTTAAACATTCATTTTAATTAATTCCCTATTAGTTTTTGTCGGTTTTCTGATGGGATAATCATCTTTAGTTAACTATTACGTGTAATTATATTCATGCAGATATTCTACATGATTTATACTTGTGTAATATTTGCGTAAAAGGTTATAGTAAACACAAATGTCTTTTTTATATATATATATATATATATATATATATATATTTATGTATATATATTAAAAAAAAAAATTTTTTGTCTACCAAACTCCTGTCAGTTTTTGGCCTACACACCTGAAACTTAATTTATAAAGTATTCGAACCCATGCAAAATTTGCTTTTTGTATTTTAACCTGGGGAAATCTGTACAAAAGTATGAATTAAAAAAAAAATGGAATTTGCCAGGTGAAGGTTGAACGACGGCATTACAAATGTGCATGTGTAATATTGGTTCATGTTTTAATTTGAGCCTTGCAGCAAACATGTTTTCTTAGCTCAGGCATTAACGTCAAAGGAAAAAGTAAATCATAAGCTATTTTTTTAAACTTTGTAAATCATTACTATATATTTGTAAAACTTTGTAAATATTTTTTAAACTTTGTAAATCATATATATTGGGTCCAATCTATATATCTATAACAGTGAAAGTGTGTGCGTTTGTCTGTGTACATTTCCCTACACAATAACTCTGTCAATTTTCAGTCTACAGACTCGAAATTTGATATACAGGGTAGTGAGATTTGGGAAAAATCTTTGTAATCCGTATTCAGCCAGAAATTTGGCTGTTAAGGGGTTAAAGTTCAACGATTTGACCTTTGAGAACTCTACCAAACTCCTCTGCCAATTTTGGGTCTAAACAATTGAAATTTTAGATATATGTTCCTTGGACATGGATCTAACTTAATAACTTGATTTGACCCCAAAACAACAAATGTTAAGGGTCATAATAGGGGTCAAAGTTAAAAAAAAAGTTTAACCTCTGCGATCTCTACTAAATTACTCAGACAATTTTTGGTCTAAACATGTGAAATTTTACATAAAGGGTATTCAGAGATAGGACAAGCTTTTTAATCTGTTTGGGTCGAAAATTTGAGCTACCAATATATAAATGTATGTATGTATGTATGTTTGCATGTCTGTCTAAAACTTTCGACAGAGGCGACAACTTTTTACAAGATCAGTATCGTTTTGAAGCGCAACCCTTCAGATAACAGATACCGAAAAATTGGCTAAAAACATTAATTTCTTCACCCTCAACTGAGCACTTTTCCACAGGGAGGGGTCGCTTTTTTCACCAATATTTTCGAAAGTCATCCCCTCTTTTCGATTGTCTAGTCTTAATTTAAACTTACGTCATTTCCAGTTTGGCAGTGGTTGTAGCAGCAAAGACGTTAGGTTTTTTCCCCATTCTTTTCTTCCTTCGCAGTACGGATTTGAGCCTGCCTTCCTACTACCACTTTTTTTTTTTTTTTTTTTTGTTCAACACACACCTCCAAACACCCGGGCAAAGCCGGGCTGAAATGCTAGTATAATAGTAAATAAAAAATCTGCATTAATCAAAATATATTTAATCGTATTTTATGACTGGGCAATGCTGGGCGGCCTTCTAGTATATCAAAAAGGCATAAAGCATTGAATGATGGAAATCTACTCCAATGGATAAAATATGGAGTTCAGTTTGGAATTCTCAAAAGGTTATCTATTACTGTTAAAGAGACTCTCTCTCTCCTGAAGAATGTGGATAATATAGCAAACAAAATCTTATGAATATACCAAGTCGTAAGATAAACGGAATGGTCTTAAATGAATATCATTCAGTTTAACACCCATTTTACATGCTGGTATGTGTTGGGTGGCTGCTTGATTAGTTTGGAAGTAAATTTCTATCTTTGGCCAGATCTTTTTAAAAAAATTTTATTGATTTTTTTTTTTTTTTTTTTTTTTTTTTTTTAATCCATTTTTATCACTTCTTCCATGTTTTCGTTTACCTTCTCCCATGAATTGAACCCGCTATCTCAACTGTTTTACCGCCACTAACCCAAGAACTCTCATCCAATCTTTCAACATAGTCATACCGTTAGTCCCCTGTTCTGCACACATCTTATACTGTCCAGATTTAATTTTCCTCTGAGGTCATCAGATCTAAGCCTGCCTTTAAGACCTTTCCCACCTTTCTCATTTATTATATATCATTCTCATTTCATTTCTCTCCGTGCTATATATCTTAGGCTCTCTATGACCAGGTTTCACTTCTGTACATCATCGCACTGTAGACGCATGCCTAAGAGACTTTTCCCTTGGTTGACAGAGGTAATGCTCTGCTAGTTAGTAATGATTAAAGTTATCTGAATTTACTTTATCCACTTCAAATTTTTGCTATTATATATATGTAAATAATAATAATTAATCCCATGAATATTGTTTGGTTAACCAATCTATTTTATAAACATGGAAACTCAACAAGAGGGAAAACTTTTAGTTGCAGACAATCAAGAAATACTAGCAGGCTGCTCGGCATTAAGATACGCTTAAATGATATTTTAATTCATGCAGATTACGTATTTATCATTATAGAGATAATTTTCTATCGATTTAATACACTAAACCGAATATGTAGTAGTGAAATCAAAACTAAATATATATAACTTGAGTGCCATCAGCTAGACTCAAAACCAAAACTTACAACTCTCCACCATCGTTCCTTAGCCTCTGAGCCACACCTGTATACACACACACACACATCTATAATATAAATTTCACCTGTCTGTTTAAATGTATGTATGTCTGCATGTCTCGCAAAAACATTTGACAAAGGCGACGGATTTTCACGAGATTTGTATCGTTTTGAAGCTTGACCCTTCGGACGACAAATATAAAAAAATTGGCCCAAAACATTAATTCTTTCACCTTCAACTGGGCACTTTTTTACAGGGAGAGATCAGTTTTTTTCCCGATTTTTTTTTTTTTTTTTTTTTTTTTTTTCCGAAAGTGATCGCTTCTTTTCGATTGTCTAGCCTTAATTTAAACCTATGTCACTTCCGGTTTGGTAATGGGCACAACAGCTAATGCGTCATGTTTTTATTTTTCAATCTTTTCCTCCTTCGCATCACAGGTTCGAGCCTACCTACCCACTACAATTTTTTTTGCTCAACACGCATCTCCAAACATGCTTTACGCCGGGCACCCAGACTAGTATAGTATAAATTCACCTATCATCCCTTTTTATAAAAGATGGAATCGCCCGATCGTCGAAGACAAGATGTAAGCAAGCAAGATTCAGTTTTATAATTATATAGATTAGAGTAATGTAAGAAAGTTAAGAATATATAAAACTTAAATGACCTTTGGGATAAGAAGTTCTTCATGACTACACAGCATCTCACTTCCTGCTGCCTTTGACATAATTAAGAAAATCAAAAAGCATAACACATTTTACATTCAATTCAAAGTTGTTAATTTGTGACTATTGTGTTTGGAACAGTGTTTCACAAGTTCACCAGTCTGAAGTGGAGAAAATGCTAGACTGATGTCGTTAATTTGATTATCGCTCTTGGATTCTTACATTGATCCAAATGGACACTAGTTTATTGGTTATCTGTGAAGAGAATTCTTCAATGTATTGTCTTCAAGTCTGGAATTCTGACATTTTAATGCTGTCTTTGAGTAAATATCTCCAATATTGGAAAAATATGTCTGAAGTGCTTTCACCTAGTCGTTGTTCATCGCAGACTTGTTTAGTGAAATTCATGACCTTTGACTTTACACAAATGGTAACAAGTGAATTATTTTTAACTTTCATATTTGTGTAGGAAGATGAAAGAATCACTCAAATTCAGTGTTACAAGAATAAACTGGTATATTTTTTATTGGTTTCTTTAATGTGTATTTTGCACCAAATCAAACAAAAATTATTTTGCAACTTACATTTTCTTTTTTTTTTTTTTTTTTTTTAAATTCAATTTTCACCCCAAACAATGTACAGTGCCACTTTGATGCTACTATCGAGGCTATAGGTTGTGGAGATGCTATGTAGGAAGTTTGGCAGCAAGATTTCTGTTCACATTACACTTGAACTTCTGCATGTCAGTACAGTTGGGAAAGCAGGAACTCAGAAGGATGTTCCAAAGTCTAGCAGTTCTGGTGAAGAAACTATTAGAGTAGAAAGCGTTCTTACATCTAGGAATCTGTGTAGGTGTGGGATTTTGCTGCTTGTTGGGCTTGTCGGGGGTATTTATGTTGAAGGGGTACAAGGGTTTGTAGTTTGTCGGAGCATCCACCCTTAAAATACTTGCAGAACAGGTAGAGGGATGCTGAAGCCTAGATAACAGTTCCGACCTATCAGGTTGCCGACTCTCTTTTAAACTCTGTCCAGGAGCAAGAAACAACAATACTCCGTACATTGGTGAATGGTGCCTTGTAGAGTTACAGGATACTTTCAGGCATAAGTAACTTTCTAGCACAGTAGAGAGTCCACTCTCCTCGCAGCGGCCCTGATAATGCTCTCAATGTATCTGTTCCAACTCATGTTCCCTGTGAACGTTAAGTCGAGGAGTTTGAAACAAGTACTTTCAGGTAATGTATCTTTAGCCATAGCTATTAGTGGTTGAGAATGTGTCTTGTAATTATTGAAGGAAACAAGCTTAGTCTTGGCAGCATTGAATGTGACCATCCATTTTTGTCACCATTCCACCACAGATTGGGGGCTTTCCTCTGGTGTTTCTGCCATTTCCTTAGATATGTGTTCATTTGTTTTCCCTCGTGCCTCTTATAGAGCATGGTGTCATCAGCAAATGTTCATATCCTATTTGATTTTTTTTCCTTTTTAGACATATAACTTTATATATAAGGTATTCGAATCCATGAAAACTTTATATTTGGGTTTTAGCCCAGGAAAATCATGCATGCATAACGAAGTAGCTATTGATTCATGTTTTAATTTTTAGCATTGCAGCAAACATGTCTTCATAGCTCAATTATTAACGGTAGAGGCAAAAATACATTGTAAGCCAGACCTTTTGGTTTCGATTCATGGTGTTGGCACAGTCTTTTTTTTAACTTCTTAAATCATTACTATATATTGGGTGCAATCTATAAATATAAAAGCGAAAATGTATGTATGTGTGTATGTATGTGTGTTCGCTTTTTCTGTGTGTCTACAAAAGGCTTCTTTCAGAGAAGCGGTCGGTCGGTTCACAACTTTTTAAAACTTTTTATATCACATATAAATGGTAATATCTCACTGTTAACAACGAAGCTTGCCTGTCTATTTAATTTGCTCGATTTCGGGAAGATAAATATTCAATATTTGTCGCTCGCCGCATGTGGGTTAGTGTTTTTCCTATAACATCTTGGGGGCGAGGGGAAAAAAGCGTTCAGCAGTAAATGAAATCTCGCAGTCAAACTTGACTTCATTAACTCATTAAAACGAGCATCTGCTAAATCCAAGTAATTAAATAAATTCAAACATGTTTCCGTAAGCATGTCGCGGTGGGGCAATGGTTAACGTCACACGTTTTTTTTTTTTTTTCACAACTTTGCCTCAACGGTTTGGGTTCGATCCTCATACTTACTTTTTTTTTTAAACCCCCCCCCCCACACACACACGCACACACCTCCAAACACCCAGGCAACGCCGGGTACCCTTCGCTGGTATAATAATAAATACAAAATTTGCATTAATCAAAATCTCATATTTAACGTATGTTATGACCAGGCAATGCCAAGCGCTCTGCTAGTGTGTGTATGTGTGTGTATATATATATATATATATATATATATATATATATAATATAAAGCTGACCGTCTGTGTGTGTGTGTGTGTCTGGTCATGAATAGGATCCTATATGGTTGACTATTACAGAAAACTGATCACATATAATGATAGAAGATGTATCGAGACACAGGAATGGGTATGTTTGATCTGGCAAAACGGTGATTCATTAAAATTGTGGTGTCTGTTTCGCGTCTGGTCCACAAAGTATGGAAATAAAAAATTTAAAAATGAAAAAAAAAAAGAAAAGGTTTTTGATATAGATGTACATAATAATACTTTGATAAGTATGTTTTAACTTAAATAGGGATGGTATAATAAAATTGTGGGGTCTTCGCTTGCACCTGGCCTCCATAGAATGGAAATAGGCACAAGCTTTAATAAAGACTTTTCATATCTATCTGTGTAAGTATACTTTAATAATTATGCTTCAGTTTGAAGAAATATGGTATAATAAAATTATGGAGTGTTCGTTCGCACCTGACCTCTATAGAATGGAAATATGTCACAACGTTTAACAAGGTTTTTTTAATATAGATCCACAGAATATTGTGATAAGTGTTTCAGTGTGAAGAGGTATGGTATAATAAATTATGGGGTTTATCTATTTTATTTTTACTTTCATCATATTTTGCTTTGGTTTTGATACCCCCAAATTCGAAGCTATCTATTTACAACCCTTCCTTTTCATAACATATCATACTTTCATAAATCAGAGTCCATTTTCTGTAGGCTGTTTTTGAACCCAGTCAACGACGGGTACTTTTTCTAGTATATATATATATATATATATATATATATATATATATATATATTAGTCATGCACAGACACTATTTCACTATATCACAGCTCATCAGTGTGGCTAGACTAGCACCCATCCCTAACCAGGGATGAACCTACAACCATTTAGTTGATAGTTGACAGTTCTAACCTCCAGCCTATAAGATTGGTACCCATAAATGACCTCATCAAATCGCCATTTATATTTTCACAGTGCTTGATCAAACAAATAAAGAGCTTCGAATAGTGCTAAAGTTATAATTTTAAAAATTATTTCTCTATATCGGATAATAATCGATAGAAAATTAGCTCTATAATAAAAAATCTGCATGAATGAAAATATAATATTTATGCATATTTTACGACTGGGCAATGCTGAGGTCACTTGCTAGTGTGTGTGTGTGTATAGATAAATAGGAGAGAGAGAGATTTATACAAACAAAATCTAGCTGAAATAAAGCTCTACTTGTTATTGAGTACTCTTATATCTACACAGATTTATAGGATTGACATCTATGAACAAAACTATCAACAACTTGGTATACATTAATGTTCGCAGTGTTTTCTCATAATACTTATTTTTGACTGCATAAAATACTTCTTTCATTTTCATCTATTAAAAGAAATATCATATACAATAGGCTTCTGTTTTATAACTGCATTTTATGATGACTCAGATTTCGAATGTTACAGAAATGAGGAAAATCATTTAAAATTGCACAAATTGATGGATTGATCAGTTATTTTAAACACTAGTTTATATTTTAGTTACCTCAGATAAAATGAAAGCATTTTTAAAGTTGGTCATACACACCCACTGTAAGAGTTTGTGTAATAAGAAGGGGGAGATAACTCTAATAAAGTCTCTGCATTAATATTTTACATCAATCCAACGAAGATTAAGAATGTTGAAATATGTTTGCATTATGAATTTGATCTTAATTTTTTAATAAATTTCAAAAGAAATTCATCTGTACTAATGAGAGATTTATTTGTTTATAATGGATTTTAATGAGATAAAACATAGGTTAAGGATACTAAATTATACAATTTCAAATTTTATTTAAAGGCCCTCAAAAAGGATATTTCACTTGGTGACCTTCAGAGGGGAGGGTGTGATGGCGCAGTGGCCCTGGAGATTCTAATTGGGGGAGAAAACATTCAATCATATTCAAACTATCTCCCTTTTTATATATTTGTCAATACTAGGATTCTACTTGAGTCTTTGAGGCATAAAATCAAGTTGTTGTTCCTGAGTATCAATCTGACCTCTGCACATCACTGGTTTCACCTCACAAAATGAAAACATTTTAAGCACACAATTTCAGTTGTTATTTCTATTTTTATCGTCACAGTAAGTTTTTGATTGTTTTTAGATATTTTGAAGTTGCCATTTCAGCATTTATTAAAGGATTCAAAGGTTTCTTAGTATTATTTATGTAATAAATATTAACCTCTTACCTCTTCCAGTGTAAGGCTTAGGGGTGTGAGTTCTCTGTTTTTTAGCAGTATTTCGTTTATATAAGAAAAGGGCAAATTGCTATTTTTCTCGTTTGGCTTAATTTTATCCCCTCTCCGCATTGTTTTATCTTTTTCTTCTCTTCATTGTGCCTTACCTTGTTGCCACCCTCTCCCTCTCTGAAAATGTTAATTTTGCCATACTTCAAACGATTCAAAGTTTGTTTCATCAATATGACTGTCTTCTACCGCCTTTAAAACATTTGTTGCCATTTTCAGTATGAAAAAAAATATTGTAGATTTACATTTTTTCCTACGTGCTCTAAAAACAAAAAAAAGATAGAAATTGGGATTTAGGAGGGGCTGTGATTCACCCTTCCAGATTGAGATTTTAATTTTTTTTTTTTTTTTTTTTTGCCATTGGCCACCCACACATCCCCGAAGCATGAACTGCAGCTCGTTCAGTGATATTCTAACTATTGCATAAATCCATGTTATTTATACTCTTTGCACTACTCTGCATATCTTGAGTGTTACTTGCACAACATTTCGGTTGATTTAACTGCCAAACTTCTTCACGTGTATCTTGTCGTACGTGGTAATCTTACTGCTGAACAGCATGGACCCATGGTGTAGAGGATAAAGTACTTTGTAAAATTCATTTGTAAGTTACACTTTTCTAGAGATTAAAGGTTAATCCTCAGTGCGGTTAAATCCTCAAAATACAATCGCAAATTACTTAAGACATCTACTCGGACATGGCTGACAGAATGAGAGCATGCTATCCACATAGATAAAATAAAGGGCTTTGTTTGAAATTTTGTACAAATTCTTGAGTTCGATAGAAAGATTCCAGAGTTTGATAAGGTATACCTGGAGAAGATCAGAAGTTACATCAGCTGAAACATTGTGAGGATAATGTTGAAGTTGAGAACAGTTGTCTGAAGGATTCGAATAATCAGTTCTCATCTTTGGATTCAGAAAAATAATATTGCATAAGTATAAAACTCTTTAGTTAAATGGAAATGGCTTGATTCAAATAAACAAGAATAGATATTCTTACACTGTACAATGTATGCCATAATCACACCGGTTCTTGTTAGATTACATGAAGTTGAGTTCGATAGAAAGATTCCAGAGTCAGAGTTAAGCAGTGTTGGCCTGGTCAGTACCAGATGGGTGACCAATTTTGGAATTCCAGATGCTGTATGTAGGACGTTGACACCTTCACTGCAGGAGTTGCAAAAACCTAACGTCGTCATCTCCCCTAATACATGTACATGTGACTGGAGATCACTTGTGAATTTAATACTCCCATGGAACTTCCTCCTTTGGAGGAAGCCGGTTAAACCGGCACAGGGTTAGTGCCATTTTAATTTTTTCCATTTCCATTCTTACATAAGCTGAAAAGGCAGTCCTTCAGGGGAGCGGTAGAGTCTGTCTTTCTTTATGGTGCTACAGCTTGGACACTCACCAAAAGATTGGAAAGAAAACTAGACGGCACATTCACCCATATGCTGCAAACAGTATTAAATATATCTTGGCAAAATCATCCCATGAAGCAGCAACTTTATGGCAACCTACCTGCCATATCTAATACCATCATGGAGAGACGCCTACAATTTGCTAGTCACTGTCTGAGGAGCAAGCATGAATTGGTGAGTGATGTCTTGCTATGGACTCCACGACACGGACGCGCAAGCAAAGGACGACCTAGATCCACGTGCATCCAGCAAATAGCACACGATGCCAACTGTGAACTTGAAGATCTGAGGCAACTGATGGAAGACAAGAAACTCTGGAGAGGAAGAGTCACATTGGTCCGGGCAAGGAGCCCGTCCTGATGATGATGATGATGATGATGATGCTTCTTACAGTCTCCATTCAGTCTTTACATTTAATGATGAAATATGATTTCAAATTTGACCAACGGTAGAATAGGTTTTATTACAGAGATGCATGGACACATAAAACGTAAATGTGAAAGACTGTTGGACGGAGAACCGTTAAACAGATGCATTTTTTTTTTTTTTTTAAAAGCATATATTGTTTTCATGTTCTGATAATTTTGGCAAGTTGCTTCAAACAAAGAACTTACTCTCTTATGCTTGTAATTATTTTTTTACCCTTTAGATATGCTTTTTGACGTTAGTTTTTATAAGCGTTGAATAAATAAACAATCAAAATGTCAGAAAATGTAAAAGAAAAAAAAAACTTGTGATTTATCGAGAGAAGGAAGTAAAACAAAAAGGTATTTGCCTTGCTTTGAGTTGTCATCAAGTCACTCGTTTGTATATAGTATCTGACTTATAAACACTTCATTTTATTCAAGTTTTTTTTTTCTTTTTCGTTGCTTAAAATACGTAACTTTGAAGCGAGTTAAAATTTTGCATTTATCGTAATATCAAGTATAAAATACTATCTTCCAGATTTGTGAAAAAAAAAAAAAAAAAAAAAAAATGGCCACATTTTATATACTGGTCACAGAAACTTTTGGCATTATTTGAAAGAGTTTTTTATTTTTTCTATTAAAAACAATTCTGCAACTGTTTCTGTAAAAAAGACCGCCTCCTCAAAAAAGCTACTATTAAGATGCATTCATTCAATCTGCACATTTAATGCTGAAAATCTAAATTTAAACTTGAGTGCGACAAATCCTGTGATTGAGATTTTTGGATCCTCTAATATATCATTCAGGTACAATTTTTTAATTTGGATTTTTTTTCTTTTTTCATTTGATACTATTATTTCATGTTTTATTTAAAAAAAAAAAAAAAAGCAGAAAAGAAACGAACAATAAAATGTGAAAATATTTGAACAATCCTTGATTTTTTTTTTTTTTTCTTGCACACATTTTTCTTTCGCATGTTTTTGTGATTAAACAAATAAATGTTGTAAAAATGGGCTTATTTGTTGAGAATAATTTATTCTTGTGATCTCATTTCTCATAAATCTGTTTGACAATGTGCCGAGAAAAAGGATGGTATTGTCTAACTGAATCTCATTGATTTGTGACTCCATAAAACAATTCAGTTGATAAAAATGAGACTGGTTTGCATCTTGGTTAATTCCAGTCTCACAAAAAGAAAACACATGCAAGCGTGTGTGTGTGTGTGTGTATACACACACACACACACACACACACACACACATTTCTGTGGAAATATTTTTTAGTAATTATATTTCCTTTTTATATATACCAATCCTTAAGAAGCTCAATGTAATTATGGAGCATATAAATAAATGACAAACAAAGTCTATATTCTAAATTTCATGATGTTGATCATCTTATAATTTATTCCTTTAATTCAGTTGACATTTACACTGCATTGATGGTATTTTTTCTTGGCAGATTTAAGAAACAAACAGGAATTATCGCTGTTTGATCTAGTATGTGTATATATATATATATATATATATATATATATATATATATATATATACACTAGCAAAAGTACCCGTCGTTGACTGGGTTCAAAAACAGCCTACAGAAAATGGACTCTGATTTATAAAAGTATGATAGGTTATGAAAAGGAAGTGTTGTAAAGAGATAGCTTCGAATTTGGGGGTATCAAAACTGAAGCAAAATATGATGAAAGTAAAAATATAATAGATAAACCCCATAGTTTATTATGCCATACCTGTTCACACTGAAACACTTATCACAATATTCTGTGGATCTATATTAAAAAACCTTGTTAAACTTTGTGACATATTTCCATTCTATGGAGGTCAGGTGCGAACGAACACCCCATAATTTTATTATACCATATTTCTTCAAACTGAAACATAATTATCAAAGTATACTTACACAGATAGATATGAAAAGTCTTTATTAAAGTTTGTGCCTATTTCCATTCTATGGAGGCCAGGCGCGAACGCAAACCCCACAATTTTATTATATCATCCCTATTTAAGTTAAAACATACTTATCAAAGTATTATTATGTACATCTATATCAAAAACACTTGTAAACGTTTTTTTTAATTTTAAATTTTTTATTTCCATACTTTGTGGACCAGGCCCCACAATTTTAATGAATCATCATTATGCCAGATCAAACATACCCATTCCTGTATCTCGATACATCTATCATTATATGTGATCAGTTTTCTATAATAGTCAACCATATAGGAGCTTATTCGTGACCAGACACACACAGAGACGTTCAGCTTTATATTATAGATATATATACACACAGTCCACTTTTTTTTCTTTAATTCTCTTCATTCTACATACATTTTTTAAACACACAGGCATTCTTTTTCCTTAGCTCAAATGCTACCATTTTCATTTTGTTTTTCTGTGAGTTATCGAGATTTTTTTCTTACATGTCTGAAGAAGGTATAGAGTTAGGGTTAAGTCTATTTCAAAGCGTCTACAGTTTCAGATATTCTTTTTCTGCATATGAAACTTTTAAATATAATTTATTTTTTTGATGTTCAAAAAATTATTTAGAAACTCTTTCAACCACTTTCTTGTTGTCTACATCAGTCTTACAGAATATAAAAAAGATCAAAATTAATATATGTACAAACTATATGCTTTTCTATGAGTGGAGCACTCTAGTGGGGGAAATTGTTTTCTATTTAGTATAAAAGCAATAATGTTCGGTAAAAAGAGCTGAGTACTTTCCATTATAAGTTGCAGATTTGATAGCTCAGTTGGTAGGGCTCCAAACACCAAACATTGGGTCTGGGTTTTGTATTCTTCCTACGTTTAGCCACACTAAGGAGTTCGAGATAATGAAACAAGTGTGTGTGTGTATCATCAACAGATACCCTGTTTTGCTGTATTATAGCTATTCAGTGCAGTTGGACTAGTATCCATCTCAAGCTAAGGATCGAACTTGCAACCATCTAGTTGATAGTTCTAACTTCCAGCCTATGGGATCTGCGCTCATAAGCGATATCTTCAAATATCCTTTTTTCTATATAAAAATTTAACCGCTACTTTTATAGTGCTCAATTTGTTCGTTTACAAAGAACTTCACATAACACTGAGTAATTATCAGGGGAGATCATTTACAACAGTGCTCTATCAAAGAAGTGGGGAAGATTATATATAGTCATTCACAGATACTGTTTTGCTAATATATGTATTATGTTTATACCTACAGACACTAGTGTTTCATGCTTTCGCAATCATCAGTGCAGGAAGTGATAATTACTGCTGGTCAAGAGATTTGAAAGATAAATCTCTTGACCAGCAGTAATTATCACTTCCTGCTCCATTGACTAGGACGTTATCTCTGGGCCGGCATCAATTAACACATGAATTAAGTTGAATTAAACTCCTGTCAAATACGGGCATAACAGTAAAGCAGCCTGAGAGTATTCTAACAATCAGAAGTCGTGAATGTTACATATTACTAGTTGATTGCATTTTTTGTTTATTTCTAAGACAGGGCTCAACTTTAATCTTAAAGGAACTTGTAAATAATTATAAATATTGATAATTATTTTAATACCTACAGACACTAGTGTTTTATGCTTTTGCAATAATCAGTGCAGAAAGTGATAATTACTACTGGTCAAGAAATTTGAACCCAGTTATGTCTACTTTGGCTCCATTGGGGGATGTGTGTGTGTGTGTGTATGTGTGTGGCGCTTGAGTGAATATAAAAATGTATACTTTTTGAGGTATGCATTTTTTATAAAATAGTCAAAATTGTTACAAACAATACGCTCAATCATTAAGTTAATTCACAAACATGATTTTTTTTTAAAAATTAAAATACAGGCCAAATTTCATATTTACGTTTCCATAAACGTCTTACACATGTTTCATGTGTGTATATGTATGTATGTATGGCAAAATAAAATTTAATTCTGACTGATGTATATATTTACACACACACACACACACACACACACACACACACACACACACACACACACACACACACACACACACACACATGAGAGAAAGATTTTGACTTTAAATGTTTGTTTTGTGTGCGTGTTGTTAGTCTATTTCTACACTGACAAATATTTCAAATAGATTATATATTTTTTAGAAATTGTATATTTAATTTCGTTTGCTTAGAAGATATTTTCTGGAAACTTTATTCTTTCAGATTTAAGTATTTCTTTGATTGTGGCTGTTATGAGAATGCTTAACCTTGTATAAAATATCGTTTCGTATATTAATGTTTAACTACTGTGTGAAATAATTAAAATTATTTTTAATTTTCATTTAATGAGTTTCTACTCTCGTGGGAAGGCAAGTAAATAAGGACTTGATTTGAACACGACTACCCTAGTTTAATCAGTAACAGTTACCTCCCCTTAGTTTTATTTAAAAATTCAAAGAGTTCTAGATCAAGGCGATATTAGGGTCCAGATTCAAAACAAATAAAATTTAAGATGGCGTTTATATCCAAAGATACATTTTCATAAGAATCCAATTTATAATTATTATGTAAAATTCGTAACTTAAAAACAAATAAACATTAGATAAAATATCAATAATGATATTAATCTAGGCACCGCCAAAATTGGGGGGGGGGGGCAGGTCAGTACTTTTTGACGGACCGTCTTTTTAAAAATCTACCAAAAATCAGGTAATTATCCGATCAATACGAAATTTTCAGCGATTATTAGGAGAAGAATGAACTTTATAACAGTGTACTTATTTTTCATAAACGATATTTATATATATATTTTTTTTTGCTTACAAAACCCCCCCTTGTTTTGAAGTGGGAACAAATATGCTTAAAATAATCATCTGAAACTGAACAAAACATATTGTGTTGTTGTAAGGGATAGAATTATAGATAAAAAACAAAAAAAAAAAAACAAATTGTTTGCATACCTTATTTTGACGTCTGAATATCAGAACTTCGATTGTGTTTAATTATCCCGCTTTTGAGTTTTGAAGTGTGAAATTCGGTGAATATGTTAAGTAAAATAATTAATTTAAGTTAAGCAAAACAAAAAAAAAAAAAAATTTAATATTTATACGAAAAAAGCCATTTTAAAATTTTTGATAAATAAATAACCAATTTTTTTTTAGCGAGCCGAATAATGCATGACCATTATTAAACAGGGCATGCTTTGAATAATTGATATAAAAAAAAAAAATTCGATAAATGTTGTGCCCTTTGTGTTAAAAATAGCATCATTTTTTTCGATCCCGTTTGAAAACGTTTGCCGCCTTTCGACTACGGTGGACCAAACGCGCTGAAATAATTTTTTTTTATTCTGCTTTAAATTGCCCCCCCCCTATTTTGGGGAGTCTGGCCCCCACACACATATACATTAAAAACCAAACTCATACAAATGGTCACCCATCTGGTACTGGCCAGCCTCAGCTTTATAATACATTGAAATTTTCGTCACTGAAAAATAAGTTTTTTTGGCCTGTTTGGTCTTCCATAGTTTTCTTCTTATAATCCGCAAACGTAAACAGAGTCGATCTCGACTCTACATGAACGCGAAATATCAGGTTACCTATATGAATAAGTGGAATTATTTGAAATTCAGGTACTTATATTATAATATTTTTGCATATTCTCTTAGAAAATCATCCTAAATCTTAGTTAGACAATAAATAAATAAATTAATTATTTCAAAAACCTTTTTTTTTTAATATTTAAGTACGTTTTTTGTGCAAGACAAAAAATGTCAATTGTTAACTTTTTGGGAAAATTTAACATTTAAAATTTAATTAAAAATAGTAGAAAAAGTTTTACATTATTCTGTTTTCTATATGATAAAATTCAGGGTTTTATCTTTCTGGAAAAAAAAAGTTACTCAGAAATAATGGATTTTAATAAATGTAATTTAGTTTTAAAAAACAACAACAACTTCATTTTGCGGCCATTTTTGGCGGTGCCTATATTAATCTCATAGTTTTAATGCACATTTAGTTTCTATTTTATTTATTTATTTATACTATTTTTCAACCCAAAGAAGGCATATTGTCACTTAGACGTAAGGGGATACTATTTAGAATCATGTTTAACAGGTGATTGTGGGGAGTTGAGTAGCTAGATATTTGTTCACATTACATTTTAACTTTTGCAAGTTATTAGGTTGGTGCAAAAATAATGTCGCTTTTGGACGTTCAAATATTATTTTTGCACTAACCTATAGTACTAATAGTACAGTCAGGGAAGCAGAAAACAAAAAATTCCAAAGTCAGAGGAAAGAAACTACTAGATTAGAAGGCTTTCTGGCATCTAGAAACCTTAAGTGAATATGTTAAAAAAAAAAAAATTGATTGTATGAAATATAATTATCCACTGACACGTACTGCATTATCTACAACCCATCAGAGTGGCCGGGCGCAGTAAGATCCAATACTAGGACCCCAGTGACCAACGTTCGATACTCCATCAGCCATCACTAAGCCACAAACAGAAACACTGCTTGTAGTGGCAGAGGTGTAGGTGTATTGCATCCACAAACGTTGTCATTTATTTTAAAAAATTATATTTGTGATATGGATAATTAAACATATTAAATTATTTTGTCCAAAGAAGCTAGGTGAGGATCATTGCTCTCTTCACCAGTATTATCCAAATTTGTAGTAAATTTGAGTGTAATTGAATTCTAAAGTGCCCAGTACATGAAGTAGAGCAGACGTATATGGCTTACATCGATATATCAAGGTTTTGACTTTATAGGCACTTCAGAGCCAAAGCTAGAAATCTTAACTCGAGAGGGAGTTTCTATTGTCTATGTTATTTTAATTAATACAAAAATAAATAAACTTATGACTCGGAAGTTTGTCTAAACTGTTGGAAAGCAGTTATGATTGTTAGATATTTTAAATTAATTTCATGGTAATATGAATATGGATAATAAAAAAAACCCTTCAAAATAAGAACTATATCAAAAAAGAACTTTCAAGATTAAAGTTATAGCTCCTAGGCAACACCAGATTTCTTGAGACGAACAGATCTTTTTAAAATTGTGATACTATTTCTTTTTTTTCACAGTAATCTAAACAAACGCATACTTTCAAATACGGACCAGGGGAAATAACTCCATTTTTTCTCGTCATGATAATTGCCCTTAGAACAGCTTTCCAAGCATGACTTGTAAATAAACGTTGGTTGTTGTTTCGTAAAGCATTACCAACAGATTTTTTTTCTTTAACTAAGATTTATACTTAATCGACAACAATAATTGTTTACTTCTCCTCGTTAAAGTGTGTGTGTGTGTGTGTATATATATATATATATATATATATATATATATATATATATAAACATTTAAAAAAAAACCCAAAAAAGCAGCAACGTGTACTCTGATTTACTTTAAAATGTCAATACCGGGTGAATGTTTGGCATCCGGTAGGATGCACCATCCCCAGCTTGAACAAACTGATAAGTAAATTATATATTAAAAAAAAAATGGAAATTATCTTGTAAGATTTTTTATATTTTCACAACTTTGTTTAAAATTTATTATATATTTTTTAAATTTTCATTTTTTTTTTTTTTATTATTTTTTTTTTTTATTAAATTTTTTTTTTTAATGTATTTTGGGGCGGGCAGCGATTTTTTTTTTTTTTTTTTTTTTGTGTTAATTGGATTCTGAAAAAATCCACCAAAAATTAGGATAATCCGACCTTATTGGAATTTATTAATAATTGACTTTAAAAATAAAATACATAAAGTTATAGGATTATAGTTGACTAAAGTCACTGGGAGCTTTCTGCTGTGTTGTTTCCGGAAACAGTGAAACCTCAGAATAGTC
Source organism: Euprymna scolopes (assembly GCF_053919585.1). Taxonomy (NCBI): domain Eukaryota; kingdom Metazoa; phylum Mollusca; class Cephalopoda; order Sepiida; family Sepiolidae; genus Euprymna; species Euprymna scolopes. The sequence continues at coordinate 116,535,613 of NC_136494.1, forward strand.
ACTTCTGATTTTATTTATTTATTTTTTTTAATTAGGTGTTTTATAACGAAAAAAATGTTATTTATATTGTAAAGTGATTTATTAAAAAAAAATACAAATTATCGTAAGTAGAATTTTTGTGTCACTTCAAAGATGAAATCACAGCCTTTACAGAGATAATACCCTAACAACATAAAAAAGACATTTTTTAAGGCAACTCTTTGTAGAAAATGGTACTAAAAATAGAAAATTTAAATGTGAAAGAAGAAAAATATAAATTACAAAGAATCATTTTTTTTTCATTGAAGTAAGAACATTTTTTAATACCAAACATCTACAAACTGTTTTTGAATTTTTGAGATGAGGATTGATAATTCATAACATTTGGATTATTCAGACTACTGTTCTCTTTAGTATTATATTTATTTCGGTCAGAGAATATATCGACCGGAACGTAAAAGTAACACTAAAGATGAAAACAGTAGTTTGAATAATCCAAATATTGTGAATATAAAAATTAGTCATATATTTTTTTCTTTTACTCATAAAGTGGTTCACTTCATTCATAATATGAATGACAATCGAAAATTGATCTTGTGTTAACTTTTAGTTTTGCTTCCTTCCTATTTTGTCTCTTTCTCATATTCCATAAGCGACCTTTCTGACAAAGGGTAAGAATTGCTGTTTTCTGGGTTGGCTATTGTTTGGAGTTCATATGTGTACAATCTTAATCCTCGTATACTATTCAACTATCTATTTATCTGTCTGTCTGTCTGTCTGTCTTATACAATTCAACTCTCAATCTGCGCCTAAATCTAAATGTAGATTTCACAAAGTTTCTTTCCCAGAACTGCCCTTCTTTGGAACACTGTTCTGCTGGCCTGTTTCCCAGTTGAATACAACATGATAGCCTTCAAATCCAATGCAAACAAGTTCTTATTGAGACATCCCCATAAATAATCAAATTCTACCCAATTTACACCATTAATGATTACTATACAACCACCTTACATTCCGTAACCCTTATCTTCGAGTGTCCTTCGGGCCTTGATAGGTGGTGACTCAAGTAATAAAAAATCCATCCATCTTGTTAACTCTTGTCTTTTAGTGGTTTGTTATGACTTGTTAGTAATATATAGTAAATTTTGAAACTATATATGGCAATTAAGCTACACAGAATTTTTCGCGTTTCATCCTTGTGAGGATTTGTCAGGCTAACTAATCTTCACAAAAATGAAATGCAGAAAATTCTGTGTAGCTTAATTGCCATATATAGTTTCCAAAATACTATGTATCAAGCACTGTTGAAGTGAATACTGAAAATATCTACATAAAATATTATGTAGATACATAAAATAATATATAACTTATTTCTCAGAAAAAATTAATAAATCTAAGTAAAAATAAACAAATGCATCAATTCTGAATAAATTAATGTTTTCTTACTTTTATTATTTTGTAATGTTCCTATTTACAATGCCTCCCCACGGGACGGAGACACCAGGGTCGTTTTTTAACGTGGAGAAAAGGAACAAAAATAAAAATTGTCTCAGTCGTGAAGGATTTCTCCTCCACTGACAGAACAAGAAATTGAAGTGTAGCATCTGAAGAACAGATACTACGCTTTGATCTTGTCCCGAAGGCCAAGAATGTTGTTGGTTGGAGAAAAACAAACTAGCACACTATTGATTTGCATTGCAATCGTTATTATTGTCCTATTTCCCTTAATTTTGGGGGTGGGGTTGGAGCTGACCTTTTTTGAAAGCTCCTTCTCCAAGCTTGCCTTGTCTTAAAGATTCATTCCATTCAAATTCCATTGTTTAAGGTTCTTGCAGTTTATTTTTATTTTATTTTATGGATGTAGATTCAGATAAGGCATGAATCCACTTGATGTAAGGAGCTAACAAGAATGAAAATTTTGATGACAGTAGATTTATCAATCAGCAGGAAAAACTCAATGATTATTAAAATTAACATGATCACTATTCTAATCAGGATACAGCAAGTTCATGAGATATTTTCTTCTTATATTCCTTTCAACACAAAGCCAGCCATCCTTAGTGTATAATATACATTTCTGAAAAAAAAAAGGGGGGGGGGATAATTTTATTTCTAGGAGAAAGTTTAAGGTTGAAATTTAACTTCTGTGCATATATTTAAATTTCTTTTTTTCAATTTTTTTTTTTAATTTAAAATTTTTATTATCTTTCATCAAAATGAAGGGCTTTTTAATATTTTAAAATTATAAAGCAAGAAAACGGATGTTTGCTCTTTATGATTTCCGGTTTCTGCTGTCCATTTGGCTAGATATTTGGACATAGTCAAGTTAATAAGAAAGCCACTCTTAACAGGGGGAGGGAGGGAGGCTTTCACCTTATCTAAGAGGAAGATAATCATTAATCAGAAAGGACCCAATCTTGGTATTGGAACAGAAACCGGATGTCAATAAAAAAGCAGACAATCTTGACTATATCTTGAAAAATAAAATTAATATTTAAAAGCCTAGATGTGATGTTTTATGTTTTTAAAATGATGTGGCTTATTTCACTTTTCATTTAATTTGAATTTGTCTACTTTATTTTTAGAGCGTCTGTCTGGCCGAAACGGTGCTTTGCCAATAAGTTGATTTTTGGTTTATTCAATAGTGCATTGTTTATTTGGACAACGTAAGGCGATTACATTTACTGGGCTATAACAAAGATTATAGATTGAATGAATCGGTTAAGAACTGAGCAATAAGACTAAATTTTAATCCTGTCTTTTGAATAGGAAGCAATAATAAGAAAGATAAGAGTTAAAATGAAAACTATTGATTTTGTCTTATTTTGTTTAGCAAATGTTTGCCAGTCTTGGGAGATTTTCTTTGAATTAAGCAGGTTAGTGGGTGGCAGAAAAAAAATGATCTGCAAATAGATTTGTAAGTAACGATTTTTAGAATTTATATTTTATTTATATCTTATTTTCTAAGGATCATATGACAATATCTATAAAAGTATGTTATTCAAATTAAAACAAAAAAAAAAAAAGAAGAAAAATTGGACTTAAAATAGATTTAAGCTGATGAATCAAATATTCTTTCAGCCCCGGCAATTTATGCTATAAAAATTATTTTTAATACTAGTTACAAGATTAATCCAAATCATTTAATTCATATTTTTAAGTGAAGAGTTGGAAAAAAATTAAATTTTATAAATATTATAACTTCATTGTATCCTAGGAAATATTATGTAGGTACAGCTAGTATGTATATATATATATATATATATATATATATATATATATATATATATATATATATGTATATATATGTATATATATAAATTTCATATGAATCGACAAGTTACTAAGAACCTATAATCGTTTTATTTATTTATTTTTTTATACTGTATTTTCACCTCAAACAAGGCACAGTGCCACTTGAATGTAAAGGACTACTATTTGGAACAAAATTTGTAGGGACACTACGTAGGAGTTGAGCAGTAAGATGGCTGTCTCGGTAATGCAGTAGGCAGTGCGTCAGTCTCATAATCATGATAATGTGGTATCGAAATGTATTTGTATAACAATTCTGTTGAAAAGGCTAGTGTCTGGCTATCAGCACGTACATAAAAACTCTAGATTCTATGAAGTAATGTTTTTTTTTATTCCTAAATGCCGCATATCAAACCGTGACGAGACTGTTCAATCGAGAAGAACTCATTGTAGATACTTCAGGTCATATCCCAAGGGTTTTTAGTAATGGTCTTGCTATAAAGATATTTCTTTCATGTTCACAATTTCTTTTGAGTTGACTGTACTCGTCTATCTGGTGAGATATTATGAGGCTTTGTTAGTGGACAATTCTTTCATCTGAGCTGAGCCTGTCTGCAATGTGGTCATTGGTAAATAGTGTTTTTATGTTAGGTAAACGTTTTATGATAGAAGTCATAAAAAATATAAATTGGTTATTTGGCCTCCGATTTCAGTATCTGCATGCATTTTATTAAGAGTTGATGTATCTGTCTTCTTAGCCTGTTGTTGACAATCTTCGTGTTGGTCAGCTGAAAGTGCTGTGCACAAAAGATACTTAATGTTAATGTACATCACATCTGTATATATGTACTAGCAAATATATGCGCTATCCAATCACATATTTTTGTAGTGATGGGACGATTCCAATACAATTACTGATTCCAATTTTAAAATCCACTTACAAAGTAGGATTTCAATTTTTTTTTTTTTTGCGGGAGGGGGGGGGTAGCAGAGAGTCATCTACTTTCAAATTTTGATATGATTTTATTTTTTAATTTGATTAACTTATATTTTTCCGTAATGCATAGTATCTGAGATTTTGATTGTGTAACTGATCATGAGATTGTTAGCTATATTTTTCACTTGTGCAAGCAATAGAAAATTAAGTATTAAAAAAAAAGAGAGAAGATATTTAAAAAATAAAATAAATAAAAATAAGGAATCGTGTTTTAGAATCTGAAATTAGGCCAACATTTTTCTCATTGATTCAGATATCCCCAAACAGTTCTGAGTTTTCTGATTCCCAATTCTAATTAATGATTCCAACAATAATATTTTTGTTAAGTTGAGAGAATAATATCGTAATGCACAAACTACATTCACTTATCCCCCCCCCCCCTGGAGGAAGTAATGTTTGAAAGAATGATTCCTATTCCCCAATACCTGGAAGCATGATATAACAGAATAGGTAATACATGCCCCCACTGCTACTGCACCCCCCCCTCCAAAAAAAAAAACAAAAAAAACAGAGACGGTAATCCTGATAGGATGGTATGAGGAACGAATGTATACTATATTGTATCATAACCAATGAAAATATACTGCACATAATATAATCAGCATACCAGACCAGGATCAAAGTGTAGTATCTGTTCTTCAGATGCTGAACTACACTTTTTTGGTCTCGGTTAATGGAGAAGAAATCCTTCATGACTGATTTTTAATTTTTGTTATTAACCAGAGTTCGCCTTTTTGGGGAGCTGGTTTTTACCTACATTAAAAATCAACCTCGTGTCTAACTCTGTCCTCGTGGGGAGGCAAGTAAACAACAAAAAAAAATAGTTAGGACAGGAGGGAAAAAACGTTTGCATTTGTTCATTGAGATAACATAAAAAAAAACAATTGCAAGTTTCATTGACCATGTAAAATGCTGAAATGAAAATCGGGTGAAAAATATAGCTGCCATCTTCATAAACAAAGACATATGTTAAGAATGGGAACTTCGTTTCATAAGTTATTAGTTTAAAAAAAAAGACGTTTATAAACTAGTTATCGTTCTTCCATAGCTAGCATGTCTACTGACTTGTTTAGATGCTGACTATGATTTAATTTTTATTTCAGCGTTTCACGTGTAGAATGAAACCATTAAAAGAAAACATTAAAAATCCTGTTTTATTTTCTAACTTTAACCATGCTTTAGTACAAAGAAAAGTAAAACAAACCAAAATACAAGTTGTTTATGATTAAGTATTGCCGAAACTTATTTCAATCTAAATAATTTGACTGAAATAAGAATTAATCACAAATAAAAGGAGTTAGACTTTTATTGATAGAATAATTGGGGGAAAAATTTTTTCTTTTCCTATTTCAGTCGCGTAAATTAAATATTAACGAAGAAAAGGCTAGCAGGCTTGCTTTTTTTTTTTTTTTTTAATTTATTGGGGAGGTGGTCAAGAACTGTTCATAACATGATTTATTAAAAAGTGAAATAAAACTTTAAATAAAAAAAACTTAAACATTAAACAGAAAATTCAATTTTATTGGTTTGTATTTTAAGTGAAAGGCATTCTCATCTCAGACTATATATTTGTATACTTTTTCATGAAAAAATGTCGAGCTCTTACTATTGTTCTATCCTCTAAATAAAAAAAAAAATGCAACAATCATGAACCTGACGGTCTGTAACCTAAGAAAATGGAATTATGACGGACAACATACCCCCCCCCCCCAAAAAAAAAATTTAATAATAAGGAAGACATTTTTAATATTTAATTTAAAATACATTCCTCCTCTTTTTTTTCTTTTCCAGTTATAATTGAAAAATGTTTTCAATATTATCAGGGTAGGGCTATATGAATTTCCACATAAAATGTAACAAAATCTATTATTACAATGCCGATAACATGGTACAACAATAACAAATGAATGTCGTCAGCTGATTTAGTTCTAACTTTTAAAATTTCACAAGATAACTTTATTTGTCAGATAGGAAGGATGGATTCCTCCAATGAGAAGGGGCAATTCTTGCATACCATTTTTCCATAAGAAAATCTTGCTTTTGCAAATATACAAAATGCTAAGCAATCTTTGGATACTATTCTCAATAAAAATGTGTATAATAGGAGGCTTGCTACCTAAATGTACTACCTCCTCTCTCGGCCCTGTCGGTGGGGCATTAGAATACGCCGACTGCCCCCCCCCCTGCAGAGGGTAAAAGTCCCTCAATGGGGGTCCTGGATATGATCTTAAACTATATCCAGTGGTGAGGCCCCAGTTTGTGGGCTTTGGGGAGTGTGGAGCCACCCTTTAATTACCATTGCTCCCAGGTCCACTCTGACCCGGAGTGGTAGTACCTTTTAGGGTCCCAACTATGAGTTAAATAGAAACCGACGTGAAAACAACAAATATATTCTATTAAAAAAATTTGTCTTCAAAATCTTTGAATTTGCCATTAAATAACCCGAAAAGGGTTGATATGCCGTAAAACAAAAACCAACCAACCTCCTCTCTCTCATTTTGTTTATTTATTTCATTTTATTAAAAGATGAAATGGAATCATAGATTTGAATCATAGCTGTCCAAACAGGCATAATAAATAATAGCTGATGCAGTTTTTCAATCATCAGAGATTAAAAAAAAAAAAAAAAATGTACTTGTTTTTCATTGGATAATTTTTTTTAATTTTCTTTGAAATGGAGGAACATTTGTTTTGGGAATAAACAATTTACAATATTTTTCACAAGAGATCCTTTAGTTTTTAAAGAATGATTGGCATAATTTATTTATTTTTTATGTAATTTTTTTTGCATGAAGTTGTCGGGAGTGGTTAAAGGAAGCTGTAAATAGGTGTGGATCAGGTAAACATGTTTTGGAGGTTGGTTTGTGCTGCTAACCTTGGTGGTGGTGGTGTGTGTGTGTGGGGGGGGGCTGGTATGGTGGATGAACCTGGCTAAACAAAAAGAAACTGTTAAGGGATGTCTTTCCCTTTCTTAGAGTGACTAGTTTGACAAAATGAAGGTAAATGAAAATCTAAAAAGTTGATTGGAAATCAAAGCATTTTGTTATGTGTTTAAACTAGCATAATAAAGAAATAGCCTCACATTTTTTCCATTTTATTTAAACTAAAATCAAAACGAAATTTGAAAAAAGATCATGTTTAAAGTTTTAGTTAAATTCTATTTTGTTTTTACTAATGTATTACCAATTATTAAGATCAAAAGCCACTGGAGGATACCTTACAGATAGAATTATTGTAGGCTGAGAGATGAATAACGTTATGAGAGGATTGAGAATGATTGCTGGAATAGACTAAGTTTGAATACTTGTGGGTACGGTACATAATAGGAATTGGTTGGCGTTGTTTTGACTAAAACCTTCATTACTGACCAGTAGACATACTTAGCATTGTCTTTTCAATGATTACAACTATATAATCTAGAAAAATTAGATTACATCTCTTTACAAATCTTTACTAAACAGTAATTAATTATATTAATTGCTATGTACATCCAACATAATGAAGATTGTGTTAACCCAAATGAAATAGACTGCCATTAAAACGTTAACAAAACCCAAAGAAATTCTACACTGTATGTGATGGTTTGTTTTGGATCTCCATTGGCAATGTTCATTACACCTTTTTATTATCTACAATAGTCCACACTCAACAGGAACAAAACATTTATTACCTTCTATTATATCATGTTGCAGATACTTAGATATTTTTCATGTTCATTATGTAAATTCCAAACTCATTTGTACTAACCTTGGTTGAAGAGTAATTGCATTATCGTTGTTCTTACAACGTCATCTCCAGCATCCTTTAGTCATCACATTTGCCTGGAGATTCCTTTTTTGGTCTACAAATAGTTTTTTTTATTTTTTGATTTCATCTGAGTGGATCTACAATGTGCTTGATTTAATCCTGTAAGACACATTCTCATTGATCCAAAAATCATGATTAATAATTTTGGTTTGAAAGCCCCCCCCCCTAATTTTAGTGACACTTGTAGGTAATGCTTATATATATTTCTTTTACCTTTATTTGTATGTGAATATTATTGTAAGAATGGAAAAGAAAAAAAAAAAGGAAAGTGAATCAGTGGGTTAATATTCTAGTAATCTATTTCGCTAGCATACTGTGTGTGTGTGTGTGTGTGTGTGTGTGTGTGTGTGTGTGTGATAGATTGTAAGGATGTGTAATAAGAAATAATTAAGTTCAAATATCAAACCATATCGTTTGGGAAGAGTTGATATTTTGCTTCCATTTTTATTGGATGCTGATTCATGACTGGATATACAGCTTATATTATTCCAAAGATAGCACATGTAGAGAGTTGAAAAAAAAAAAAAAAAAAAAATACATATAGTCTCTCTCATTGTCTCTTACCTCTCTCCCTCTTATTTACATTCTTCAATCTCTCTTGCCACTTTTATCATTCGTTCACCCTTCATTTAAAACATTGATATACAGATGAAGTGTGCACGATAACGAGATAACATTTTCAGAGTTTTTGTTTATAGTTTGATAAAAAGCATAGATATATTATTACTCATTTTTGTTTTTATCGGTTAGGGAGATGACTTCATAAATTTTTAATCCTGACTCTAGAAGCAGTAAAAAACTAAAAAAAAAAAAACTGCAACTTTGATTTCTGCTAAAGTTGCTAACTAGTAGCTTCAGCCTTTTTACAAACTTAAAACACCTGATCATCAAAGGAAGATAACTCTTGACTAATTTTACAGTATTAATTGGTTTATTTTATATTTTTTTGATATTAGTTTAATATATCCAACAATAACATCCTCAATATTTTTATATACTAATACGTTTGCTTATTTTTGTATTTTTCAGGAATTTTAAGACTTATATCATCTTTTTTCTTTTTTGGAGGTATGTAATACTTTTTTTTCTTTTTTAATTTCATGATTTACAGATAACATTCTTGGTGCATTTATAATTTTAGACTCTCGTGAATAAAGGAGAAAGTGTATCTATAGGTTTGTTTGTTTCTACTACCACTTATTTTTTCACACTTAATCATAGCTACTCCCCAACTTTTGGGTTAGACTATGTGGGAAGGATTCAGATATTGAAATATGAATTTTCTTTTTTATGAAAACTTGCTGGAACATTTAAGTTTTTGTAGTCTTATATCAGATTTGGGTTCTTCATCCTCATGTAGGATATACTAATTAAACTACTTCATTCAATTGTCATATGATTTAACTAATCATCAACTCCCTGTATTTCCTCCTGTAACAGACAACACGCTCTGCAACATAGAAATATCTGTGCGTGAGGTCACCAAGCTAATCAAAAACCTTGATTCCAGTAAAGCAACTGGCTCTGACGGCATTCCAATCATTGTGCTGAAAAAGCTTCAACTAGAACTTGCCAAAACTGTTTAAGCATTGCGTTAAAGAGAATTGCTTCCCAACACACTGGAAAATCTCATCAGTATGCCCTGTATTTAAGAATTCAGGTGATAAGTCCTCTCCCTCTCAGTGCAGACCAATAAGTCTCCTGTGTGTCATGAGTAAGCTGCTGGAATCCATATTAAATAAAGAAGTAGTCAACCACCTCAGCAGAAATAACGTTCTTAGTGACATGCAATATGGTTTCCGTTCTGCCAGATCTACAGCAAATGTGTTAACTGTTATATCCCATAGGATTAGCGAATCTCTGGACAAAGGCTTCCTCTCTAGGGCAATTGCTCTTGACACATCAAAGGCCTTCGATGAGGTATGGCATAAGGACCTACTTCACAAGATTTCCAGCTACGGTATAACTGGAAATGTTTTCTTGATCATAAAATCATTTCTCTCCGATAGGCTCATAAGAGTAGTAGTTGATGGGCAGAAATCAGAGGTCATCAATATTAATGCTGGAGTCCCTCAGGGGTCCATCCTAGGCCCAACTCTCTTCCTGATAGACATCAATGATCTCCCAAAACACATACTTAAATCATTCGTTGAAATCTATGCTAATGACACGACCATCTATGGCAACACATCAAATGCCGTAAATGACAAAAGTTCTCTCAGATTCTCTCTCCTCTGATCTTGAGCGCGTGGTACAGTGGGGAGGAGGTGGCTGGTTACTTTTAATGCATCTAAAACCAAGCTCCTATCTTTACATCATCAACGCTCTGATCCCCATCTGGCATCAATTGAAATGCGTGGCTCTCGTCTAGAGGAAGCTCCATGTTTTGATAAGCTTCTGGGCTTGACCTTTACCCCTGAGCTGAAATGGAATACGTACATCGTCAGTTACTAAGGTCGCTGGAAAAATGGTAGAATCCTTCTACTGCTCCAGAAGATATCTTACTACTGATGCAATTTTCTATCTGTATAAAAGCCAAGTACGTCCAAGGATGGAGTATTGCTGCCACATCTGGGCAGGAGCTGCTAAAAACAGCCTATCTTGTCTTGACAGAATACAAAATAGACTTTGTGACCTAGTGGGTGATGCCTTTTTCTCTTCCCTGCAACCTCTCTCCCACAGGAGAGATGTTGCGAGCCTGTCTTTGTTTTATCGTTACTACCATGGCAGGTGCTCGTTTGAACTCCAATCTCTGGTTCCCCCTCACCAATCTTTCACGATAAACACTCGCCTAGCTGAAACCACTGTCAAAAACTTTCCCCACTCTTTATCTGTGCCAAAATCAAAACGTAGATTCCATGAACAAAGCTTCTTTCTTAGAAGTGCACTCCTGTGGAACTCTGTTCTGGTTGCCTGTTTCCCATTGACTACAACCTGGATGTCTTCAAGTCCAATGTAAACAAATTCCTGATGAACCGCCTCCTTAAGTAAGACACTTTATCAAATCTCCAACACTAACGTACTGTACACACAATAACCCTTATCCCTGAGTGGTTTCCGGGCTTTGATAAGTGGTGACTACCTTGTAAAAAAAAAAATTATTTGAATAAGACACATCTGAAAAAATAATCGAAAAATTACATATCACCAAATGTAAAACTTTTGCGATGATTATATGCACAGATAAATACTTAAACTATTTAGTATCATATCTTTTTTTTTTTTTTTTCACATTTTCACTCCAAACAAGGCACATTGCCACTTTGGTGTAGGGGGCTACTATCAGAGGCAACAACTACTGGGGTATTATGTTGGGATTTGGGCAGCAAGATGTTGGTTCACGTTACACTTGAACTTCTGTTATAAGTTGGGGAAGCAGGGACATGGAATGGAATTCCAGAGTCTAGCGTTTCTGGGGAAGAAACTACTGGAGTAGAAAGATCTTTTACATCTAGGGATCTCTGTGTGGGGGTGGGATTTATCTGCCTGTCGGGTTTGTCGAGGGTGTCTACATCGTGGGGGCACAAGTGTCTGTAGTTCACCAGAGCATTCACCATTAAAATACTTGTAGAACAGGCAGAGGGATGCAACATTTCGTTGATGGGACAGAGGCTGAAGCTTAGATGCCAGTTCAGAGCCTATCAGATTGGCAACTCTCTTTTGAACCTTGTCTAGGAGCGAGAGACTAGTAGCAGATGCACCAGCACAAATGTGACAGCAATACTCCATACATGAGCGAATGGTGGCCTTATAGAGGTACAGGATACTTTCGGGTGTTAGTAGTTTTCTATCACGGTAGAGAGAGCCTACCTCCTTCACAGCGGCCCTGGCAATGCTTTCAATGTAATTGTTCCAACTTATGTTTCTTGTGAACGTTAGACCAAGCAGTTTGAAAGATGTACTCTCAGATAAAGAGTCACTGGCCATTGCTATTGGTGGCAGGGAAGGTTTCTTGTAATTATTGAAGGAAACCAGTTTAGTCTTGGCAGCATTGAATGTGACCATCCATTTTTGTCCCCATTCCACTACAGATCGGAGGTCATCCTCTAGTGTTTTTGCCATTTCTTTAGATATGTGTTCATTTGTTTTCCTGTCATGCCTGTTATAGAGTGTGGTGTCATCAGTATATATACCCAGCTCAGAGGCAATTTTGTTGGGGAGGTCATTAATGAATATTAAGAATAATAGAGGTCCAAGGATAGACCCCTGAGGCACTCCCGCATTTATATCATATTGTTTAGATGTACGACCGTCGAGGACAACCTGGATTTTTCTCTTATCTAAGTAGGATTTAATTATGTGAATTTATGTTCATAACTTACTTTAAAGTCAAAGGTTTTCATTTGCATTTGCACCAGACTGACATCATTTGTACATGTATTGCATAATGGCGTTCATAAGAAAAATCTTTTTACCAAAAAAGTATTTTGATTCAGGAAAAAAAACTTGGTGTAGATGAACGGTTTCCACAAGATATAAAATAAAATCTTGACTTACAAGGTTCACGTCTAGAATTCTGTAATATACTTTAAAAATCTCCAATATCCAGGCAGTATTTTGTTTTCAGCTCTACTAGTTGATATAATCATCCTTGAACATGTTCACAGTATTGAACTACCTATGTATTCCAAAATTCAAAAGCAAATAATTGTATGTTTTACTGTAGCTTAATAATAGTGAATGCTGAGTCTGCATTATTATAAGTAAATATTTGTCTACTGAGACAATGTCCAGTCTATGCATAAGAAATATATACACTAGCAAGCTTCGTTCACATGCCATCGCTTTGCAGTTTAAATCCTGTTCATTATTTGAAATTAACCGGAACTAATTGCTAAGAAAACCGAGACAAAACTCTTATCTTTCCTTCTTTACTAATAAGAAAAGACGAAACTAATCAACAAGATGAAACTCTTTTCTCATTTTGTTTAAATAAGAAAATATTTTTGTGTCTATATTAAAACAGAAAAAAACTTTTCTTTTTATTATTATTAGTTATTATTTAAATGAACTCCCACTCTCCTTTTTTTTTTTTTTTGTTCCTAAAATGAAATTTGCATACATGACTATTAAAGTGAGCCAAACTCACACATTGACTTTCATTATATATTAGCATGGGTGCCAGGCGTTGCCCGGGTGTTTGGAGGTGTGTATTGAGCAAAAAAAAAATTGGTAGTAGGAAGGCAGGCTGGAACCCATACCGCGAAGGAGGAAAAGAATGTGAAAAAAAACGTGACGTCTTTACTGTTACGACCACCGCCAAACCGGAAGTGACGTAGGCTTAAATTAAGGCTAGACAATCGAAAAGAGGGGATGACTTTCGAAAATATTGGCGAAAAAAAGCAACCCCTCCCTGTAGAAAAGTGCCCAGTTGAGGGTGAAAAAATTAATGTTTTTAGCCAATTTTTCGGTATTTGTCATCTGAAGGGTTGAGCTTCAAAACGATACTGATCTTGTGAAAATCCGTCGCTTCTGTCAAAAATTTTAGGCAAACATGCAAACATACATACATAGATTTATATATTTGTAGCTGAAATTTTTGACCCAAACCGATTAAAAAGCTTGCTCTATCTCTGAATACCCTTTATGTAAAATTTCAAATGTTTAGACCAAAAATTGTCTAAGTAATTTGGTAGAGACCACAGAGGTTAAATTTTTTTTAACTTTGACCTCCATTATGACCTCTTAACATTTATTGTTTTGGGCTCAAATCAAGTTATTAAGTTAAATCCATGTCCAAGGAACTTATATCTAAAATTTCCAGTGTTTATATCCAAAATTGTTGGAGGAGTTTGTTAGAGTTCTCAAAGGTCAAATCGTTTAACTTTTACCCCTTAACAGCCAAATTTTTGGCTGAAAACCGATTACAAAGATTTTCCCAAATCTCACTCCCCTATATATCAAATTTCGAGTCTGTAGACTGAAAATTGACAGAGTTATTGTGTAGGGAAATGTACACAGACAGACAGACAGACACTTTGACTTTTATGTGTATATATATAATAAAAATCAATGTGTGTATATCTATATATCTATAAAAGTCAAAGTGTCTGTCTGTCTGTGTAGATTCCATGAACAAAGCTTCTTTCTTAGAACTGCACGCCTGTGGAACTCTGTTCCGTCTGCCTGCTTCCCACCTGACTACAACTTGGATGTCTTCAAGTCCAACGTAAACAAATTCCTAATGAACCGGCCCCTTAAGTAAACACTTCATCAAATCTCCACACTAACGTAATGTACTTGCAATAACCCTTATCCCTGAGTGGCTTCTGGGCCTTGATAAGTGGTGACCACTGTGTAAAAAAAAAAAAAAAAAAAAAAAAGCACTGGCAGGAGTTTAGCACATACTTGACAGTGATGGCGATCAGGCTGGCTTTGGTCTTGTGGGAGGTCATGTTTGTGATGTTCTCTGTATGATCAAACAAAGTAGTCCTACGGGTTCAGGTCAGGGGGAGGAGGAGAGCCACTGAGAGAAGGGTACAATGTTGTAGCACTCCTGAAGCTGTTTCTTTGGACTTGTGAGCTGGCGTCGAGTCCTGCTGCCACACCCAGAGTCTGCCAGATTTCCACCTGATTGCATCAGTGGATCACTGCACTCTTCAGCACATCCAGGTATACTTTGGTATTGATTTCCAAACCGACTTCGAAGATGTGAGGTGGCATGATGTGACCCTCACTTGAAACCACATCAAAGACCATAACCATGGTCGGAAACTTTGTTTCCATCATCGTGGGCATGTCCCTGTTATTCGTGGCAATCCACGGATGCATTTTTAGGGTGCTGGCAATGATCATGTTGTCATAACTTTGATCGGTAGAGAGCATGAGTTGTACAGCGGTGTATCTTTGATCTCACTCGTTGAACACTGTGTCACTTTCAGACATAATAGAAGGCTCCTATCGCTCTTGGGATTTGTACACAACTGGCCAACTAGTAGATGGTCTGCAACAAAAAAAAAAGAAAAGCAGTTGTCATCAAACGGAAATGGAATCATGTCGTCTTTTCTGGGGTAACAGTTTTATCGTTCCATCTTATACTTTAAAGCAATAAATAAATCAAACTAATCTTATGTTGAAAATAGAAGCTTACATGACTAAAAGTCATGAACCTAAAAATATTTTAATTTGCATATCTTAAAATGAACAAAATTTCAGCAGTTATATTTTTTAATCATTTTCTTATGGTTTAAATTTAATTGAATCGAAATTAAATGCAATTAAAATCAGGACGTTTTATTCATACCAAATTTCATATTATTATGTCTAATAGCTTAAAAATAGGTGGCAAAAGAGACCTGCGCATGTCTCTGATGTTCGTATAGATTGCTTGTTTATTTTGAGGCACTGTCTAAAATGATAAAAACTTATCTTGATGTTGTCTCTGCACTGAAGAAAGAGTATCAGCTGTATGATGAGTTGCAGAGAAATTTCATTTAAGTGAATGAAAAACAAAAATACTCTCACTCTGCTCGCAGTATGCCCTTCAACTACATTTGTTAGTGAAAACTTCTATTTGAGAGCTTGAAATAAGGTGGAATCACCCCTTAATTTCAATTACTCCTAGGTCCACTCTTGAAACTGAATAGTAGTACTTGTTAGGCTCCCCATCTATGAATGGAATAAGTTTGGTCCTGGGTCTGATATGAAACTGCAGCTAGTAGTATTAAAAAAAAAAAATCATGTAAATCGCTCGAGACAAGGCATGAAACCACTTGATGTAAGGAGATAAAAAAATACTAATTCAGAGTCAGAAACTAAAACAGCAATTCTTCCCCCTTTGTCAGAAACATTATTCATAGTGTGAAAAGACAAAATAAGTGAAGCAAGAGTTACGAAGCTGCCGGAAGTAAACCTAAGGTTCACTTTCTTCTTTTAATAGATATAGATATATATTATGAATAAGTATTTGAAGATATTAAGAAGTAGTGGGTGAAAATTTGTAGTTTCTGGGGAGTGTGGAGTCATTTTACCTGGGGTTTTAGTCAGGTCCCATCAATCAGTTGAACATAATATATTGTTTTCAGACTTTTTACAAAATCCTCCAAAGCAAATTATTTGAAGATTAAAGTATATATAAATGCAAGTTTATTAAAAAAAAAAAATGATTGTATGAAACAAATAATACAAAAATGACGACGTGAGGGAATATGTGAACATAATAAAAACCAAGCATGAAAAACTTTTATCAAAAAGTTCTTTATTTGGTATTAAATTTGGTATTAAATAAACTGAAAAGGGTTGATATGCCATTAAATGAAACCAACCAACAATCAACTCTGCGAGCAAATACAGTTTCTAAGAAGTTACCATCTTAATTTTGATTATTTTGTGTACAAAATTTAATTAAAGCTGAAAAATGGAAGAACTTTTATTATGGTACTAGTGGGTGGAGGGGGTGGGCGCTCATCTTTGCCCGGTCATAAAATATGCTTAAATATGATATTTTAATTTCTCCAAATTTCGTATATATTATTACAGTCCTGATTTCAAAAGTAAAAAAAGTATGGGTGCTACTAGCTAGAATCGAAACCAAAAGCAAAACCGTAGCATTCAAAGCTGGCGACGTTACCACTGTACCAATGTGACATGCATATGAACTGATTAAAAATAAACTAAGATAAATGTACAAAATGTATAACGATTTTGTCAATTTTGACACATTAAAAAACTATTTTAACCGGTTAAAGACCCATAAACGAACAGTCCATAAAAAATCCAATCATTTGAGGCTCTTAGCGCTGCTCTGTGACTTTTAGTTTCGGAGGAGATAGTTTGAAAATATGGAGACAGACAGACAGACTCTTATATATTAGATTATGATATTGAAATCTAAAATACCAGTGTGTGACAGTAAGGCTGTTTGGATTGTAGGGAAAGAGAACAGTAATCATGTCAAATCTTAGCTCCTTCTATTTTGAAAACAGCTGGGAACGCATTCAGATTCTGTTAGTTCAGTTGACAGATACTACCACTGGATCAGTTAACTGATTGAAATGAGGATTGAAAAATATTAAAGAAAATTAATTTGAGAGAGTTGAAATTCGGATACAAAAGAGGATTGAAAAGGTGACATGGTTCCTCACTTTACCAGATCCTGTATTTTTGAAGATTATGTGGACATTGCAAATTTTTATCTTTCTAAACTAAAGCAAGAATTAATTTCTGCAAGCAAATATATAAACACTAGCAGGGAAACACGACGTTACCCAAGATTGAATGATGATCAACAAATGTTTCATAGTCTTATATTTTTATTGTCATAGAAATTAGTAAAATCGCCCATTTTTCAATCAAATCAATTGATTTCCTACTCTAGTAAGAGGATTTACCAACATTTCATCACCTGACATTTAATCACGGATATATAGCTACTAGACATTTAGCCACATGTTTTTCATCACGTGGACACTTAATCACTCAATACCAAGACAATTACCTCTCAAGGGGGAAAAAATTTATTTATGTAATAATTCTATTTATGTGATTGTTTTTATTACGTAAAATATTTAACCCCTTTGACAATTTTGGGGTTATTTTTACAGGAGATTAAAATCTATAGGGTAACCCCCCCCCCCCGCTAATCATGTAAGTGTTAGAAGAAAGACTATCTGTTCACTTAAAGTAAATATCAGCCACTTTTTTAGATATTTTTTTTACAAATAACCAATAAACATGACATTTTTTTAAAATTATTTTTCATTTAAAAATGTAAACAAACTTCTGCAAAAAAGTTTCATTTTCTTTTACTTAATGTTAACAAGCAATATAAAACAAAAAACAATGCAGACTATTATAAAAACTTTTTCAATAACTATTTTATTAAAAAAAAATAGGCAAATACGCCTTGAAAAAAATAGTACCCTTCAAGTGCTTTTGGAAATCTCCAAGTGATTAAATGTCTCGAGGTGATTAAGTATCAACGTGATGAAAACACGTGATTAAATGTCTAGTGATTAATAGTCGTGCAAGGAAATGTCTGGTGATGAAAAGACCGTACACCATTAAAGGGATCCATCGCGGTGCACCGGGAGGAAGTTTCACAAAATTGCTATTATATATATATATTGGTTTGAATTAAAGTTTAAAATGCAAAACTTGAGTATCATGATTCAATTGTTCTTTAGACAGAAGCATTCCTTTTGAACACGCCCTTGTCAGACACATCAAAGAACCTATTATTGATTTTTATATGCTGGAACTTTCTGCTTGTGTGGTAATAAAACTTTGATGCACTTGTGATGTTAGGCTGTATAAGGTGTTAACTTTTGTCAAAATCAGCGGTTCCTTCTTTCATTGGATTTTTTCGATTATCGATATTTATCGAAGACACATAAAGTTCATTGTGAAATTTCATAAAAACCAACCCAGCCGTTTTGAAGTTGATAAGAAACGAACTCACACACATAGATACACACACACGCACAAACTTCCTTTTAACTTATATATATAGGAGCAAGAAAGAGATGTCAAGAATGTCTACCAGATGTTGCCCAGAATGTGGTGGTCATTTTATTTTTATTTGTTTGTATATCTTTTATAAACTTATGCAGAAAATAAAATTTTTAGTTGTTTAGAAGAGAACACTTCTACATTCAATTAAAAATGACTTATTCTCATTGCTGATTTTAATTTAAATTTTTCCTTATTATCACTTGTCCAGATGGAAGTATGAGGAATGTTCCAAAAATAAAGCCTCCTAATTTTTGTTTCTCTTGACTGGGTCAGAGGAAATTGATGACTGAACTTATGCATTTATGATCTGAAAGTTTCATCCCCATGTTGCAGATATTGATGGTGTGAGACTCTAAGAAAGCAACCCCTGTCATGGGCATGTGTCAGAAGCAGAGATACATCATTGAATTCATCCATGCAGAAAAAATTGAATCTAACAACATTCACTGGCACCTGTTAGATGTTTATGAAGCTGGTGCAGCACAGTTAGATGGGTTTGTCGATTTCAGAATGGCGACAGATACGAGTGACAAAGCGCACTCTGGACTTTTATTACCCAGGCAACAAAAGAGGCTTGTAAAAGTGCATTGAGAATGGTGGTGACGATGTAAAAAAAAAAAAAAAAAAAAAAGAAGAAAATTTCTGGAGCACAAAAAGTTGCTTATTTTAATGGCACCATTAAATATTTTAGTTTTTGAGTTAAAATAGACGTTACTTTTGAAACGACCCTCATGCATAATTTAAAAAAATAAACTTTAGCAAAATGTTGTAGTGCCAGTAACATGGTACACCAATAACAAATGAAAATTGGCTAGTCGGAATCAAAGCTTAAATGCAATTCAAGTCCAACCTTTTAAAAGCTCACAAAATGATTTTATGTGTTAGATGTTATTGACACATTTTAAGCAAATGTCCCTCTCCTTCAGGAACCAAAATAAGGTTCCTTTTGATTAGTTTTTTTTTTTTTTTTATGTTTTCCGTTTTTCTTACTCAAAAAGAGCAGACAATGTTGTCTATAACTGACATTTTTCAACTTTAACAATTGGTCACATAATATGTACATATATATATTTTTAAACATATTTCAACAATTCTGATTTTAAAAAAAAAAAAAAAAAATTAATATTTAAAATTAAAAAAAAATTTAAAGCAATTTTTTTACATTTTTATTGCTAAGTTATATACTAACGGGAATACCCATCCCAAAGTGGGTTCATAATAGTGAAACACCTTTTGGAATCAACATACTTCAAAGCATTATAAAAAAAAAATGTAAACTTAGATATCTTTTTTTCTCTTCATCTCTTTTGTTTTTTTTCTTTTTTATTTCTTTCTTTTTACTGTTTCTTTTTTTTTCATATCCTTTCTTGTTCTCTTTTTTTCCCCCTTTTCCTATAAAACTTAGCAACAAAGCTCTTATTTTTATGCATAAAAATAGAACAATAAAATTAGAAAACTATAATACCAGGTAATTAATTATCATAACTTTCTAAAATCATTATGTGCACTAGCAGCATTTCCAAAAAACAAAAAACAAACATTGTTATTAATATGTAGTCTGGTTTTTTTATCAATTAATCTCCTTATCTAACAATATTAACATTAAAATAACGATTCTTCTTGTTTCTGAATTTTTTAGATGAGGATTGGTTATTCGTATCATTTGGGTTCATCGGACTATTGTTCTCATCTTGTATGTCATTTTCATAACGTTTTGGTTGATGTAACCTTCGACCTTCTTATGGTGTATCTTGTCGAACTTGGAAATGTTTCTGTCAAACTCAGCAAGGATAAAGTACTTGGAAAAATCAATTGTAAAAGTGATATTCTCCTGAAAGTTGAAGGTTCAATTCTCAGTGTGGGCGATCGAAAAATAGAATTGCGAATTACTTAGGATGTCTATCCAGTCATGGCTGACGGAACAAGAGCATGCTACCTCCGTGAAGTAAATAAAGGGTTCCGTTTGAAATTCTGTCTAAATTTCCGAGTTCAACAAGATACAGTTGAAGGAGGCCGGAGGTTACATTGAGCGAAACATTGTGAAAATTGCGCTCAGGATGAGAACAGTCCGACAAATCCAAATATTATGGATTCTTCTTACTTCAGAATAAATAATAAAAAAAACTCCAAAAAAACTTTGATAATGACTCCAGATCTTAAGTCTTGATAAGTTTACGACTGTCTGCTATATTTATTTGGGAAGATAAATATAATAATAGTTTACTTTCTGCCACTTGTTTCTCACAGAAGAGACGTTGCAAGCATATCTCCGCTTTATGACCCCTTCCCCCTCCAGTAAAGCATTCATAGCAAACACCCTCCTCGCTACAGGAATTTCCATTAATCTCTATCTGTGCCTAAAACTAAACAAAAATTCCATAAGCAGAGTCATTTTTCCTAGAACTGTTCATTTGAGGAACACAATACCATGAATCTGCTTCCAAGTATGGTCGTTTTCAAGTCCAATGTAAACAAGTTCTTGATGAGCTGTCTTCTAAAATAAATTAATTCCTATCCAATTTCCACCATCACTGATCATCACGGTGTTGTTTCACTCTGACACTCTATGACCCGTATCCTTGAGTGGCCTATGGGCCTTGATAAGCAGTGATTCTATAGTATATAAAAAAAATGTATAAATAACAGCATATGAGAAATATTGAGAAACACCAAACCACAATCTTTTACTTAAAATATCAGTGTAAAAAATGATGTAGAGAAAACATGCTGAAACTTCATCCCAAATAAACATGTCTGAGAAATCAGACCTCACAATATTTATCACTCTAGTCTAACAGGCTTATCTCCCTTGATCTTCATTTGATGTATTATCTAGCTGATACCACCACCACCACCACCGCCGCCGCCATCATCATTATCAGTTTCATTGTTTTTGTTTTGTTTTTCTCTCCTTACATTGTGACTTCGAGTGAAGCTGATAGTATGTGCCAGAATCTAGCAATTTAGACAGGTTTGTTTCAAATCTTGCCTCTGATGTGTGGGGCATGCTAACCTCGGCTGGTATTTCAGCGAGAATCTCTTTGTGTCATTAACAACTTGAGCATCTGGTAATAAAACTCTATTATCTTTGAATAACTTTGGCAATGAAAGACACTTATGCGATGAAAAAAAGGAGATAAAAATCCCCTCAGATGCTATATTGTGTGCGTTTGAAGAAAGTAATGCTGGTATACGGTACTACCTGCTGCATAGTTGGGTTATATTTGACTGAACTGGTTTTCCCTCATCAGGCTTGACTGATGAGGAGGTTGGCTAGTCACCCAGCAGAATAACAAAACTGAAATTCTAAAGATACATTTATTCAATCTGTGTGTTTGGTTACGGAAATGTAATTCAAAATTTGGTCATGCAAATGTAATTCAAAATTTGATCACGTAGATTTAATTTAAAATTTGGTCATGTAGATTTAATTCAAAATTTGGTCATGTAGATTTAATTCAAAATTTGGTCACGTAGATTTAATTTAAAATTTGGTCACGTAGATTTAATTTAAAATTTGGTCACGTAGATTTAATTTAAAATTTGGTCACGTAGATTTAATTTAAAATTTGGTCACGTAGATTTAATTTAAAATTTGGTCACGTAGATTTAATTTAAAATTTGGTCACGTAGATTTAATTTAAAATTTGGTCACGCAAATTTAATTTAAAATTTAGTCACACAAATGTGATGTAAAATTTAGTCATGCAAAATTTGAGCATGACAGGACAGTGTCTTCTACAAATATATAAACACACTAGTCCATTTGGCATAATGATAAAAATATTCTCTAATATGTTGGTTCAATCTTTGGCAGAGTCTTACCAAACACCAAAAAAAAGAAGGTATTTGATGGTTCCCTTGGAAGACATGTTTAAGAACCGCACAAAAAGAAAAAGGAGGGAAGGAATAAAATTTTTACATTAAGCTATGCAAAAAATCGATATCATATTTAAAAACAAAATTTGTAGCATCACTTGGTGCTCACAATAAATTTTAATTACTTTGTTTCAATCGAAACCAGTGTTTATGATCTGATGGTTTCTTGTATTTCATCTGCACAACCAATGATTGAACAAAAAAAAATTGTGACTTTAGTATAAAATATAAATAGCGTATACAATATTGTTTTAAAAGATGTATTGAAAAATATTGAACACTCAATACTTTTCAATAGTCTATAGCAAATGTTTCATTTAGTCTAGCATTAACCTATCAAGGATAGTAATTTTCTAGTGCGTGGGTGTATGTATATATATAATATATATATATATATATATATATATATATATATATATATATATATAAACAGCATAATCACATTGACACATCGGTTCCCGCTAGATCACTGAAGTTAAGCAGTGTTCAGTCTGTTCAATACTAAAATACGTGACCGTTTAGGAATTCCAGGTGCTATATGCTTCCTTCACTCATCTCAGTATTGTTTCCAGCTAGTCTTGGGCCCCTTCTTGCCATGGGATCCTAAGCAGTGCCGATTCAGGGGATCGCACAACCCTTGCATTATAAATACATGCACAGCTACCCTAACAGGGGTGTCTATTGTCTCCTGAGATTTAACGGATGCATCGCATTGCATAAGTATACTCTGGTAAGTTGCATTCAAATGTCCAAATGAAAGAATCAGTCCACAATCATATTTTTTTTAAATATTTTTAATTAATGTTTTTTTTTTTTTTTTTGATTAAGATAAATGCTTATACTTTCTTTACTGTCTTACATGTGTTTCAACAAATGCTTCTTTAAAGGGAGGGAGGTTCTTTTCCTTTGACTATCATCTTTAAATTGGGTGTTCCATGTTTTTGACTTGCTATTTTCCCATCTTTTTTTTTTCGTACCTTCCTTCCTCCCTTTTGTTTTGTGTATTGAAATCTGTTGATTTTTATTGGTATCT
Source organism: Euprymna scolopes (assembly GCF_053919585.1). Taxonomy (NCBI): domain Eukaryota; kingdom Metazoa; phylum Mollusca; class Cephalopoda; order Sepiida; family Sepiolidae; genus Euprymna; species Euprymna scolopes. The sequence continues at coordinate 116,559,012 of NC_136494.1, forward strand.
GTTTGTCTCTGAAGAGCTGCCTGATAGAATAAGAACAATATTTTCTATCATGACAGTGTAACATTTAAAAAGAAAGTATACGCATTCGCCTAAATAAAGAAAATTAAAAAAAAATAAACAATTACTAATTGTAGAATAATTATTTCCTTTAATCATTTGAATGTAACTTACCAGTATATATGCTCTGAATCTGGAAACGTCTTCATTCAGTTTATTTGTAACAATTTTGATCATGTAAGGTTTGTGTGTGTGTACACACACACACACACACACACACACACACACACACACACACACACACACACACATAAATAAACTTAAGAATTGTAGACAGAAACGATTATAAACCGAAATGATGAAAGTTATGTGGATATTCTGAATGAAAAGGAATGCTTTATTGAAAAGAAAGAAAATATATTTAAAATGAATACTTCTAAACATTAAAAGCCTTTTAAGTTTAAACAAAATAATCTGTGCTGGCAAATGAAGTCCAAAGACATAAATGTCTCCACAAACCAAATCTTGTAAATAAGGAAATACAAGAAATGCCAATAAGTTCATAATGATGTACACGTCAATTCAAAGTTGTTTTTTTTATACTGCAGAGGCATTGTTAATGTTTTCTGCGTGTCTCTCTCTCTCTTTCTCTCTCTCTCTCTCTCTCTCTCTCTCTCTCTCTCTCTCACACACACACACCCACACACAGTTTCTGTGATGTTCTATCTATGCTTGTCTTTGTATATCTCCCAAAATCTGTATGTCTCATTCTCTCTTATATGTATATAAATAATAATTTAGCTATAGTCCAAGATTCAAGGTCTTATTTTTAACAATCAATTCTTTCAACACATCAAAACATCACAGACCTGTTTCGTTTATGTAAAACAATATTTTTTTATGTTAATATTGCATTTTTCCTTATGTTTACTCATCAGAAAAAAACATGACCAGATAATTTTGAAAATGGAGCAAATCAATAATTTGCCCACTCTCTATCAATGCTTAAACCTAAATGTGGATTCCATGAACAAAGCTAGAACTACCCGCCTGTGGAACTTTTTCCCACTGTCTGCTTTCCAGCTGACTACAATATTGCCATCTTCAAGTCTGACATAAACAAGTTTTTATTGAACCATTCCTTTAAATAATCAAATTGTACTGAATTTCCACTACTAACAATTACCACACTACTGTCCCAATGACTACCGTGCATGTATTAACTCTTAGCTTCGAGTGTTCTTCAGGCCTTGATAGGTGGTGACTCCTTTGTAAAAAAAACAAAAAAACTGAGTGTTTATTTAGATTATGCTCTTTGTTATAAGCTATGTTCTTATTTTCGTATAGGATTAAATTATATAGTATTTCTATTTGGTTTAATAAACAAAAAACATATATAAAGGATTTAATTCTATTTAGATTAATAATTATTAAATTTTGTATGTGAACTGAGGGTTAGATCTGCAAGTATTTATTTAAGTTGTGGTTGCAAAACTAAGTTCCTATGTTAAATGTATTTCACACTTAGGAGTAGTCATCTTTGTGTTATGGAGGGAGCTATAATATCGTTTTAGTCCTATAATCTTAAATTTTTAAGTTACAGGATTAAAAAAAAAATAAACATTTAAAAACCAAAGTATACTCAAATAGATATTCATTGCCTGGTTATTTACTCATAGAGGTGGCATTCATTATTTAATTCATGTTAGAAGAATTAATTCCTATCAGAATCATTGCTTTTACTTGAACACAGTTCCCAGAGACATAACCAGCTTAAAAATATACTGTAGTTATTTCTCCTGCAATTAAAAATGATTGCATTCATTGAGGCAATTCAATTTTACCCATGTTGTCAATATAAGAGTTTTTTTACAACTTATCTAGACTGTATTTATTTAATTTTATTATAAAATATTTTTAACCAGGTTTTCTTTCTGATGGTACCAAGTATATTATGTCTAAATCTTTATTTATTTATTTATTATTTATTAAGCTATTTAATTATGTATTAATTACTTGTTTAATTTTTTGGAATTTCTACTGAAGTAATTTAAGCTGGAGAACCTACTAGTAGTTATTTTAGTTACATTATTAATTCTACTTATAAAACCCCTCCCTTTTTTATACAGTTAGTATATGGTATTTATTTTTTACTTTGTCATGAAAACAAGTGTGACATAATCTCGTTTTTAATGTAAAGGGAAATTCAGCTCTTCAAAAAAGGGCACGCTGGAAGTAGGCAAAAATATCCTGGCCAATTAGTATATATAAAGTATTTACTTTACACTACCTAGTGTGGGTTTTATACAAGAAAGTACATACTTGGCTCTATGCAAACATTTTTGTACCACTTCCTGCCTTTTATTTAGTAAATTTTCCTTAGATACTTTTTGATTTTAGGGCGCAAATGTTACATCTCTTTGTGTATATTTTCTTGCACCTCCTAATATTATCGCAACTTATATTCTACTTAGTTCTCTTACCCACTTAGCTGAAGATGTTGATTTATTGTTCATTTCATCATTAGATGTTCTAAATGTATGATTTTGGTATCTGTCCTTGAACCTGCAACCCATTGACTCTATGTATTTTCTTTTTCTATTTTTTTTTTTTCAATATTATCACATTTATATACAATGTCCAAAATAAAGCATTTTCCTTTTTAATGAGCATTCATTAGTGTTTCTACAATTGCAAAGAGTTTTTTCCACAGTATTCTAGTTAGTATCCTTCTCAAATTCCTTGATTACTTTATTGATGTTTGCATTATTTGAACCTATTGTAGCTAAATTAATAGATGTTGAGAACGACAATTTCACAATGTTTTTATTTATGGATTTACCTTTCAAGAATCTGATAAAATTCCTTTGATGTGTTGTTTAGGATTTGTGCACTGTAAGGCAAATTAAACCATAATTATTCTTAGTTCCGGGAGATTGGTGTTGGGTTCTTATTTTGTTCTGATTAGTACTCTTTGTGCTCATTATATTGCTTTTAGAATTTTTATGTCTAAAAATGCCCATAGCCATATTATGATATAACATGCAATGATTTTCTTGTTCTAACTTCTCCCCCCCCCCTTCGTTAATCTCTAATGTAATTCGTTTCACTGCTATATCCTAACCTGCCTAATGCTCTGTTATAATATTTTTTTCTTACTACTAAATATTTGTTCACTGTAAAATAACCTTGATGTTCTAGTAGAAATGCTAGGGATAATATAATTTTTTACTGAGCCTGGGTAATTAGATTTATAGTCAGTGTAAAATACACACACACACACACATATATATATATATATATATATATATATATATATATATATATACTAACAGGCCACTCGGCGTTGCCCGGTTGTAAAATATGCTTAACTATCATATTTTAATTTATTCAAATTTTGTATTTATTATATTATAAAGCCAATTCTCTATTGATTATTATATTGTACCCAATATATAGTAGTGATTTCAAAAGTAAAAAAAAAAAAAAAATGACTTGGATAACATAAGTGAGAATCAAAACCTATACGGTTAGCATTCCAGCATTATTCATTTACATCTGGAAAGATGGATATCAAAACTCTAAAAATTAACCGACGTTTACATTATAAATATACATTTGCACATGCATAGTCATTTTAAGCTGACTTAGGCTTGCCAAGTTGCAATTTTTTCAATTTTTACCCCTTAGAAGTTATTTTCACCAAAATCAAATTGAACTTATTCCACAGGTCCAAATCCCTTATATATCAAGTTTCAAGTCTGTAAACCAAAAATTGACAGAGTAGTTTGGTAGAGATCATTCTGCACATACAGACAGTTGCTTTTATGTGTATATATATATGTGTGTATGTGCAAAAAAGTGTGTGTGTATATAATATATATATATATATATATATATATATATATATATATATATATATATAATGTATACACACACACACATGCACACACACACACACAATTTGATGTATTCAAGTTATATTTATTTTTGATTGAAAAATGGTCGATTTCACAGATTTCAATGACAATAAAAATATGGGAGTGTGAAACATTCATTGATCATCATTCAATCCCGGGCAACGTTGGGTCTCATGTGTGAAGTTTAGTATGGAATTATTTTTTAGTGCGGTTTTAATTTTTGTTAGTTCATCTAAATTGTTTGTTAATAGAAATATATAATCGATGTACCTAAAGTAGGTGCATGGTTTAGGTATGATATTAAAGATTTTAGCTTCCAGATTGGTCGTATAAAGTTCGGAAAAAACGGGTCTAGAGTCAAACCCATTGAGACTCTGTCAACCTGGATATATAGGGTGCCATTGAGGCCATAGAAAAGGACCTCAGTGGTGCAGGAGATTAATAGTGTGTTAGGGTTGATTTTAAGTGCGGGGGGGAGTGGGATTATTATATATATTATCGCTATAGTTTCATAAACAGGGACATTTGTAAAGGGACTTTCAACGTCCAATGAAGCTAGAAATTCATTTTTGGGTTCTACTGAATTCCGGTAAATACGGTTTATGAAGGGTTTTTGCGAGTTTATTAACGGGTGTAGATATTTGCAAAATAATAGGATAAAGAGAGTAGTTTCCTTTATGTATTTTTACATTTCCATATATATAGCCCGGTCTATATTCGCCTGTAATTTTATTTAGTTTAATGGAGTCAATGTGTGTGTTGTTGGCTGCGATTAATTTGTTAATATTTATTTTGAGTTGTTTGGTAGGATTTCTATTTTATTGAATTTAGATGTATCAGATAGAATTTCTTCTAATTTATTAATATATAGTTCAGTGGGTATTATGACAAATATATTAGATTTATCAGCACGTTTAATGATTATGTCTGGATTATTTTTTAGTTCGTTGGTGGCTGTTCTTAGTTTTTTAGTAAGTAATTGTATTTCGGGAGTAATGTTTCGGTTTTTTATAGATTCAGCTTTAAGGAGGTCTTGAATATTCGGATGTACTTTTTGTTTTCATCTAATAGTTTTGTAATATTTTGGTATAAAAGTTCCATTTTGACTTTTTTTTTTACTATATTAAATTGATTTTGGAGATGACAATTAGGGCCAAGATTTAAGAGTTATTTTTGATGGAAACTTAATCGTATTTGGGCTAAATTGATGTATGATTCTAGGAGGTAAGGAAGATTAATTTTTCCTTTGTATGATATATTTATTTATTTAAATGCTCTGTGGAAGAGTGTGTCTCCAAAAATATGTACAGTGGCATGACTAGAACCAGTATCTCTCACTGACTAACATGCCATCTATCTTCTCCGAATAGCTCCATTTAGCCACACTTTAAAGCGCATGACACCCCCAAAACTGAATTTCAGAATATACTAATTAAAAACACCACCATTTTAGCTGTGTCACACTGATCTGCACCTCCAAATCATTGAAGCCCTACTAATGAATGAAAAAAACAAGACAACCATCAATAAGGCTCAATGTGAAAAGGAAGGCATGCGTAAGTGCTTTTAATGATTTTAAATGATAAATTCACTAAGACAATTTTTAATTCATCACTTGCCTGAGAATGACTTATAGAAGACGAAAACATTCGCGACTACGGCAAATATCTTTTTACACATTATTTTTCAAACATTATCCCAGCAAAAAGAAAAAATGGATTGCAAGGGAAACACGAATTATCCCTGCTCTTCAATGAAACCTGCATTAGAGAAAAATGCTGCCCAAATATACTAATATACACACACACACACGTGTCCGTATCTCAGTTGGAATAATGAAGAGTAAATAAATCATTTTTAATACAAACATTTTTTTTATAAAATGGCTTGTGTTTGCCTCGATCTTATATTTTTCTGTTAGGAAAATTATCAGTATTTCTATTGCATTTTAAAAACTAATCTGTCCTATTTAATTATAGTTTTGGTCTGCATATATTATTTCTAAATTCAAGTAATGATTTTCACTTGAAAAGAAAGACAAAAAATTGGCTTCGATCTTATGATCTAAAGTTATTTACTTTTTGTGGTAAACTCCAATTAACTACTTTGTAATGAAACATGCCCCCATCCTGCCACTTCCAAATATGATATTTTGAGAAGTTAAATTTGATTATAAAATGAATGAAAGTTTCATACGAATAATTTTTCTTTCATTTGTATCTTCTGTATAATTTAAACAAATATATTTTAAAGATATTTACATCTATTAACTACCATAATGATTTTACATAAAACAAAAATAAATTAAATGAAACAGCACAAAAAAAAAATGAAAGTTTATTAATTTTAGAAGGGAAGACACCAGAAATAAACTTGTATGAAAGGAATTTTTTAATGAAATTGTTTCATATATTTATATAGGTGTATATTAAGAAAAATGTAATTGAAAGTCTAACTACCATAACAGGTTTTCATAGAAAATTAAACAAAGACGAAAAAGGAAAAAAAAAAAAAAATGGAATATTTATTAATCTTAGAATAAAAGATAACTGAAACAAACTCATAAGAAAATCATATTTTATCCAATTGTTTTATATTTTGGATATTGATTAGATATATAAATATAGATTTATTTATTTTTATTTTTGTAAATAAAACTATTACTTCCTTAAAAGATTTTAATCAAATTTACTATTCATTTTTGTTTTTCTGAAAGGCACTTTGATAAATTGTATCCTGTAACCTAATCAGAGTTATCGCCCTTTAATTGTTGCTTGAAAACTAAGGGACACTATTTTTTATTTTATTTATTGCGAAGGAATTATAATTGTTGCATTAGTTATAGTTTTCTTTTTGTATTAAACGCGAAGTTTTTTTGTATCAGGAAAATACTTAGTGGTGTACATGTGAGAAAGGCAGAAGATCTCGTAAGTAGAAAAATAACCTCTGAAAACGCTGTTGGGTCTATTAGGGTTGGATGTAATCATTTATAAGTTTTTTTTTTATCATCATCATCACACACATGCACATATAGTTTAAATAGTTAATTATGTGAAATGCGTTTCTGTATAGTTTGCTTGTTAAAAGTTAAATTTCATTCTAGTACTAAAGTCTAGTTGTTTATTGAACACTTGAATTAAATTTGGAAACACACGCATACACATGATGCAAATTATAGAAATAATATCCATACGTGATGGAGAGAGGAAAATAAAACAAACTAAATTATATGGTCATCAACGTTTCGTCTTTATTTCAAGTCTTCCTCGGGATGATTAATTAGAAGAAAAAAGATTTTTACTTCTAATTAGTCACCTGGAAGAAGTCTTGAAATAAATACAAAACGTTGCTGAACATATAATTTCGCTTATTTCTTTTTTTATCTCTCTATAATCACAAGCACATATTATTTAATATAATTTTGATAATATAATTTTATAATATAAAACAATATCTTTCTTACATAAAGTTAGCTATGTTAATGTTTATATATTTGTATATACAGACTTAATTCCTAAACTAATTAACTGATCATTATAAATTTTGGATCAAATGGATTTCAGGCATCTTCAAAACAAAACATATGTAAAGGACAGATTTGGGTTGTTACTGGTTGCTTCCATTTCCAGTTACTCAAGCATGAAAATTGAACATGTAAGCAAACTAATAATACTAAAATCCTTTTTTGTTAAATTAAAATTATTCTGCGTTTTTTTTTTGTTTTTTTTTCAGATTTATTTTAAGGAAAAGAGGTGTATATTTAAAAAACAAAACAAAAAAACATTGTAGAGTTTTTTTGCGGTTAGCAAAATGTATAAATGAAGCAACATTTAACAAATTTATAATTTTATTATAAAAATATAAACAAACAAAATTGCACATATTAAGTTTTGGAAAACGGCTGCTAGGCACAAGGGATCATAGTGTGGGCAATGTTTTATTTTATTTTTATGTAAAAGGGGTAAAAATTGTGTGAAAAATCCTTTGTAAAAATACATATACCTCTGAATTTTGAAGTTTTAACAATAGATATTAGCCATCAATTAATAAATATTCCTCAAATTTTAGGTTTTTATATTTTAAATGGTATTTAGAAGGCATAATATCAGCAGAACTTCCCATTTGAAAATTCGAATTTTTTAATTATTCAACATTGTATTAAATTTGGTCTGTAGTCATTAGACATTAAGCAAAATTCCATGAATCACAATTTCTTCTGAGACCCTCTTAAGCATAAGACATATTTTCTAGAATATTATAACGACTTTTCTATGTAGTAGCATAAAAAAGAAACCTAAGATAAACAGAATTCCATTTTAAAAGTTTGGGTTTTGCTGTATTTTTTCTTTTTTTTTTTTTACACAAAAATAAATCAAACATAGCTCATTACGTTCCCTATAACGTCGATATTGCAAATTTCATAAAGATCTATAGTGTTTTAATCCATGCATACATTTATTTTCAGGCTGGGCATTTTGCTTCCTTTATTGCCATCACAATTTTACCATTATTAAAGTTATTTTAGCCTTGTATAGGGCCTTGTATCAATTACATTCACAGATAGGCCGATCAATAAACAGATACCAAATGTATAATTATTTGTTTTTCTTTATTATTGACTTGGTTAAGTGTTAGAGTTAACTTGAATTCAGTGATATTGTGAGCTTTTATAACTTGCATCAACTTCATCAATATTATAAAAAAAGAAGGAAAGAAAGCTGTATTCATTCTTTTGCAGACTGATGTCTTCATTTTCATAGGTATTGTTTCACCATCTTTCGGCCAACTTATCCTCCGACCTACTTCAGGTGATTAACTGCAACAGGATAGGAATGCTGAGTCTTGTAACTGTATCCCCAGTAATTACTGCCTTCCATAGTTGTTGTCTCACCACTTTTTGGCTAACTAATCCTCTAGCCTGCTTGGGTAGGATTGAAAATGCTCATTTGGAACCGTAGTGACTTAATGCCTCTATTCATTCTGCAATGGACCCTGAATGAAGTTTCACATCATCTGAAGGCCTAACCCCCCATCCCCCCCCCAAAAAAAAAACAGATGTTCAAATGAAAGCTTGTGTGAATTTTATGCCACCTTACACTGCCTTGAAGTCTTGAAATTTTGTGAATCTTTGTTAATTTATCTTTAAGACCTATGGAGATATTTGAATTTTGAGGGAGAGTGTTAAGTCATTTTTATGACTCTCATAACTATTAAAACCATAAAAAATATATGCAACTTGTAACTAAAACGTTCTGAATAATCTGCTAATTATATCATTAGTTTTGCAAAATCAACTGTTAAAAACTGATATGTGCACACACACACACACACACACACACGTGCAGAACTTGAATACATACTGGAGAGAACTTAAATGCCTAATAGATATTATCCTTAAATGTCTAAGGTCTCTCTGTACATGCATTTGTCATCACATCTGGCATGAGGATACTTCCCTTACAAGTAAATCCTGACTAAATATTAAAAATAAAATAGTATTCACAGTCGTAATAAGATCCCCTCATTATGACTACCCTACACTGGTATGTATATATATATATATATATATATATATATATATATATATGGTGAGAGCTGCCGACTGTCAATGCGACGGTTGTAGGTTCAATCCACGGCTGGGGAAAGGTGTTTGTCTAGCCGCACTGATGAGTTGTGATACAATGAAACAGTACTGTATGTGGATGACTATATATATACTAGCATTTCAGCCTGGCGTTGCCCGGGTGTTTGGATGTGTATGTTGAGAGAAAAAAAAAAAAAAAAAAAGTGGTAGTAGGAAGGCAGTGTTGAACTCATACCACGAAGGAGGAAAAGAACGGGGGAAAAAAACCTGACGTATTTGCGGTTACGACCACCGCCAAACCTGAAGTGACTTATGTTAACATTTTGGCTGGACAATGGAAAGGAAAGGATAACTTTAAAAAATATCAGCGAAAAAAGTGACCCCCCCCTCTGCCACCATTAAAAAGTGCCTAGATGAAGGTGAAGATATTAATGTTTTTAGCCAATTTTTTGATATTTGTCATATAAAAGGTCGAACTTAAAAACGATACTGATCTTGGTAAAATACGTCCACTCTGTCAAAAGTTTTAGGCAGACATGCAAACATACATAGACACATACATTTATATATTGGTAACTAAAATTTTTTGACCCAAACCAATAAAAAACCTTGCCCTATCTCTGACTACCCTTTATGTAAAATTTAATGTTTAGACCAGAAATTGTCTGAGTAATTTGGTAGAGACCGCAGAGGTCAAATTTTGTTTAACTTTGACGCCTATTATGACCCTTTAAAATTTGTTTTGGGCTCAATCATTAAGTTAGATCTATGTCCAAGGAACCTATATCTAAAATTTCAAGTGTTTAGACCCAAAAATGTCGGAGGAGTTTGGTAGAGTTCTCAAAAGTCAAATCGTTTAACTTTGACCTCTTAACAACCAAATTTCTGGCCGAAAACCGATCACATAGATTTTCCCAAATCTCAGTACCCTGTATATCAAATTTCGAGTCTGTAGACTGAAAATTGACAGTTATTGCATAGGAAAATGTACACAAACAGGCACACACACACACACACACACACACTGACACGTTCACTTTTATATATATACTAGCATGGATGCCCTGCGTTGCCCGGGTGTTTGGAGGTGTATGCTGAGCAAACAAAAAAAATAAATAAAAACGGTCAATTTTTTTAATTCGACCCCTATTATGACCCCTTAAAATTTATTTTGGGTTCAAATCAAGTTATTAAGTTAGATCCATGTCCAAATAACCTATATCTAAAATTTCAAGTGTTTAGACCCCAAATTGTCGGAGGAGTTTGGTAGAGTTCTCAAAAGTCAAATCGTTTAACTTTGACCCCTTAACAGCCAAATTTCTGGCCGAAAACCGATCACATAGATTTTCCCAAATCTCCGTACCCTGTATATCAAATTTCGAGTTTGTAGACTAAAAATTTACAGTTATTGCATAGGGAAATGTACACAGACACATAGACGCGTTTACTTTGATAGATATATAGATAGATATAATGAGGAATGATACATTTTCTCAAAGTGAATGCTGCAGTAAACAGGATACTTCACCAGACTAGATGAATTTTTATCCTAGAGTTCGATAGATCGCAAGAAAGATATACTATAACGCAATTAAATGGTCAATAAATGAGAGGAAAATTAATGTTCAGTTTTTTTAACTGAAAATTTGAGAGGTGAAGTTATATTTAACACAACACTCAGATATCTATGCATCTCATATAGAGATTAATGTTAATGCCAAGAAGGGGCCCGTTTGATTTCTGAGAACTTTTATTGAAGTAAAAAAAAATAAAAATAAAAAAAAAGTGCCCAGACACTTGTTTTTCAACATTTTCTTTCATTCTTGACTTTTTTTTTTTCTGCATTTTTCATTTGTATATTTTTCTTTTGCTATTACCGGTTATGGCATGAGCTTTTGAGTAAAATCAAAGTCTAACTGAATACCAAGAAGTGTATGAATCGATGCAGCTCCTCTTCATTGTATGGTAGAGGAGGTTCAGAATTAATCTCCGATTCATCTAGCATTCTTAAAAGTCACTGTTGAGTGACGAGGTAATTAAAACAGTCTACCCTAGGTATATATGATTGCTTCTAGCATTCTACTTCAAACTGATCTTGTGTTAAGCTTGTCGTCATGTATGCAAGAGGTGATGGAAAGAAATTCTCTTTGTGTTTAATTTTACTATTTCTCTATTTTATTTTTATTTTCATTTTTTTTATTTTTTTATTTTTTTCATATTTTCTATATAGTATATAAAGTGGTGGATGTTTTACAATTTTTTAAGCCCTTCTTCTACTGAGAGTGCATTTATGTAAAGGGTTTCTTCCAACGCCACATGCTCGCTTCAAGCTTGATCAAGTATCAGCTCTACCAGATGAGCAAGAATATTTCAAAGATGTTTCTTCCAAAATCCATTTTTCATTTTCTCTCCTCTTAATTTTTGCTCAATAAAAAAGAAAGATTAATTTTCTTTTTGTTAACCTACAAAACTTCATTGTCTTTTGTGATTTTCAAAAGATAGCTTTCTTTGGAAAAAAAAGAAAAAAGAAAATGGAATTATAAACTGTTAAAATGAGAATGTTCTTTTATCAATTTTTATCATATGATACACTTTTAAAAAGGATCATCTGTACCCCCCTATCCACAGACACGTTGATGAACCCTAGACAGTAAAACACATGTCCATAGATAATTATAATTTATAAATATATGCATCGCACTGATGAAAGGAAACAATGCCCCTCTCCCTCTTAGCATTTAGATATTTTCAAGACTAAGACTACTCCTAGTTAGGAGGAAAACAGTCAGTAGGAAGAGTTCTATACTTAATATACTTGATTATTGCTCTTATTATTTTACAGAAATTAAAAACTAGTGAATATGTTTTAAATAGTCCTACCTTTTTGCTTGTATGTATATTTAGTATCCGTTTCATGACAATACTAATACCCTCCAGCTATGGGTGGAATATTAGAGTAAACCAGATTCTCAGAGGTAATGTTTTTTCACAGATAAGTTCTTTGCAGTGATGGTAGAAAGATGCATTCTTATAATGAATGTTTTATGGGGAGCGAATCTCCGAGAAGGAAAAAACTCCAAAATCCTAAGAAAGTCTGTTATAGAATTGAATAAAATCACACAATTCAGTATTTGATTTTTTTTTTTTTTTTAAAGCTCGAATCCGCTCAAGAATAAGGATTAATGAAACATTGTCAATTGAATGATGAACAATACAATGAGAAGATTAGAAACTATTGTAACAGAGTGTGGACGGCTATATGCAAATACCGAACTGTGAGCAAAATGACGCCACAGTAAGGAAAAAGAAGACTATAAAAAAAAGAGAGCACGTTTGAGAAAACGATCATGTTAGAGGTGTGAGAGACGTCACAGCCATAACGGGAAGTAACACAAGCAGGTAGTAATTTGCGGGGAAGTAGCTCTGAGGTAATGTTTTTTCACAGATAAGTTCTTTGCAGTGATGGTAGAAAGATGCATTCTTATAATGAATGTTTTATGGGGAGCGGGGGGGGGGCAGATTGGAACTTGGTCGATATTCACATATGCACACGCACACATGTAACGAATCTTCAGTATAAAAATGGCAGAAGCAGTTATCGCCACTAATTACTATTTATACCATGCTTCGTCATCTGTCATCATTTGTTGGTTATGGAAACTTGCTCTATTTTGTTTTATTTTCTTTTTTTTTTTATTTAAGTTCATTCTACACTTTCGATACCATCTGTGACGATAAGCCCACATACTTACTTCCTTTAACCGACTTTATATTAAATACCAATATCCTTATTATTCTTATGTGTAGCCACATATGTTTATTGCAACGGTATTGTTGGTAGGTATAGAGTAACAGATTCCCATTTAGCATTCTAATTTAAAACACACACACACACACACACACACACACACACACACACACACACACACACACACACATTATTGGAAAGTTTATACAAAATCAAAGTGAATAGCTATGCCAATATCTATCAGTTTAAAGCGTTACATGCAACATGCAAGTTTTCTCAAGAACAAATATCAAATGAATCTGTTGATTTTTTTTTTTTTTAATTTATTCAATTCTATAACAGACTTTCTTAGGATTTTGGAGTTTTCCTTCTCAGATTATTTGCCGATCAACAACTGAGAATTTGGTCTACTCTAATATTTCACCCATAGCTGGAGGGTATTAGTATTGTCATGAAACGGATACTAAACATACATACAAAAAGAAAGGCAGAAAAAAAAAAAAAAAATTCCAAAAATTAATTCAATGAATCTGTTGAATGTTGGCACAAAAAATTGTGTAGAAAATAAAACAAATAAAAAAAAAATACAATAATTGGTATGGAAGGACTATTTTCCTGGTATATATTTGGTGGTAAGTAATGGATGTACATATGTGTACACTAGAATGGGGTGTATTTTTTTCTTTTCTTATGCGTCTAGAAAGTTGTTAACGGGTGTCAGTAGCAATAATATGGAGTTTGGCTGTAAATTGTTTTGCTTAGCGGTCCCAACTTGAAGATATATATTTTTACATACAGACGTGTGTATTATATAATTATGTAAATGTATATTTATTACAGTATACATTATTATTATTATTAGTAGTAGTAGTATTAACAACAACAAAAATAATATAATTCCTGTCCCAATGTTAAGACTGGTTTTAAACATTGACGATAATAAAACAGATGAAAGCAAAAATCAATGACAATGAAAGTCCTTCTAAACAGGAATTAAAATTTCCTTGTAAACCTAATTTTAATCGTATCAAGTGCCAATGTAAACAGTTTCAAAAGAGAAGATTCCTAATGTGAGCTTGTTTCTAAGTAAAGACGTTATTAAAACAAAATGAAAAACAGTGAGATGTAATTTATTTATTAAAATCGAATAAAATAATAGTATGAATCATGTATTTTGTTAAAATTGTAAACGGAATTAAAAATTGGCTGCTAAACAGAGTTCGAAGCATTGAAGATTTTGTTACATCAGTTCCAGATGCCATATTACTGTCACTCAACAAGAATTGGAAGTACCTTCTGAGATCATCCTTAATGGTACAAAATGGTGCTTCATTGATCTGAAGAGGATCTGAAATATATCGGGCATTTATTTTTTTTTTTTTTTTTTACATGGTAGTCACCACTTATCAAGGCCCGGAAGCCACTCGGGAATAAGGGTTATTGCATGTACAGTAATCGATAGGATAATGTCGTAGTAATCGTTGGTAATGGAGATTTGATAAAGTGTCCTACTTAAAGGGGCGGTTTATCAGGAATTTGTTTATGTTGGACTTGAAGACATCCAAGTTGTAGTCAGGTGGGAAACAGGCAAACGGAAGAGAGTTCCACGGGCAAGCACTTTTAAGAAAGAAGCTTTGTTCATGGAATCTATGTTTTGATTTAGGCACAGATAAAGTATGGGGAAAATTATTGACAGTGGTTTCAGCTAGATGGGTGTTTTTCGTGAAAGATTGGCGAGGGGGCATTCAGAATGCACCATGCCAGATGGTTAACACTGGCAAACAGAATACTGGCAGCAGCCATCTGAAAATCTTCTCTTGATGGTAGAATACGTTGTTAAATTATATACGTCCTCATGGTTTCATATCAAAATTGGGCCCCTAAACATAAATCAATCATTAAAAAAATTTGCACTAATGTTTCTTTATGTTCTATAACTTTTAGGAGCCATAATGAAGCTTAGAAAAACTGTATCTTTTCACCCCAGCCTAGTGTACATATAGATATTAGTATGCTTAATAAAAGAATTCTCAGATTGGCTACTCAATCAGAAGGTGGTGTGTCAGTGTGAGCACATATTTGTGTACATTTACATATACACCCAACCTCTCTGCAAGTGCGCATAACTTTTCATACATATTCCACCAATCACACTAATACATTCATGTCACAATCACATACAGGCACTGATGCAGTAGTAGGAAAAAAAAAAAAAAAACTGAAGCAAACAAGTTCTTTCCTATGTGCTTCTTTTTTATTTTTTTTTTTCAATTTTCTTGTCGGTTTGTTCAAGATGGAGATAAGGCATCCTACCAAACTTAGATATTTCAACCGAGAAATCTTTTTAATATTCTGACCATCCCTTTAAGTGCAAGTGTTTAAATTTCTCTTGCACTTTGTTCATTGGGTATATTTGCCAGGTAGTTTTTGAAATTCTTTTATAGGAGTCCAGTTGCTCCTATGATTACTGGAATGATAGAGATTTTCCTAAGGTTCCAATTCCTTTCATGTCAAACATAAGACCTTGGTATTTTGTTATCTTTTCTCTCTCAGCTCTGTTTAACTCTGTATCATTGGAGACGCTAACTTCCAAAGTTGCATCTTTGTTCTTCTTGCCCCCATGTGTTTATGACTGTTTTCTAAGCACGTAGCTATGCGAATTGCATTGTCATAGTTGGTGTATGACTTGTTTCCAACTGTTCTTTCTGGTAAACATGTTCCCAGGACTTGCTGCTGCATTTGATATTTAACTTTTTTACACTGTAAAAAGTTGAATATCAAATGCAAAATTACAAATTGTCAAGTGGAGATATTTACACACTCTATTTTGTCGGGTCTTGTAGCCATCCCCTACCAGATACTTATAGCTGGATGTCAAGTGGCCCACATTCTCTATTTCTGTGATGCAGAACCTGCACTTGCTGTTATTGCTTAGGCCACTCCTTTTCTTAAAAGCATTGATCATCAAGCCAGGATTTTGGGCGGCCATTATGATCCTTTCCTGAGCATGGTGGAGCGATTCTCTTTTTAGACAGTCTATAGAGCTTTCCTTATCTATATAATCCTGGGTGAATTTATTCAGAAAAAATACTTGGCACGCTATTGGTTGATCCATTCTTCCAGCTTTTTGCAATGGAAGTTGTTTGTATGTATGTATGTGTGTGTAGTCATAAAACGAAATCTGACAATATAAATAGAAAAAAAGAAAAACAAGAGTTAATCTCAACGTTTCACCGTCATAAAAAGAAGGCTACTTCAAGAATGGAACGAAAAAAGAAAATGTACAGGTCGAACAATAGCAGAGATGAGGAATATTGTAATTGTTACTTTTTGATCTTTTTGTTACATTTTTTCTCTGGCCTTATTGTTGAAATGTGTGTGTGTGATTTCATCTTACAAAAACCGTTTCATGCTACTTGAAATTTTAAACTAAGATTGATTCTTTTAGATATTTTATATATCTATTTATAAATCAGAGAGCTAATAAAGAATTTTGTGTGTGTGTATTATGTGTGTATATATTAGAAGAGCTACCTAGTGTTTCCTGGAAGGGAGCATGGATAACAAAATAAGAGTTTTTAAAAAAAGTATAACATTTTTTTTTTCTAACTTCTGCCTGCCTACCTGTTCTACCGACTCTACCCCTTTCTCTCTTTCTAACAACTAGTTCAATATAAGAAAAAGAAACATGACCAACTGTTCTAATTTGTTTTTGAAACAACTACCAATAAAAATGATAAAAGGAACTGTACTTTCTTTAACCCCCACCCCCAATTAATTTGATCCCTGGTGATTCAAAGGGAATGAATATTATAGAATTTCAATATTTTTTTTTTAACCATGATCAGATTGAGTTCACACTGAATCGTATAATGTAAGGTTTGTAAGTATCTTATGTAGTTCATAACATTTAGCTGATATATATATATATATACGCAGACAATATATGTAAAGGTAAACATTTTTGTGGAAAAAAGCAAAGTTGATATGTGTGACAAATGTACTTGTGTTGTTGCCTAACTTTGTTATTATGTTCATAGATTCTTTTTTGAAGGTATGTTAGGTTTCATTAATACATACTTTGTTGAAATTCTGCAAGGGATTGGGTAGATGTCGGCATGTGTTAAACAACAACAACCCCTTTCAAAATCTGATTAGAAGAGAATTAAGACAGAATATCTTGGACAAATAAATAGCATGATATCCTATAAAACAGAACTATATCATTAATAAATGCAAATAAAATGTGTCACTGATCATCAGAAATGTCCACGACTGCCATTGATTGATGCCAGCTGCAAACACTTTTGATGATCGATGATATTGTTTTTTTTATTACATTTTCACTCTAAACAAGGCATATTGCCACTTTGTTGTAGGGGGCTATTATCAGGGACATGGACATCAGGGGTATTGTGTAGGGAGTTGGGCAGCAAGATGTTGGTTCACGTTGCACTTGAACTTCTGCATGTCAGTACAGTTAGGAAAGCAGGGACCCGGAAGGGAATTTCAAAGTCTAGCTGTCCTGGGGAAGAAACTACTGGAGTAGAAGGCTCTCTTACATCTAGGGATCTCTACTGTGAAGGGGTGGGATTTAGCTGCTTGTCAGGTTTATCGGGGGTATTTACGTCGAGGGGGCACAAGTGCTTGCAGTTCGTCAGAGCATTCACCGTTAAAGTACTTGTAGAACAGGCAGAGGGATGCAACATTTCATCGATGGGACAGGGGCTGAAGTTTAGATGACAGTTCATGACCTATCAGATTGGCGACTCTCTTTTGAACCTTGTCTAGGAGCGAGAGACTAGTGGTAGATGCACCAGCCCAAATATGACAATACTCCATACATGGGAAAATGGTGGCCTTACAGAGGTTTAGGATACTTTCGGGCGTTAGTATATTTCTAGCATGGTAGAGAGAACCTATCTTCTTCGCAGTGGTCCTGGTAATGCTCTTAATGTAATTGTTTCAACTCATGTTTCCTGAGAGTGTTAGGCCGAGGAGTTTAAAGGATGTACTTTCAGATAAAGAGTCATTGGCCATTGCTATTGGTGGTAGAGAAGGTTTCTTGAAATTATTGAAGGAAACGAGTTTAATCTTGGCAGCATTGAATGTGACCATCCATTTAGGTCCCCATTCCACTACAGATCGGAGGTCATCCTCTAGTGCTTCTGCCATTTCTTTAGATATGTGTTCATTTGTTTTCCTGTCGTGTCTGTTATAGAGTGTGGTGTCGTCAGTATATATACCCACCTCACAGGCAATTTTGTCAGGGAGGTAATTTATGAATATTAGTAATAACAGGGATCCCAAGATAGACCCCTGAGGCACTCCCGCATTTATATCATATTGTTTAGATGTACGACCGTCGAGGACAACCTGGATTTTTCTCTTATCTAAGAAGGATTTAATTATGTCATGTATTCTTCCAGTGATACCATATGATATAATTTTCCTGAGAAGACCTTCATACCATACCCTGTCAAAAGCCTTAGATATATCTAGAGCTACCGCTCTACCATCCCCCGCTTTGTCCAGTGACTGGTATATACGTTCTGAGATTACAGTTAGGATGTCTGCTGTTGAACGGGCTTGTCTAAATCCATATTGTTGGTCAGTCAGAAGTTTAGCATCTGTAAGGTGATGGACTAGAGCTTGGTTAATTATTGTCCCAAATATTTTGGCGGAAAGTGGGAGAAGGCTAATGGGGCGATAATTTACTGGGTCGGTTCTTTCGCCAGAATTCTTGAAAACTGGTACTACAGAAGCAGTTTTCCAGCAGGCAGGAAAGCAAGATTCATTAAGGCATTTGTTGTAAAGCTTGGAGAGAACTAGAGCTACTTTGGCAGAACACTTTTTAATGGCACAGCCGGGATGAGATCAGGTCCACATGCTTTTGCAGTGTCAAGATGTCTTATGATAGTAAGACTGCAGTAACATTTTAAATCTAAGTATATTTTAATAGCAAAAGCAATTCCACCCTTTGAATGCGTTGAGATTTGAAAATTATAACGGTTTAGAGACCCGTCTAAATGCTGATTTTAAAATAATAAAAAAAATTAATGCATTTATTTTAATTCTAATTTTCGACCCATAGAAGACTATCAGGAAAATACGAACATTTTTTTTTTTACTTTGCATGCTGTCACTTTGCCGTAGTCTTTCGTTCTTATCGAAGATTGAGATTTCTTTTGTTTGGTTCCAGTGTTTTTGTGCCATGGTATGCACGCGTGCGTTATCATTCATTATGGATTTATAATTATTCTAGGACTTGGGTGCTTTTCAGTATACACTTTTGGGGTGAACTGTTTATCTCTTTATGTTGGTACGTCATGTGGTCATCTCAGCTGAGGTCCTCAAAACAAGTCGTTGGCATGTTGTACTTTATTGTCCTTTAATCCAAAATGCCTAACGGGACCATTTTCCTAAATATAATTGTTTGATGCCATTTGAAAGGAAATTTCATGCCGGTTCCTATTTCTACAAGATGAGTTGATCAAAAACGTACCAAAGAGCAGCAAAGTTCCGATTTGTGAAGAGATTTGTTCAATAAATAAAAGAAATGAATGAAACAAACTATACTGCCTGTTTTCTTTTTGAAGTCCACAGATAGTATGATGGTACGCCAACCCTAACACGAGAAGTTAAGCTAACTTTATGTAAAAATGCATACAGGAGAGGTACACCTAGCTCTTAAAGTATGTGTCATGTATTTAAATAACATGCTACCAAACAAATTTGAAAATAAATTTCCACTCAGAAGATTACATGACGAACGGATGTGACTTGTGCATACAATAGATAACGTTTGTATATTTGTTGTAGACATCGGCGGTTCTACAGTTTCATGTGTATTTGTTTACATATTAAAACTAATGGTAACTCACAGAACTCTTTTTTTTTTTTTTTTTTTTTACACGGTGGTCACCACTTATCAAGGCCCGGAAGCCACTCAGGGATAAGGGTTATTGCAAGTACAGTACGTTAGTGTGGAGATTTGATGAAGTGTTTATTTAAGGAGGCGGTTCATTAGGAATTTGTTAACGTTGGACTTGAAGACATCCAAGTTGTAGTCAGGTGGGAAGCAGGCAGACGGAACAGAGTTCCACAGGCGTGCAGTTCTAAGAAAGAAGAATCCACGTTTTGATTTAGGCACAAATAAAGAGTGGGGGAAATTTTTCACAGTGGATTCAGGTAGACGGGTGTTTTTCGTGAAAGATTGGCGAGGGGGGACCACTCTATTTTTTTATAGAAAAGTATTGCTTTATTCTAAACAGTATCCATGAATTCCTCTGCTAGAGAGCTCAACCCATACATAGCAGCATATATAATATGTTCATCCATAGATAGCTGCTTTTATTGTACCATGATTTTTCAGCGTAACAAATGTTAATTTGCAAACTGGAAACAAGGTCTCTTCCAACTGTGATCAGCAGTGTTTAGTGCCTTACCTCTGTGCAAACAAACTAATCTATCCATATATCTATAAAAGTGAAATTGTCTCTGTATGTGTGTGTACATTTCCCTACCCAACTACTATGTCAATTTTTGGTCTACAGACTCGAGACTTGAGATAAGGGGTATTGAGATTTAATCGGTTTTCGGCCAGAAATTTGGCTGTTAAGGGGTCAAAGTTCAAAATATTTGACCTTTGCTTTCTCTAACAAACTATTTAGCTAATTTTGGGTCTAAACATTTGAAATTTTACATAAAGGGTATTCAGACATGTTGTAAGCTTCTTAATCTGTTTTGGGGCGAAAATTTGGCTGCCAAGAGGTCAAAGTTGAAAGAGTTGACCTTTGCAGACTCTACCAAACTCCTCCCCCAATTTCAGGTCTTAACATTTGAAATCTTAAATGTAGGTTACCTGAACAGGAGTCAAACTTTTTAATATATATGAACATAAAGTTATGAACAGTACATATGGCCCGAGCAAAGCCCTGCTAGTGATCTATAATATTATCAGTTCTCTCTACTGTTAGTATTATTGAGAGTAGGAGGATTTTATAATATTTTATTAATATTTAAAACATTTTTTGCACTCTTTAATAACTTAAGAAAATGCTATTCTTTATAGAAGCGTCTTGATCTTATGCTAAATAAAAACCATTATTTTCCTTACCAGAATAATCAACCTATAAATAGAGATATATGTATAATATATACTCATACGGCATAATCATGTTGACACAACGATTTCCACTAGCTCGCCGGTTAAGCAACATTGAACCTGGTTAGTATTAAATGGGTGACCATTGAGACTTCAAGGTGCTGTATCTGCTCTCCACTTATCTCGGCATTGTTTCCAGTGGTCCTGGACTTCTCCTTGCCACTGGACTCAATTAGTGCCGATTCAGGAGTGGTGTGGTTGGAGATTGCGCAACCCTTGCCTCACAATTACATGTGCAGCTGCTCCTACAGGTGGTATCCTTTCAAGACTGAATAGAGACATCGATATATATATATATATATATATATATATATATATATATATATATATATATAAAATAAATATGTATTATATACGTTTGAAACCAAAAACAACGCATTAAGGAACAAGAAATCTTAACATATATATATATGTATATTGAGTATAAGGAGTATGGATAGATTCTTTATATAGAGACTTATCAGGATATAAGAAGCTCGATATATGCGAGTAGAGCATAGAAAATATATATATATCTTTCTATTGGTGCTTTTCCTTATCAAACCGATAAGTACATTCAAATATACCTATATTTATTTTATCCTATCTTAGTTCATATATATATATATATATATATATATATATATATATATATATATAGTAAAAACCTGAAGAGAATGTTCGATACTATTGTAGAGCAAATATATATATATTATATTATTATTATTATTATTATTACCGTTTTATCTGCTTAGTTACACGTTTTGATTACCGAATCGTATCAACGATCTGATAACTTCATCAGACTTTACAGAGAACGGGTTTTCCGTAAAGTCGGATCGTTGATACGATTCGGTAATCAAAACGTGTAACTAAGCAGATAAAACGGTAACACACACACACACACACACACACACATATATATATATATATATATATATATATATACACTAGATAGAGAAAATTAAAATTTGCAGGCTTTATATTAAAATTTCTTTCAGAAAATATAACTTCAAAACAAAAAAAAAAAGCAGTCAATCTATGTGTAAAGAGATGTTCTGACATCTGATGTTGTTGAACACTGTATGACTAAGCTTACTGTATATGTCTGCTAATTTGACGTAATATAGAATTTAAATTCTCTTTTTTTCCTCATGTTAATTGACAGTGACCTAGGGGTTAAATACCAGATTTTAGACTTAAAGGTGACTTTACAACCGAATTCAAATTCTTTAATTGGCAGTAATTATCATTTCCTATACCGATGATTGTATATGCATGAAACACTAGTATCTGTAAGTAAAAAAATAATAAATATTATTTGATCTATATATATAAAAGCCAAAATGTGTGTGCACATTTTATGTTTGTCCGGCAAAGGCTTTTTTCTCTCAGGGCTTCTCAGGGGGGCGGGGGGGGGGTGTTTACTATGTCTTACAGCTGTTTATATACCATCTAGATCAGAATATGTATGATTTGCAAACGTGCGTCTAGATTTATTTACATCGACTTTTACAAAATCCTTGCTATTTCGGCTGGCCTCGTGTATGTTTGGCTTTTTCGTATAAAAGCGAAACTAATCTGAAGTGAAGGTGTAGAAAGCAATCAGCTTTTGACCAATGCGAGGGGAAACCCCTTATATCAGATAATTGCTATTCAATTGGACCCCCCCCCCTCTTCCCGCTAACATATTGGGGAAACAAACAGCCAAAGTTTGGGAAAGAACAAAAAAAAAAAAAACTGCCTTGCAGCAAAACTTAACTGCGGATATGTTTGACCTCCTTATCAGTAAATTCGCGCACCCGTCAATTGAGTTTTAATTGTTAAATTAAATCATTTTTCTATTACTCTGCCATCGTGGGCGAGTGGGTGACATGGCAGGATTTTTTTCCGCCTCAAGGTTCCGGGTTCGATCCTACTTACCTACCAAAACTTTTTTTTTCTTTTACCACACGGGCAACACACACCCCTCCAAACACCCGGGCAATTCTGGGCACCCCCGCTAGTCTATAATAGAAATCTCACTTGTCTGTTTAAATGTATGTATGTATGTATGTATGTATGTCTCGCAAAAACTTTTGACAGAGGCGACAGATCCGTACAAGATCGGTATCATTTTGAAGCTTGATGTCTCAGACGACAAATATAAAAAAATTGGCCAAAAACATTAATTCCTTCACGCTAAATTTGTCCGTTTCGTACCTGGAGGGGTTGATTTTTTTCGCTGATATTTTAGCAAGTCATCGTCACCATTGGATTGACTTTGGTTAATTTCAATGCTTTTGACTTCCGATCGCATTATGGAGATATCGGCTAAGACGTCAGATTTTCTTTCGCTTTCTTTTCCTCCTTTGCATTATGGGTTCAAACCTGCCTGCTTACTACCACTTTTTCTTTTTTTTTAACACCCCTCCACATTCACGGTTCGAGCCTGCCTGCCTGTCTACTACCAGTTTTTTTTTTTTTTTTGTTTTGCTCATCACACACCTCCAAATACCACCCAAGCTAGTCTTATATATAAAGTAGTAGCGTTCGCGTTCGTGTGTGTGTACAACTCTCTGACAGCCCAAACCACTGGACTGATCATGGCCAAACCTGGCAAGATGATGGTCCCCCCACCTAGGAATGGTGTACACTATTTTTTTAAGGTCAAGATCAATTGTTAAGGCCGGGACTTTGCTAGTAGTTAATATTTACTTTATTGTCATGTTCAGTTGCCTCTTCATGAGAGGAAAGTAAAACCTAATGTTTTTAATGTGATAAAAATCTTGCTTCCCCAAAAAAGACATTCACACTTTATGCCTCAGATGATAGGCAATAAGAATAGTCTTATAGATATTACCCTATTGTGTGTGTGTATGTATGTGTGTTTTTTTTTTGTTTTGTTTTAAGACTGAATTAATAATTGCAGTGATTGGAATTGCAGTAATTACTGCAATTCCAAACTTCCTGATTTTGTTTAATTCAAGATTTTTGGTGGAATCAATTGGGCATTTTTTTAATTACCTATTATTAATTTTCTATTATATGCATGTGTGTGCTTCCTCCCCTACTACATCTATGGCTATAACTTTGTATGTAGATGTTGATCTGTGTAGTTTTGCTTTCATCTGTCAGTGTTACTGTGAGAGTTTGTTTAAAATGAAATGAAAAAAAGCCAAGAAGAATTAGCCAAGATATTAATAAAGTAATTAATTAAAACGTAATATGACGA
Source organism: Euprymna scolopes (assembly GCF_053919585.1). Lineage (NCBI taxonomy): Eukaryota > Metazoa > Mollusca > Cephalopoda > Sepiida > Sepiolidae > Euprymna > Euprymna scolopes. The sequence goes on from NC_136494.1 coordinate 116,583,621, forward strand.
CATATTAAAACTTTACTTATGCTAATTAAATGAAAGTTGCTTCACATAAAATAAAAATATGAAGCCATTTATTCTTTATAAATTGGAATTTTATGAAAATCATGCGCATGAGTTGCCTCTGGATGGTTGGTTAAATTTTTTTAGTTAAAAAAAATGATTGATTTACCAAAAATGTTAATGCTTCTTGCCAAGACCCTTTTCTTTTGCCTAGGAGTAAAATGTAATATCCATTCTTATACCACACATTATCTTATATGTCATCAGCAGATGAAGAGATTTTCCTAGACTGATGTAATTGTTTTTGTTCTAATCCAGAGCTCAAATAAATAGGGATTTTTTCAACTACATAATCACTGGGCCTTGGAATAAAGTTTCCAGTGAGTTAATAAATGCACCAACAATGCAAAAATTCAAGGTGAATTTGAACATCTGCTGGGCTACTGTGTCCTCTTCTGTGTATATTTTTATCACCTTTTCCAATTGGTAATTGAAACACGACTGTTTTATTTTTGGCTAAATAAATTGAATTGAATCAATGGAATTTTTTGTATGCATAATTTGGACACCATAGGGTTTGTTTTTTAAGCCACCCACGTTTTAAACGTTGAGACACGTGAATGTTGGAACACCCATTGAAGACTAATCACACACTCCTATGAGTTTGTGATGTATATGACTTAAGGAAGAATATGTGTTGATTCTTTTGAATCACCTGGATGAACAAATAACCCCATAACTTTCTTCTAGATATGATCTTTTTAGCTTGACAGCTCCAAGAAAAATATATTGAGGAAAATTTTGATCATTATCAGTGAAAGTTTTTGAAATGGTCAACTGTAAAGCACTTTTTAAGATCTCAAACAGGATGGATTTACCCCCCCCCCTCCTTTTTAAGCCCTTATTTGATTTCTTCATGATAATGATTGTCTGGTTTAGTTTACATTTACTAAAGTTTCAGCTGAAAATTTAAGATTCACCTCATATATATATATATATATATATATATATATACATACGCACACGCACTTTGATTATAATAAACTTTTAGACAGATGATATCTCAACAATTTAGCTCAATAGTTTTTTTTTATGACTTTCTAAAAATTATTTCTGGTGCTACCACATCAGGCTGTCTGAAGATATTGGCTTTCTAACCTAAAATGCACCAAATATTGATGTTATTGTATTATTTTTTCCTTTCCCTTTGCAAAACTCAATCAGTTCTGCAAACCAAAAACAACAATTTTCCTCCTAAAAAAAACCCAAACCAAACACCAAGAATAAATATTTGAACATATAAAGAACTTGTGTTCAAGGACAAACATAACTGAGCCTCTGTATTGATACCTTCTAAGCTACATAAATTTATGGAAATTTACAAGGTATAAACACAGTGGCTCCATTTACTTTTGTTAGAACATAATCTATTTATCATGGATAAAATGCAGTGAAAAGTTGGTTAGTTATGAGAAAACTGGCGCTTTTAAAAGATAAAGAAGATCCGGTTTGTTGAGTGAGAAAAATAATTTGAAATGGCTAGTATCCATATGACCAATGGGATTAATCATAGTACCAGCATCCATTATTAAATGAGTGCAAAGTAAATAAAATATTTTCAAAATTCGTGACTTTAGAAATTTTTTATCTTGGACTTGTGTAAATTTGTCATTTTCATTTTGAAAATTGTAAGAAAATGTACATTCATTCAAAAATAGGAAACATTAAGCTATTTCCACCCAATAATTGCAGAAATAAATTGAAACAACAATAAAGTAGTGATAAACTTAGTTACATAATAATTTGGTTCAGTTAATAATTTAATGACCAAACGATATTGTAATAGTTTCATGCTATAAAAAAAAATAAATAAATTGGTAAAACAATACAAACGTCAGAGTTAAAAAGCAAAATACTCTTAAACAATGCCAGATTCATCTAATATTATATAGATCATTATATATTTTGATATTGCTGTATATCTTTTCCCTTTTAGCTGCTAAACCGAGATGTAGAAGAGGACGCCACTCAATTTTCAAATTTTCTGACCCATTTGGCATAATAGTGTTTGCTCATGGGTCAGAAGATCTGGGTTCAATCCTTGGTTGAATCATACTAAAAAAAAAAAGAATGGTATTTGACACCCCCGCTAAACACTCAACATTATAAGGAGAGGACCAAGGGTAAACAGAGTAATGTGGAATTGAGTGACACCCTTTCCTACGCTTTGGTGTAACACCTAATGAAAAGGGAGCCTTTTGGTCGCCCTCGATATTAGTTAGCCACTTAGCTTGTATATCTATGTATATGTATTATATGTATGCATGTATATACATAACAACCCATTGCAATAATTTTTAAACATTCATTTTATCACAATTATTATAGTAAATTATTTATAACTGGTTATTTTTTAGTATTTATGACAATTGTTTTTTTTGTTTTTAACATATATGACTTATAATGATTGTTTAAAAAAAAAAATATTGCCGAGATATTCTCCCCCGCTCCCTCCCGTTTGTAAACTGATAACAAAATGTTTGGTTGATGAGAAAGATTTAGAATCTTCGTTATAATCTATAGATACATGTTTAGCACATGGACGCTGCTGTTTACACTTATCGGTCTACATCTGAAAAAAATATACGCACCTTCTTGGCACAGATCTATAATAATTGGTGCAGAAAATATATATTTTATATTATCAAGCATGTTGAAAATAACTTTCTCCAAGTTTTAAATACCATTTTCGTTATTAAATTAAGATTTAAATGGATGCATCACGTTTTTATTACTTTTGTCAAAAAACAAAATGGTAAAAATAATGGAATTAAACAAAATATAATCTCTAATGTCTCCTGTCGGTTTCAAAAAACAATTTCAAAGAATGCCTGCACAATAAAACATTTTTAATGAAGCAAGGAGTATGAAATCTCCAACTACATTTCTTCTTGCCTAGAATTAACTCCAGTGTTTAAGAGAAATCTAAGATTACTAGAAGTAATACTGGACTAAATGGAGAAGGATTGGTGTTATTTAGGAGTTGTGCGTGTGTGTACACAGACATACACTTTCTTTCTCTTTCAAAATGAATTATTGTAAATTCCATTTTCTTTTATTTGACCTTCTATAATGTAAATTTAATTTAAAAAAAAAAAGTAAGGATGACTACATATCAAGACCAAAAGGCTACTCGAGGCTAAGAGTTAATGAGTTTTGCAGGTTGATTGAAATATCATGATTGGTAACAGTGGTTGAAATTGGGCAGAGATTATTTAAGAGGGCGGCTCAACAAGAATTTGTTTACATTGAACTTGAAAATGACTAGTCAGCTGTGAAACAGTCCCACAGCATTACGTTGGATAGATGATTAGTTCTAGTAAAGAAACTCTGTTCATGGAAATTCTGTTTAATTTTAGGCACAAAAGAAGAAAGGGAAGTTGTTGACAATGGCTGTAACTAGACAAGTTTATAAACAACAATAAAAAAAGTTTAGAAACCAACCCTCAGCCCTAGTGAATTTATCCTAATAGATGTAAGACATAGTAAATATATCCTAATAATGATTAAGTCATAAACCTTAATAGTAAATATGTCTTATTTGATCCTAAAACATACTTTAAACTAGTTTTTATTATAGAATAAATGCTCTAATAACCTCAGCATTTAACAAAATGTTTTGTCAGTGTTTCGGTATTATTAGTCACAATTGAAAGTCAGATTTCAGGCAAAAGCATTTTGATGTACTTGCGTGTCATGCTAAAATAATAATAATAGTTATAATTAGTTTAATTTAAAATCTTCCTTATCTATTTGTCAGATTAACTCAAACCGTAGGGAATGCGACTAGTGTTCAATATTTTGGTTTCAATTCTACCTGATGGAACCCAAATTTTTTTTTCTTTTTTTATAACTCTTAATAATAACTGAATCTTCTGAAATTAATTTACAAAATTGGTAAATTAATTTCAGAAGATTCAGTTATTTAAGTCAAATTTTTTTCCCCTGTATTTTCTACCTCATAATTTTTTGTATCATATTTTCTTATCGAATTCAGTGTGATTTTTACCAGAGCTAATAAAATTTATTGAAAGAAAAACACAAGAAAAATGTTTTGACACAAATTTTAATTTAAAGATAGAAATTGTGATAAAAATCTGATTTAAGTCTAGTATTTTACAAAACAAATAAAAAAAAAATAATGCTTATAATTCTTCTTATAAAGTTAAATCAAGAAACACTAATAATGATTCTCAAGGTCACAAATGTCGTGTATATCCTAAAATTTTATATTTTCTCTAATTTTTGTTTATTTTTTTACTTGCAATTGTTCTCTAAAACTATTTTTCTTTTCAATATATTAAGTCAATCAGAGTAATCCCCCCTTTGTTTATAAATTGCACTGAGACTTTATCATACTGAGATGTTTAAACTTGATAAAAAATCAGTTATTTAAGTATATTTGCATTGGTTGGGATATTTTTCCCATAGAAAATATTGGACATATATTGAATTGTTTATTTTCTGTAAAATTCTATCATGCATTGAGTTAATCCTTATACAAATATTTCTCTAGAGTTTTCCATGATGTAAACCAACTTTTAGGAAGATATGTTTATTTTTGAATGTTTTGCTTTGAATCATATCCTCCACTTTTTCAATCTTTACACGCGCATGCACTCACGCACACATACACACGCACTTCATCCCTTACAAATGTAGATTGTTCTAAGGTTAAATATATTTATCTTTATTTTTTTTTTTAGGACACACCAAAAGAGGCCCTCCCCAATTCTTTTATTGATTTAAATGAGATTTGATGAAATTTAATAATTTTAAAAACCTCCCATAAAACGTGTTTAAACTGGCATTTTGCAAGAACAAGTGAGATGAGCTATTTCACCTTTAACTTTTTATTTAATTTCATATCTGTAACATTAGTAAACAACCACAATATATTCTTGGTTGCTGTAATATAGACGTCATCATATCTAACGTATTTTGTCCTAAAACAATATATAACAATCATTAAAAATATATCTAATGATGTCTGTATGGCGCCAGTATGAAACCGCCTTCACTACTCGGTGCCCACTTAGCAGACAAGACCTATATGTTCAAAACAACATTTACTGCCTTAGATATCCCTTATGCCTTTTTGACATTGCCATTAAATGATAAATACATAAACTGAAGAAGATTATCTGTTTTCATTTTGTTTACATCTTTATTGTAAGTATATATATTCCATTGGTTGCTTTATGTTTGAGTTCCAAATTTCTTTGGTGTGAATACTCTGTCTGATATAGTGTTATAAACAAACGTTATTAGTTTTATTTCACATCACCAATAAATTTTAGAAAAAAATATTAATGTTTCTTTAAACCAGTTATTCAGAAATATATACTACCATATTTACCATGAAAATAAAATGATGAGCTATACGTTGGGTTTTTGGGACGTGTAATTTATTCTAAGTGTTATGCAAAAGTGTAAAGGTTGAGGAACACTGCTCTAGACTCTTGATCGGTTGTAAGGGCATCTAGTCTATTATATAAAAGGACAAATGTCTTTGTGTGTGTTTGTATGTCTGTTAAACACTTTTTTATGCGCATTGTACAGGCACCAACGTGGTATCATTAGAAAGAGCGATCTCTTCGACAAAAATATCGAAAAATTGGAAAAAAATTATCCATTATTTCATGTAGAAATATTTTGTTTGAAGGGCGGGGTCAGATAAAAACCATTGCTTATGATACGATTTGCAAACTGTACATGCGTGAATTATTAATTTTTTTTTGTTTTTCTTAAATAGCTAAATTTACAACGTTAGTGTTCAGTTACTAACTTCAGTTATGCGAGTTGTTCACACCAAGTGTGCGTCATTTTTTTTTTTTTTTTTTTTGCTTACAAAATTTTGCTTGGGGTGGGGGGTTGCTTCTGACCGATGGTATCCAAGTCCGATTTTTTAAAATTGTTTTTTTTTTTTTTTTTTTTTTATTTTTCAATTTTTAATCCCCTCCCCCCCCCCGTTCCAACCGGATTTACATTGGCATGTGAAATAATAAAACTATGAACATTTTTTTCAATAACATGAACACTCTATTTCTGAAAGGACTAGCAAATATATGCTTCCTTCCAGGGTGGATGGTATTATTGTGAATGAACGTATATTACACTGACTTTCAAAGGAGGAGGTAATGATTGAGTAGTATCACGATGAGCAAACATAATGAGCTAGAGGAGTTAATGGTTGATTTTGTAAAAGAAGAGATACAGCATTACCCCCCCCCCCCTCCTTCCAACACAAAAGATAATCTGAGGAGGATGGTATCACAAGGAATGAACATATACCCCTCTTCCTTAAAAAAGAGAAAGTAATGCCTGGGAAGAATTCATCACAAAATAGAGGAGGTAACACCTAGGAGAATTTCTGTATAAAGGAGAAGGTAATACCTGCGAGTATGTTATCGCAAGAGAAAAGAAAAAAAAAAAAAAAAGATGGTCTAATACAAACAGAGCAGATAGATTTCTCTTTCTTTCGAAAGTGGATATAATACTTGGAGGATTATCCCCCCTCCCCTTAAAAAGAAGGTAATTACTGGAATGACAGTTTTATGACAACAGAATGAATATTACACTACTTACACCATCAAATAATAATATAATAACAAATCTATAAAAAAAAATTACGTTTATATAAAAAAAATGCATAGTCTTAAAGCATTTTTATGGCTAACATCAAAGTGTACTATCTGTTCTCAACATTCGAGTGACATCAGGCATTCTATTATTAACGAAACTACTGCATATATACAAGGAAATATTGCAGAATATTAATTTATTAGATGTTTAAAAAAAAATATATATATGCAATTAAGAAATACCTAAGACTTTTTGTGGATGTTTTCAGATTACTATATATTACTATATATTAATGCAGGGATGATTAATCAGGAATCAGAACATTTTGTGCCTATTTTCTGATGCCCAAAACGATTCTTTTAATTCTCTTTTTTATTTGATTTTCTTTAAAACAAAATCTTCTACTGCTGGTAGTAATAATGAAATAATATTTATTGATTTCAAACTGCCAGTAAAACTAAAATCTATAAATCACCCCATCGCATAAGTGTGTTTTTACGTGTGAGAAAATATATGCACATTTAACATGTGTTTTTATGATAACTGGAGAAAAATAACAACTTATATATAGTTAGAGATTTATAAAGAATCGGAATTGGGAATTTAGTATGGAACCGGTAATTGTATTGGAATCAGGAAAAATATTAAAATCGTCCCATCATTAGCTATATATATGATATTTTTAAATCTTATGTTGCGTTATAGAATCAAGCATATACTGTTTTGATTTTAATATAGGTAGTTTTGCATTTGTTAATTTATATGATATAGCCTGTTTTATGTTAAACACTAAATTTGAATTCTCAACATGAAAATATTCATTGTAAAAGTAATATTAGAATGTAAGTATACAATCGCATCTCAACTGCTACAGTCAAATTACATACTGCCATTCCAAAACTCTCCAAAGTGTGTTCTGCATCAATATCAATGGCCCAAAACCATGTGATAGACTGCTTAAAACATGGAGGGAATCAAACGTCAAGGATGAGAGTTCATATGGAAACGTTTTAATTTGAATAAAATAAAATATGCATCAAGTGCACTTGAAAGCCAAATCACAACGTAATATTAGGAAAATAAACAAATATTTTACTTGTTTGAAATTTATCACAAATATATTTCAGAGGTATACTCCATCTTCAGTGTGTTGTTTCGTTTCTTTTTTTTTCTTTTCTTCCTTCGCACAGTTCAAAATACAACCGCTAGAAACAATGCGCGGCTCTTTACAAACAGACTTCTTTCTCCAACTTTACAACATGGCAAGGAAGAAGAAAAGGAAAAAAAAAGAAACAAAACGACACATTGAAGATGGAGTATACCTCTGAAATATATTTGTGATAAATTTCAAACAAGTAAAATATTTGTTTATTTTCCTAATATTACGTTGTGATTTGGCTTTCAAGCGCACTTGATGCATATTTTATTTTATGAAGGGAATCTGTTGATGACAATCTGATCTTGGTGAGTGGTACAAGCAAAATGACAATGGACGTAAGTTTCTTTTACAAAATGTTCAACCTCAGCATGATACAAGATAAAAAAAATGAAACTAATATTATAATAATTGAACATAACTTCAAAATTACATGTTCAATAAAAACACTTATATTCTTGACTAAGGTTGATCAGCATTTACTTGGTAGTCTGTTTGCACTGACCACTACATGAACTCATTTAGGATCTTGACTTATGCTGCCATTATTTTTGTTTGTCTAATCCGAGATTAGACAGATTATGTACTGACCTCAGCATTCTCATGACAGTTTCCTAAGCCTTACTACTTCCGTGTTGACTCATGACAAATTGGAAGTGGATGTTTTGTTTGTGACACCATCACTAGATTATCTTATAGGGCTAACAGACTATTTCTTAGTCTGGATGAAGTCGGGATCTAACTGCCCCGTGTATGTTTTTTTTTTTTTTTTTTTTCCACTCCAAACAAGAAATATTGCCACTTGGACATAAGTGGCTACTATTTGGGACTATGGAATTATGTCTAACAGGGAACTATGGAGAGTTGAGCAGCAAGATATAGCACTTTGGAATATCAAAAAGACGCTAACAGGTTCTACACCTTTCCCAAAGATGACCTGAGCATTGTTTTATACATTACTGCATACCTAACTACATCCAATACCTAGCGTTTCCAAATGGCCACCCATTTGTTACTGGCCAGGCTCAACATTGCTTAACTTTGGTGATTTAATGAGAACCAGTGTGTCAACGTGATTATGCCGTATGCAATTTAAGTTTGGGAGATGATTTACATTACTTCTGATAATCTTTGTTGCATAGACAAAAAGAATGTGTTTATTCTCTCGATCTGTTATGCAGATTATAAAAATCTCATCGAATGTAATAATTTACCACTTAAAATCTGATGTTGCCGTTCCGATGATTGTTAGGTGAAAGACAATCTAAGGAGACATTTTCCGCAGATGAAACTTTTGCTTTTATGAGCTATATTAAAACTTTTATATGTCTTAACATTCATTTGAATCGGGTACAATTTGTATTAGGTTTCAACATTAAACAGATCCCAGTAAAAACAGTAAAGCATAAACCATTTCGTCATAATTTTTGCACTAGTCACAAATGCTGTAATCAGGTAATCACCAAATGCTATAAAGGTCTATTGCAAGAAGGTTGACTTTAATATGCTAGCGAATGGGCTGAAAAAATAAACTTGCTCACCGTCAGTTGAAGAGCAGATGCCATTACAACATTAACTCCGATTTTATTTTTTAACTGAGGCAGAAAGTTTTGTGGATTTTTTTTCTCTATCACTTTCTACTCTCTCTGTTAGGCTTGCTTTACAAAAACCAAAAATAAATTATGCCAATTGTAAACTGCAATGTAAATGTTTGTACTTGAAGTACCAAGAAATCTCAATTAACTCACTTTTACTTTGTGGTCAGGAAAATGTATTGCTTCAAGAAAGACTACGATTTGCAGAAGAAATAATTGTCTTGCAAAAAAAAAAAAAATCAACAAAAAAAAATGGATAAGCTATTATAAAATATTATCTCCCTTTATTAAAAAAATAAAACAAAAACTTCCAGTCTATAGATATCTGTTTATATGAACATATTCTTAGCTGAATAAAGCTTAATAAACTAGATCACTCTATAGTGTTTTATTACAGTAAAACCAAACAATAAAAACATAAGAAAACATAAAGTGATATGAAAATGCAATTGGGAAATCAGATTGATTTTTTTTTTTTTTTTTTTTTTTGTACATGGGGATCACCACTTATCAAGGCCCGTAAGCCACTCGGGGATAAGTGTTATTTTGTGTACAATAATCAATGGGATAATATCGTAGTAATAGTTGGTATTGGAGATTTGATAAAGTGTCTTACTTAAGGGGGCGATTAATCAGGAATTTGTTTATGTTGGACTTGAAGATATCCAAGTTGTAGTCAGGTGGGAAACAGGCAAACGGAAGAGAATTCCACAGGCGTGCACTTCTCAGAAAAAAGCTGTGTTCATGGAATCTACGTTTTGATTGATTTTTAAAAATTGTATCAGACAAACACTCCTACATGTAGTTATTGATTGAATATCAACAGTGAACAATTCAAAATACCGTTTTTTTTTTTTTTTTATGGGTGACTAATTTTTCAAATCTTCAAATTTTTTTTTTGCTGTTTTTAGATGAAAGACATTTTTTAATAGTCTGTTATACTTTGAAATATGATTTTTATGCGATGAGATGAGGATTGATAATTTGGATTATTTGGAATGCAGTTCTTGAGTGTTATAATCACAACTTTTCGACTGATTTAACTTTTGACCTTCTTCAGGTGTATTGTGTTGAACTCTAGGAATCTTTCTGTTGAATTTTGGAATCTGTATAGAATTTCGAGTGGAACCCTATATTTACTCCATGGGAGATGGTCAGAGGTTCTTGTTCTGTCAGCCATGACTAGGTATAAATTTTCAATTATTCGCAGTTGTATTCTTAGTATTGCTTACACTGAGGATTGAACCTTCGACCTCTAGCAAAGTGTCACTTACAACTGAATTTTACCCAGTACTTTATCTGTTACTAGCCTGGGTGCCCGGTGTTGCCCGGGTGTTTGAAGGTGTGGGTTGAGCAAAAAGAAACAAAAAAAAAAAACGTGGTAGTAAGCAGGCAGACTTGAACCCGTACTGTGAAGGAGAAAAAGAATGTGGAAAAAAAAAAGTGATATCCATCACCAAACCGGAAGTGGCGAAGGTTTAAATTAAGGGTTGTCAATCGAAAAGAGGGGATGACTTTCAAAAATATTGGCGAAAAAAAGAACCCCTCCTTGTAGAAAAGTGCCCAGTTGAGGGTGAAGGAGTTAATGTTTTTAGCCAATTCTTCAATATTTGTTGTCCGAAGGGTCGAGCTTCAAAATGATACCAATCTCATGAATATTCGTTGCTTCTGTCGAAAGTTTTAGGCAAACACACATACATACATACGTACATTTAAACAGACAGGTGAGATTTATATTATAGACTAGCGAGGGAGTACCTGGCGTTGTCCGGGTGTTTGTAGGGGTGTGTATGGTGGGGTGGGTGGGTAATTAATAACCCTGCTTAAATATTATAAAAAAGACGATGTAATAAAAAAACCAAAAACCAAAACGGGGGAAAAATGGCATAAATAAACCTGTGTATGGGGGAGGGGTAAACTAAAGAATAAGCGAAGTAATAAAAAAACCGTTGCCCGGGTGTTTAAAGGTGTAAAAGAAAAAAAATAGTTTTGGTCGGGAGGAGGGATTGAACCCGGAAGCCTTGACGCAGAGGTAGAAACCAATGCCAACTACTGAACGGTCTTGACCACGAGTGAGAGTAATTGATTAGCTTGTTAAGTTCAGGCTTATAAAGCTAGTAAAAGAGGTTTGATTGACAGGAAGACGCTAAATGAGGTCATCGCGGGATCGTTATTTTTAGTTTTCACTTCCCCCACCCCCAGATCATGGTGGGAAAGGGGGGGGGGGAGCAGCGCGAAAGCCGAGAACATCGTTTTAATTTAATTTCACTGTATTTATATTAAAATGCAGGACAAACAGGGGACAGAGCGAAATAGCGCGAATCTTTTTTTTTTTTAATTTAATTTGCTTAAATATTGGAGATTTGGAATCTATCTGTAAATGAAGCTGCTGAGAATTGTAAAATTAGAGCGTCAACTATGCGAAATACATTAGATCTGACTTTGATACAACCATCAACAAGATCAGACGTACAATTTTTCTCTTTTAGGGCCCACCTTCCCCGAACTTAGCAACGCCAACAAAATGCGAGAAAAAAAAAAAAGTTACAAAATAACAAATTCTTCTTTGTTAAGGATTGATGCCACCGAAAGTTTCAAAATTTTTTTTTTTTTTTTTTTTTTAATGATTTTTCATTTAATAAAAAAATTATTACAGCATCGATTTGTTTTCTAAGATTTTCAAATTGAATATTAAAAAAAAAAAGAAGTATTTTAAAACAATATTGTAAGCATAAATATATTTTGAATCATTATTATTATTTTTGTTTTTTTTCGAAACTCTTCATCCAGGCTTTTTTTTTTCATACAAGCAGAGGATTTACATAGTTACCGAAATTTATTACAATTAATGTTTTACTTGTCCAATATTTAACCCAGTCAGTGTTTAGCACATCCTTCGACCTCATCCCCAAAACTGAATTTATCAAATGTATAAAATTATGACTAAAAAACATATCATTCAATGTAGAGCAACACTGGGCCTTCATGCTAATATATGTGTGCATATATATATATATATATATATATATATATATATTGTGTATTTAGGCAACATGTTTTCATTCAGACAAGTATTGTTGAATAGCAGGAAGTGTTCTTGCTTAATGAGGTTTTTTTTGTAATTTTTCAATTCTTCAAATTGTCGTTCTTATTTCTCTGTTGAATCTGCAAGTATGTTACATAGTCGTCTTGGTTCATCTGTTTTTTCTATTGGTTGTTTTTTTGCAAGTATTTTCAACAGTCGCCTTCAGGCAGTTTTGATTATTGTTTGTTTAAAATCTGCATGCTTTTATATGTTTCAGTCGTGTGAGAGAATCACAGCAAAATGCTCGATTATGAAGAAAATTCTAAAACTGCTTTGCAGAAGATCAGAACAACACCAGTACCGTCGGTTTCAATTGTTGTACTCTCTTCAAACTCTGTTTATGTTTGTCTCCCCAGAAATCACGTCTTCTGTAATGCATACATGTGTGTGTGTGTGTTTTAAAATTTACTTTTTGTTGTTCTACTGTCTTACTTTAATCTGTTCTTCACATTTTTGTTTCAAAGCATTTTCATGCGATAGTGTTTTTGTGGCTGACTTGTTTACTTTATAAAGGTCGCCTGGCTGCCTCCTTAGAATAATTCCTTATGGCACGCGCCTCGCTTCAACATGTAATGCAGTGTGCGTATCCATGCTGGTTTACCATTTTGAAAACCTTTTATTATTTCTTATCCATTCCTGTAAGTCAACCTCGGTTGTAAAAACCTATCTTCGTAACAGAATCTCAAATATGCATATAAATAAACCGACTTCATAGCGTTTTCCTATGAACAATTCACCAAACCAACTTCGGAAAGTTACAACTTATATACATATGTATCACGCTGCTTTTTGTTGACACTTGTGTTTACATAAACATATAAGTAATACCATTAAATAAACGATTTAGTCCACAGAGATTGAAATAAACATACAAAATCACAAAGTGAAAATTGTGTGCAGGATTTTAATGTTAACTAATAAATTATGTGTGTGTGTGTGCATATATATATAATGTGTGCATTAATATTTAAGTGGGCTTTTCCGTAACCACAACCAAGGTAAATGTTTCTCATGTTTTTCCCGTTAGGGGTCCCCCCCCCCCATCTTTTTTCTTTCTATTCAAAAAATGCTACATTGCCAAAAGTGTGTTTATTCATAAAGTCTGAAGAAATGCTGGTTTTTGAAAATTTTCAAACGATATAATGCTTGAAATTGTCGAACTGGACATTGAAACAATTGTAACATAAAATGAAATACACTTTTCATGCCATCAACACCTTGCCTTGATTTTGCGCACACAGTATATATATATATATATATATATATATATATATGATAAGAATAATGGAAATAGTATTCTGACAAAATAGAGAAATCTATATATCTATAAAAGTGAAAGTGTCTGTCTGTCTGTGTATCTGTGTGTGTACATTTCCCTACGCAATAACTCTGTCAATTTTAAGTCTACAGACTCGAAATTTTATATACTGGGTACAGAAATTTGGCTGTTAAGGGGTCAAAGTTCAACGATTTGACCTTTGAGAACTCTACCAAACTCCTCCGACAATTTTGGGTCTAAACACTTGAAATTTTAGATAAAGGTTCCTTGGACATGGATCTAACTTAATAAATTGATTTGAGCCCAAAACAATGTTAAGGGGTCATAATAGGGGTTAAAGTTTAAAAAAAAAAAATGACCATTTTTTTTTTTTTTTTTGCTCAGCATACACCTCCAAACACCAGGGCAACGCCGGGCACCCATGCTAGTAAATAATATTTCGAGACTTCCTCTGAATGAATGAGATTAAGAAAACAAAAACACCAGTACAAATATTTGCAAAATTATTTTTCATGCGGCAAATATGCACATAAAAATTTTTTTCAAATATTTGTACTGGTGTTTTTGTTTTCTTAATCTCATTTATCCAAAGGAAGTCTCGAAATAAAGGCGAAACGTTGATGAACACATAACTCGGTTTGTTCCTTTTTATTTCTCTCTCTGTCTCTCTCTCTATATATATGTGCGTGTATGCATATTAGTGGTCTGGCAAAGTCACAGGGGAGACTAAAAAGCAGCAAAACTAAAGCTGGCCTGCTAGGACACTATATATATATATATATATATATATATATATATATATATATATATATATATATATACACAAATGTAGGCAAATTTTTTGGCATATTTTATTAGTTTTAAAATATAGGGTCTTTTTTGCCAACTCATAAATTTTAACCATTTGAATAGTATTCAAAAAGCCTACAAATTTTTATGTATTAGGTTGGTGGAAAATGTTTTTTTGACGTTTTATATATATATATATATATATATATATATATATATATATTATTTGTGCACCGACCTAATAGTTTCTTCCTATAGAACCAAAGATATGAGCATATAATGTGCATATATATAGAGATGTGTATATATATATATATATATATATATATATATATATATATATATATATATATAAAAACGTTAATAGGAAGAAACATCAACATGCTCGATTGTAGGTTTTAAGAGCTAATATTAAATTTATTTAAATACCATGTGACTGGAATGACTAGATAGTTGAAACCTTGATATCCATAATGGATACACTGGTGTGTAGCATTTAAATTAAATGATGTTATATGATTAACCAGGTTTAAACCCAAGTACATCTATCACCTGATGTGACAATAAATTTCTGATTGCGTAATTTAGTCATGTGTCATTGGATTTAAAGCAAGATTTCAGTTTTAGTTAGTTTACTAGGAGGAACCAGAGATTAGAACTCTGTCAAGTATGAAAATAATGATAAAGTAAAGAATGACTAGAAACATTTCTTCTGTTAGAAAACGGATATAAAGAACAGAACCGATCTTTACCCAATTGTGAAATTGATTTTGTACTATGCCAGGAAGAAGAGAGTCAATGACAAGCTAGAGTGATAGAAGCCATATAAAATATGTGTGTGGGGGAGAGGGGTGGCTAAATAATATATAATCAAAGAGTTAAAAAGTCTCTTTGTGAGTTAATTGGAAATTACAGTTAATTATAATGGTTAAAATAGAAGCTTTCTCAAAGATAACTATCCCAAAACTGAGGAATATTTGAACATATATTTTGTGTGATTAAAATATATAGGAAAAAAGTCTTTGGGAAACAAACGTTGATTCACTCGGTTTTAGTATTATATATATATATATATATATATATATATATATACTAGCAGTTCAGCCTGGCTTTGCTCGGGCCCTACGTACTTTTCATAACTTTATGTGCATATATATATATATATATATTATAAAGTTTGACTCCTGTCCAGGTAGCGTACATCTAAAATCTGAAGTGTTTAGACCCAAAATTGGCGGAGGAGTTTGCTAGAGTCTGCAAAGGTCAAATCTTTTGAACTTTGATCCCGTGGCAGCGAAATTTTTGGCCAAAAACCGATTAAAAAGCTTGCCCTATGTCTGAATACACTTTATGTAAAATTTCAAGTGTTTAGACCAAAAATTGGCTGAGTAATTTGGTAGAGACTGCAGAAGTTTTTTTTTTAACTTTGACCCCAATTTGGACCCCTTAGCATTTATTATTTTGGGCTCAAATGAAATTAAAAAGTTTGATCCATGTCCACATAACCTAAATCTAAAATGTCAAGTGTTTAGACCCAAAATTGGTGAGGAGTTTTCAAAGGTCAAATCGTTAAACTTTGACCTCTTAACAGTCAAATTTCTGATAGAAAACCGATTAAAAAGATTTTCTCAAATCTCAATGCTCCTTATGTCAAATTTTGGGTCTGTAGACTGAAAATTGACAGTAGTTTGGTAGGGAAATGTACACACAAACAGACAATTTCACTTTTATAGACACACACACACACACACACACACACACACACACACACTTTCTTCCTAAAGGTTAATCTAATTTCAGGTTTTTGAGGTTTGTGATTTCTTATTTTGTGTTTGTCTTTTTCATGTTTTGTTTGTCTTTTCTACATTTGAAATCTTTCTAAGTTTCGATTCTCTTTTTTTGGTTATTGCGTCGTTTATGATCTTTCTACCTGAACGGAGTCTGCGTAAACCTTAATGGCCAACGCAAGTTTGAGTAGTTGACTATTATTTTTCAGTTTTTGGATTTTTCTTTTTCACGCTCCTAAGTAGAATGGTTTTTATCCTTTCCTTTTGTATTTTTCCATCTGATCCACACGGTTTTCATTTCCACCCACATGGCTCTAACATGCACCCCCCCACTCTGCTTCCACCGCCATCTTGTTATTCTGATCACATAATGGTGCTGTCTTTAATGGCTTTTCCATCAGATGCAACACAAAAAAAGGTCCCTCCTTTCCAGTGTTTTTCCCTTAACACATGACTAATTAATGTTCCACCTTTGCATCCTTGTGAAACTTTCCCCTAATGAAAATAAAAACAACTAAGACAAAAATATCTGCACGAGGGGGGGAGTGTTATAATAGGTTCCGACTCCGACGATACAGAATCGGCTAAGATTGAGTTCAAATCCAGTTGGAGTTACTCCATTCTTTTGTTTTTAACTCACATTCACCCTGACAAGGCATATCGCCACTTGGACACAAGGGGCTACTGTTTGAGACCATGCTTACAAGATGTTGGTTTACATGACATATTTAAACTTCTGCATATCATTGCCTGCTTTCCAGCTGATTACAATATGGCCGTCTTCAAGTCCAATGCAAACAAGTTCTTGATGAGCCGTTCCACTTAAAAACTTGATAAGTGGTGACTCCTATGTAAAAAAAAAAAAAAAAAAAAAAAAAAAAAAAGTCAGGGAAGCAGGTAGCAAGAAAGGGAATTTCAAGGTCTAACTGTTCAATGGAAGAAACTATTAGAATAGAAACTTTCTGGCATTTAGGGATCTAATAGTGAAGTGATGTGATTTTGTTGTGAAGTGAGTTTGTCGGGGATAGGTATGTCGAGGGGGGCACAAGTGCAACGAGTTCATCAGAGCATGTTCCATTCATGTTTCCAAATCATATAATGGGGTATGAATATGGTCTTGGCCTTTTTAGCTTATTGGACCAAAATGTAGTGTCTGTATTGATACTACACATAATCTGTTCCCTTTTCAGTCGGTGAAGGAAAACTCTTTCTAAACTGAGGCAATTCAAATTTTTATCTCAATCCAGAGTACCCCTTTTCTGGGGGCTGGATTTTCTCCCCATTAAAAACCGACCATAAGGAGTAAGTAAATAGAGAGGGACCCTTTTTCACTTTATGTAAAAAAAATCAAAGCTTAGTAGTTAGCTGAAGAAAAGAAAAAAAAAATATGAATTAAATATGAATTTTATACAACCTGAACGAGACGCTTTCCAAAATTGCTAATCCCGACTCTATAGTAGAGTCTTGTGCTGTGAATTATTTACAATGAGGTCCGGCATTAAATAACTTAAAAAAAAAAAAAAAGATATGCTACAAAATAGGATCCCCCCCCTCCCAATCAAGAAAACATCTCTGTCTTTACATTTATTTGTTACTTTGAAAAAATTTATTAAAAATGATAATGATTCAATGTCATTTTAAATATTTACTATCTTCAGACTATCCCTCCCCAACAGTGGCTAAAAAGAAATTTCCAACGATTTCTATATATTATTAGGGATGATGCATATTTGGTTTAATAGATATCTCTTGTGAACCACTGAATCTTATGTCCGATGTCTGAACTCAAATTTAGTCAGATTTTATTATAAACGAATCATGTTAGGAAAAGCATAAACCTACCATAAATCAAGCTTTCCCTAGCAATTAGTAAAATAGCAATGAATTGCTAAATTGTTCCTATTTACTTGCCTCTCTATGAGGGCAGAATTAGACACAAGGTCGGTTTTTAATGTAGGGAAAATCAAGCTCCCCAAAAAGGGGCACCGTGTCAGCATTTAAAAATGAAGTGGTTAACCATAGTTGAGGGCGACCTAAAGGCTCCCTTTTCATGAGTTACCTACACGAAGGTGCAGGGAGGGCAGCACTTCTTTCTCAGGATAACTCCACTTAACCTTGATTCTTACCTTATAATGCTGTTTTAAGCAATGGAACATACCCCCCCCCTGCTTTTTTTTTTTTTTAGTATGATTCCACCAAGAATTGAACCTCTGCCTCCTGGCACATTTTCTACCATCATGCAAAATGGGCCGGCTTGAGCATTTAATAACCTCAGAAATGTTTACTTGCATTAAAACGGATAAACCAAGCAATAAATATTTGATATTTGGTTGGATGATGCGACTATGCTTTAACAGAATAACTTTTTGATCGTTCTAATTTTGTCTATGAAATGTACAAAGCGCGTGCTACAAGTATTTTAGCTGTAGATAGGCTTCTCTTCTTATAGAGACGAAGTTACACGAAGAATTACAAGGGAATTCTGACAAACACCAGATATGTTTATCGAGATAACAAATGTAAGAGAAAGGAAAAGAAAAAGAATAGATAAAAACACGGGTTCACTTATTTTGGTTTTGATCTGAAAAGATGTTAACTTGGCCATAATTCGATGGTGTCTGAACTTTGTTGTATAATATATTCTTTTTAGAATTATGTAATAGTAGTTGTTGTTGTTTGAGAGTACATTAATGGTGCTGTAGTTTTAGTGAAGGTGGCTGGTACTCCCCTTAGCACTCATGCCATGTTGATCTTCAAAGTGAAAGGAAATGTTTTACAGGACATCCCCTCTATTATAATATATAAAAAAGGGTTTTCTTTTTACCCTTTTTTGGCTGCAAAGCTATTTTGTTATTTTATTTAGGTTATTATTAGTTTAGGTTAAACACGTGGTCAAGTGTGAGCTTGATGAAAGTGTTTCTGTGACACAAACTGGATACAAACTTGGCACACTTAAGTTTTCAGTTTGTGTCGTTAATAATTTCGCCACAGTCATCCCTACTTTTAATTATGTGCAAACCGAAATAGATACAAAGGTCAGAATCATGTCTGTTAATATAATCAGAAAATGTTACATGCAATAAAAGATGGCATAATAGACTGACCCCACTCCAAAAATTAAATCAACAATAAAAGCGAACAAAAGAAAAAACAGTGTAGTTTCTTTTTCTTGCTTCTTTATTTTATTTTTTTGTTTGTTATTGATCTAATGGATACATCGCAGACTATGAATTTGACTATGCTTGTGTTCTATTGTAATTGTTCACTAATATTTTAATGAATGTAATAATTACTTGTGTTTGATTAATCGTATACAATGACTATTGAACAATAGATATAAGTTGTACGATTCAAACTACTATTCTCATCTTGTTCATTATATTTACACTGTTTCCACCGGTACAACCTTTGACCTTCGAAAGTATCCTGTACCTCTATAAGGCCACCATTCGCCCATGTATGGAGTATTGTTGTCATATTTGGGCTGGTGCATCTATCGCTCCTAGACAAGGTTCAAAAGAGAATTGCCAATCTGATAGGTCCTGAACTTTCATCTAAGCTTCAACCTCTGTCCCATCGATGAAATGTTGCATCCCTCTGCCTGTTCTACAAGTACTTTCACAGTAAATGCTCTGACGAACTGCAAGCACTTATACCCCTGACCAACCTGACAAGCAGCTAAATCCCACTCTTTCACAGTAGAGATCTCAGATGTAAGAGAGCCTTCTACTCCAGTAGTTTGTTCCTCAGAACCGCTAGACTTTGGAATTCTCTTCCGAGTCCCTGCTTCCCCAACTGTACTGACATGCAGAAGTTCAAGTATAATGTGAACCGACATCTTGCTGCCCAACTCCTTACATAGTACCCCTGATGCTTATGTCCCTGATAGTAGCCCCCTTCATCAAAGTGGCAATGTGCCTTGTTTGGGGTGATAATGTAATATAAAAAAAGAAAAAGAAAACAAAGCGCATCTCTTCAAACTTGGTAACCACCTAGTTAAACTGGAAGCTGTACAGATTTTTTAATGAAAGGTTCAGTTTGAAAATCTATATAGACTTTCGAGTTTAATTATTAGGCCCAAGTTTGAAAAGATCTACCTAAAAGCGGTCAGAGTTTACATCGGCTGAAACACTATGAATAAACGATGAGAATAATATCCAACTTCCTAATAGCCACGAAAGAAAAAGAAGAAAAAAAAACCTTTGTCGCTTTGTACTGATGCTGTGAATTCCAAAATAAGTTAAAAATGGAACAAGGAAAAACATTTCAATAGAATAGGAAAAAAATGTACAAATTCAAAAAGGGGAAGTTATAATTACTGTATGTTTCTTTTGCTAGCAATAGTTGGAATGAAAAAGGGAACGCTGTTTGTCTCTTGACCTCATTTCCTGTTTGAGACAAGTCCTGAAGTAAATAAAGGATAGGTCAAACTGATGAAAAGGTTTAATTATCAAGTCATTGAAACTATTCTGATGACTGGCCATTTACGTTAAATCTATTATAATAAACTCAAATGGTTTTACTTGCGCGTTGTAACCGTCCATCTGATTTATGAGTTCTGGTTTGAAAAATTCTGCACATGTATAAATAAATTGTTAAATCCTATTTTAGATACCTTTTAATTTGAAAAGTGATTTTCTCATTGCAACTGTAACCAAACTCAATAGCAGTTACTTGTCTACGTATTTGCTTTAGTTTTTTACGATTTAAACTATTTTTAAGTCTTTTATTGCATTAGATTCCGTAATTGGCAGTTTTAAAATGCAAATGTTTATTAATTCTTTGGAGATTATGCAAAAAATAGACTTTTAAGCCTGTTAAAAACGGGCAAAAGTTATAGTCATTGACTTATGATAAGTGCTTTACGCCATACTTATAGAGTAATGTGGTATTGTGGTGCCTAAAGAAATCTTTCTACAGGGGTGTCTCCAAAAAATGTACTCACACTTCGAATGACGAGAAATCCTTTATTTATAAACATACAGTGAAATGGAATAACTTCAAATACAGAAGACAAATGTGATTAAAGAATCATGTTCGCAAATGTTTGAATTGATGACCATTATTGTCCAGATAACGCTGATAACGCGCACCAATGGATTCGCAAACATCACGAAACAGGTCATTAGGAATATTGTGACATTGTCTTTCAATTTCCATTTTCAATGCATCAATTGTTCTTGGTTTGGTGCGATAAACTTTGTCTTTAAGATATCCCCACGGGCGTGAGGTCCGGGGAACATGCAGGGTATTCAATAGCAACCCTTCGTCCAATCCATGTGTCTGGAAAAGCTGCATCAAGGTGAGCTCGTACATCGCGATGGTAGTGGGGAGGTGCTCCATCTTGCTGAAAGTAAATCTCACCGTCATCACCAAACATCTCAGAAATTTGTGAACCAACAAACTCCTGAAGCAAGTTAAGGTATCTCTCACCAGTGACAGTTCCGTTAATAAAAAATGGCCCTATGATGCCCAATGCGGATATCCCACACGACACTGTTACTCTTGGCAAGTTTACATGGTGTTCAAGTGTTACATGAGGATTTATAGGACCCCAGTACGTGCAATTATGACGATTAATGGTGCAATTTAATTTAAAGGTTGCCTCATCGCTCCACACAATTTTGTGTGGAAACCCTGCATCTTCTGCACAATTTGCCAGGTACCATTCACAGAATTTGACTCTCCGGTCAGGATCGTCTTTGTTGAGAGCATGAATTAGTGTTGGAATGTAGCATTTCCAGTGCATACACTTCATGATGCGATGGACGCTATCTTTTGAGATGTGGGTTTCCCGAGCACTTTGTCGAAGTGATTGAAAGAGTGTTTCCTGCACCTGCTCTTCTTTTCCAGGGCTCGTGGATATCCGAGGTCGTCCAGAACGTTTCTTGTTGACGTTCTGGACGGTTCCCTCTGCTTCAAATTTCTCTTTGATGCGAGCAATGGTTCCGCACGTTGGTGGCGGTCTTGCGAATTCCCTTCTGAATCGTCTTTGCACTTCAATGGCGTTTTCGGTCTTCCAATAACATTTCAGGACAAACTTCCTCTCTTCCAAGCTAAGTTGATTTCCTGCCATGCTGTGTTCACACTTCACACCTGCAACACAAAAAAGATAGCATGTTAGCAATGGTTGAAGTGTGAGTACATTTTTTTGAGACACCCTTTATGTTTTTACATTTCAATATACTGTCACACAAATGTTTCTGTTATATGATAAAAAGATATATATTTTATTCATTTACGTAATTGTTAATATTTTCTATTCGGTACAAGTATCACGTTTATACATTAATTCTGTATACTTACTATTCCATAGCTAGCTATAACATACACTGACCCAACGGGCCACGAGTAGTCTAGTATAGGATAGAAATGTGTATAATAATCACAACGATATGTAACTCTTTAAAAAGTATATTTAGTGACTGTTATAATAGTCTGAATGATATAAATTATCAATCTTTATGTAAAATAACTCTGAATCATAATTGGTATTAGGTTGGTGCAAAAATAATGTCGTTTTTGATGTTCAACTTAGTTGAACATCAAAACGACACTATTTTTGCACCAAACTAATATTATGTTATGGCATTAAACTAAAACGGGTCGATCTGCTGTTAAGCTTACAAAACCTTTTTTGTGGGATTGGTCATTTTATTGACATATACAGACATCTATAATATAAATCTCACCTGTATGTATGCATGTATGCCTAAAACTATTGACAGAGGCGACGGATTTTCATGGGATTGGTATCGTTTAGGATGACAAATGTCGAAAAATTGGCTAAAAACATTAATTCCTTCACCCTCAACTGGGCACTTTTCTATAGAGGTGTCGCTTTTTTCGCAAATATTTTTGAAAGTCATCCACTCTTTTTAATTGACTAGCCTTAATTTAAACCTTCGCCACTTCTGGTTTGGCAATGGACGCAACGGCAAAGACGTCATATTTTTTTAATTTTTTTTTTTTTTTACATTCTTTTCCTCCTTTGTGGTACGGGTTCAAGCCTGTCTGCCTACTACCACTTTTTTTTGCTCAACACACACCTCTAAACACCCAGGCACCCAGGCTAGTTAGTAATAGGATCAAGAATAGTGGGAAGATGTGTGTATGTATATATACAGCTTTGTATGTATTTGTGTGCATGTAATGCCGGAGTGTATATATGTATGTGTATATATATGCACATGCAGTTCTGTATGCACTTACATATAAATATCTGTTAACATAAGTTTCATTTTTGTCTGACAGAAAAAAACAAAAACTAATAAACAAACGTTTTTTTATGCTTATTAGTGTAATGATTGTTGCAATATTCTTTTTCTCTTTTAAGTGTGTGTCATTTTTATTTCTAAGATATAGAGCTTTCCTTGCTGATAAGTTGCCAATAAATTTAAAGTATCGCATGGCAACGTGAATCGCGTTTATCATTAAATAAATTCCTGCTGGGTTGTACTTAATAGTTTCTCTTTTGCAACTAGCTTATATTCCATCTCCGCAAAAAGAACTCAGTCTGTGGGAGTTTGATCGACTTAAGGATGATCTTATTGAAGGAGGAGTTTGCTCTTAAAGCCATCAGTCAATATTGTGCTAAGTGAAATTAGTGTCTGTTTAATTGTTATCATTTTGATAATAAGTGATTAAAACTTGCTTATTGCAAACCCACTCGGTCTCTATTATATAAATTACCTTATTAACTGAATAACTCGTTTGGCCTCTTCGGGAATTATTTGATCCAGAGATGAAGAATAATCTGTTTTAAAAAGTGGGATCCACTCCAGAGGGAGTTATTTTTAAACTCCTGCGAAAAATTATTCACTCTGACTTTCAACTTGGTCTTTTTGGCGAAGAGCAAAGTGTAGTATCTTTTCTGTAATCTGTCAGTGAAGAGATCTTTTTAGACTGAAGCAATTTTTATTTTATTTCAATGCAGATGCCTCTTTTTGGAGAGCTGAATTTTCTCCATGTTAAAAACTGACCGTGTGTCTAACTCTGCCCTCATCAGGTGACAAATAAATGAGTGTTCTCAGTTTTGGAATCAATTTAAAAGAAAAATGACTCCAACTAATTGTAAACGTTTTTTACTCCTTTTGATTTTGATTCCTTATATCAGAGGAAAGACGTAGGGAGCGGGAAGAAAATCCAACTAGTGCGAGTCTGTTTTAGGTCACTTAGTACTTCCTACAACATGGGATAAACACGTGTTACTGTTGGCTGGGCGCCATATTGAATATCCACTCCAGACAAAAGACATAACTAAATATATAGAAGAAGGCCACCAAGTTCGATAACTCCAACTTTAACATTGCTGGTGTCTCAAGAGAGGCTCCCATCTTTATCAAACAGTTTGTAACCTGTTCCTGTCTCCTGATCCATTCAATTTGGATTTCTTCATTTACCAACATTTCCTCTGGCTACATCAACTCTCAAACGTCTGTCACTTATAAGATTTGATGATTTTAAGGTCTCTACCAAAGATGCATTGTCTGTTTTGTAAGGTACTTCAGACAATTTGGGTAATCTGAAAATTTCCTGCAATATGGCAGCTTTACTGAGTGCAAGAGTCTTGGATGCCAATAGGCTCTTTATTATTCGGTCAAATTTTTTTGATGACCAGCATATAGGAGCCAATCTATTCATCTTACCATAAATAAAGATGATAAATCTACCCTGTGAGGAACCATCCTCCAAGCTGGTAGCATTAGAATAGCAAACCATACTCAAAACTGAAAGATTTCACAGCTGTGGAAAGGATATGGAACCCATCTTTGATTTAAGCTTTAATAGTGAATTGTTGGCTTCAAAAAGTAATTTCACTTTAGGAGATTTTCCGGTATTACTCATCCTACACACATCAAATGATACACCAGGCAGAGTCTGGGTAGATACCCACATCATTTGACCTGTTAGTCTTTTTGAATCTGTCTTCTCCTCTTCACTCAGTTCATCATTTTTGCTTAAGGATTTTCCTTTCTTTATATCTATTGGAGAAATAGATGGCAATTGTTTTGATTTATAATGATCCCATCTTCCGTTTGTCTAACGTACAATCCTAGAAATTTGAAGGTTCGATTTCCATGCATTCCAACCTTGAATATTTTCTTTAATTTTGAAATCACATTTAAAAAAAAAAATAATAATTTTCACAAAATATAAAGTCATCTACATGCATTGTCAGAATACCCATCAAGTTCTCGGATAAATCAAAGAAAAAGTGCATTGTCATATGCACTTACCATTGATTTTAGTTAATTCTTGATTAACTCTCTTGTACCATGAACAGGATGCATCATTTCATCCATAAATACATCTTTTCAATTTCCACACTTGTGACTCTAGACATGCCTCAAATGGTGGTCTGCAAAATACTTCCCTCTCTAGCATATCACCTTGCAAAAATGCTGAGGTAAAATCAAGGATATCCACCTGCCAATTTTTAATGGAGGTTGTTAACATTACAAGACACATAGCTTTATGGCTGCATGTTGAAGAGATTCTGTTTTTAGGTTGTGTGAATTTTCTTTATAGTCACATGCTACAAGGCAAGCGTTCATTATCTTTTTGTTATTCATAACTTTCTTTGTAATCACTCATCTTATTCATATGCATTGTTGACCTATTTTAGGGACACATTCATACCCTTCATGAGGTTATGAATTTATTTCTCTCTCGTTTGCATCAATCACATCTTTTGCTTGTTCTTGTTCAGTTGTGCGGAAAACATGTTCTTCATGATCTCTTTCTGTTAATTGGGGAAGTTCTTGCCACCAATCAACCTTATCCTGCAGCTGGTTCTATATTCCACCAATGGCCATAATTTCCAGTTGATTTTGGTTGTGTACTCATAATCTTTCCTTTTTCCACTCCTTACTTCAAATAATTTTATTTTCCACTATTTTACTCAGCCTTGTAGTATTGTCTTTCAGTTCCTCCCTGTTACTATTGGAATTTTCATCATGTTGATCTTCAACTTCCTCTTCCAAGACTTTATTCATCTCATTTAAGGGAATTGTATTTTCTTTATTCCTTGCCATTCCAAGATCCTTGTTTGCCTTCAGGTGACATGAATGTATCCTGTAGAATGCTCCTCCATGTCGGATCAATACACATTGCCCCTCTTTACCTCAAACTTTGGCAGGGCCACGTCATCCTTTATAGTTTTGTCTTCTTTAATAAACACTGTCCCCTGTTACAAATTGTTCATCCGCATAATGTCTTATATTAAATCGCAGTGCTTTCCGAATTTTTCCACTTGATTCAGCCTCCATGAACCTTTTTGTAGCAGAATCTAAGGCATTTAAATTTATTCTAATCATATCATTATTTATTAAAGTGTCTAATATGGGTAACTGGTCTATCAAAACTGACAGCGTATTTATGTTGGGTTCAAAAACAGTCTCATTTGGGTTCTGTCCAGAATGATTCTGAAGAGCATTTTTGGCACTAACAGCCCAAGATAAAGCTATTTCTGGTTCACATTTCTCATCTTCCAATGCTTTCTCCATTGCTTCAGCCAATATTAGATTGTGACGTTTCACAGCGCCATTACTGAATGGACTTTCAGTGGCTGTAGTGCAGATTTCAATATTCAATTTTTTTTTTTATTCATCTCTCTGTAATCATCGTTATTAAATTTTCCCCTCTTATCACTCAAGAAGCGTTTAGGAACTCCAAAATATGCTTTCCGCATAGAAAATGTTTTTTTTTTTTTTACACAAGAATCACCACTTATCAAGGCCCAGATGCCACTCGAGGATAAGAATTAATGGGTATACATTAGTCAATGTGATTATAGTGTAGTAAACATAAGTAGTGGGAATTTTGTAAATTGGATTACTTAGGGGGACGGTTCATCAAGAACTTGTTTACATTGGACTTGAAGACAATCAGATTGTAGTCAGCTGGAAAGCAGGCAATCAGAAGAGAGTTCCATAGGCGTGCACTTCTAAGAAAGAAGCTTTGTTCATGGAATCTGCATTTAGGTTTAGGCACAGATAAAGAGTTTCGGAAATTATTGATAGCGGTTTTGGATAGACAAGTGTTTTTCGTTAAAGTTTGGCAAGGGGAGACCATAGATTGAAGCTCAGCTGAGCATTTGCCATGAAAATAATGATAAAGCAGAAACAGGCTCGCAACATCTCTTCTGTGGGAAAGAGGTTGCAGGGAAGAGAAAAGGGCATCCCCCACTAAGCTACAAAGTCTATTTTGAACTCTGTCAAGGCAGGATAAGCTGCTTCTAGCAGCTCCTGCCCAGATGTGGCAACAGTACTCCATCGTTGGCCATACCTGGCTTTTATATAGGTAGAGAATTGCATCAGGAGTGAGATATCTACTGGAGCGGTAGAAGGGTCCCACCATTTTTCCAGTGACCTTGGCAATGGATTTGATATAGGTGTTCCATTTTAGGTCAGGAGTAAAGGTCAAGCCCAGAAGCTTGTCAAAACATAAAACCTCTCCAAGACGAGAGTCATTCATTTCAGTTGATGCCAGATTGGTATCGGAGTGTAGATGGTGTAGAGATAGAAGCTTGGTTTTAGATGCGTTAAAAGTAACCAGCCACCTCTTTCCCCATTGTACCACATGCTCAAGATCAGAGGAGAGAGAATCAGAGAACTTGGTTGTTTATGGTCTTTGATGTGCTTCCATGGATTGTAGTGTCGTCAGCATAAATGTCTACAAATGATGTAAGGATGTGATTTGGAAGATCATTTATTTCTTAACTCTTCTTGGTTTTAATCAGCCTGACAGCAAAGTACTTCGTGAATGCGTCAGTTAGGTGTAAAATCCAGCATTGGTTATATCTGAATTCTTTTAAGTCCATATATGCAGTGTCATTAAACCGGTTTTCAAGAGCCAATCCCACCACTTCTAAGCCTTAAACAAACAGAACACAAATCACAGACATCCTTAATAAGAGCCAGAAACTCCTTATGAAAGGCCCTACTGCCTCTCACCAATGATACCAATTTCTCTTTGGATGCATGAGAAAACTGTTTATTTAATTTCTCAGCCATCGTTTTTTCTACTTTCTAGAGCATTTTTTTTAAAGCTTCACAATGTAACAAAGTTTGGTGACTTTTCAGCCTTCAAAAGCATGTCAATGAAAGACTATGATGTTCAGAAGCTGTCTTTTGCATTTTTATATACCTAAAATCTTACAGCTGTCACTTTTAAAATCTGTACCATGCCAGCAATTTTCATTGATTTATGACTTAGCAACAAGGGTAAATCATTTTTGACAATGTCAGTCTCTGACGCCTTTTATGCCTCCTGTAGTTACAGGAAATTTAACTCCTCTTCATCAACAAAACAAAATGTCTTGTTTGATTTAAGTTTTCACTAACAGCTTATCTCGGTCATTTAATGTACAAAAAAAAAAAATACATTAAACCAAATTTCTCTAGTAATAGTTCTAGAACAGACAGAATTTAACACTGCCATACCCAGTGTCTCTTTTACAAGATTGGACATTTTTTTATTAGAATCATTTATCAATGTTCGATAACAGGACTCTGAATTAATTAATGAAAGGTGTACATGGTTTGAACCCACAACAGTGTTAATGTTTCTAGAACTAAAACCAGTACAGTTTTTGGCAAAATGCCTAATAGAATCACATTTGAAACAACGTATTGTCCTACCTTGTCTGTCCATTGGATTTAGCCAGTATTGAGAGAGATTAGCAGAACATGAGATCTTGTAGGTTTAAGAGACCTTGTTGAAAGAATAGATCAGAGTTCTTGAGTTAATAGATGTATAATACTCGAGGTAACAGTGTCAGTTGATAAGCCAAGTAAAACGTGCAAGGAAGTGATATGGATATATTTGAAATAAAGACCTGGCCAGAGATAGACTAGTTTGAAAGTTAATTTCTAAAAACCATCTAACATATGTCCACATATAAAGCAGATATTAAACAAATATAGTGATGATCATAATGACTTAATAATTTGAATGTATTTAATTTTTTTGTTTTTTCTGATTTCAGGTAAGTGAACCAAGATTGATTTACCATTGGATTATCATTTTCTGTAGATGTTTTTTCTCAGGTATGTTTTGTTTCTCCCCATTTGCCCCCCCCTCTTTTGTTTCTTAGAATCCTTAACTCTAACTGCTATACTAGAGAGAAAAAAAATGAGAGCTTTGATTACAATCTGAAAAATAATTGGGATTTCCAAATATGGGATGCAGTTTTTGAATATCTTTCCTCAAATTCAAAATTTATTGGCAAAAAATTTAGAAAAATAAATTTATTACCCAATTATAGTAAATTATTATTGCAACAAATTTTATAACCGAGTTAAATAAAAGTAGCATTGCTGAAGAAACCTTCTCCAGAAAAAAGCTGAAAGAATTTGAAAAAAAAAGAAAAAAAAAGGTAATAATATAATCTCCCTATTCTGATTCTATTTTCTGTGAGATTATATACATATGCATATTTGTATATGTAAAAATGAAATTAGTTTTCAAGTTGAGATGGGATTATTGATTAAAATTAGATGCAAAATGACACAAAATAAACACATTGCAATATAAAAAACCTTATATTAAGCAACTCTAGGCAATTGGCAAAGTTTGAATTTTAGCTGTTGTTGTTGTACTGTTTAAGTTTGGGCTTAGTACTTCCTTTACTCTATCCTATTATTAGCTATTTTGACATACAAAAAAAAGATTACTGTTGGTGAGAAATTTTTATATCTTCAAGGGAAAAATGATTATTAATAATAAAAATGCTTTATAAGGACCCAATCGGGTCGAAAGCTTGTTTAAAGATATTAAAGTATTGTTTAACAAAAAAAAAAAATTATTTTAATCGTTTTTAACATTTTTAAATTTTAATATTTAATATTCAAATTCACGATGATATTAAAAACAATGTCTTATATCTTAAAAAAAAAAAAGTCATGTACGGGGGAGGGGAGCATATCATCATTTTTCAAAATGAACCTTAATGTTTTAAAATTGTCGCTGAAGTTGCTGAAAAAATTACTGCCAGTCCAGAAAATATTAGCTTGGTGCAAAAATGTTTGGTGCAAAAATATTAAATATCTGATAAAAAACGACATTATTTTTGCACCAACCTAATATTTTGCTCCTGATGCAATGCTTTACCTATATAATCATCAAATGCGTCCTAAGATGGAGTACTATTGTTGTGTCTAGGAAGCACTCTTTCCTACCATGACAGAGTATAGAATCGGCTTTAAAATCTTGTGAAAAATGTCCTCTTCTACAGCCTCTGTCTCGCAGAATTAAAATTTGCTAGTTTTCTCTGTTGTTAGTTTTACGGTAGATGCTTGACTAAACTTCAATCTATGTAAAACCTTCACAACAAAACTCGTCTAATTGCAACCACTGTAATTTCCTTTTTTCTCTTTAAACGGAATTTCCGTGAGCAAAATTTATTTTGTCAAAACTACCAACCTGTTGAACACAATGCCACTGAGCTGCTTCTCAACTGACAACATGATTGTTTTCAAGTTCAGTGTTAACAAATACTTGAGTCTTTCTCTAAATCGAATTTCATCCAATTTTAACTATCGTTACCTATCCTCAAGGTATTGTTTCACCATTCATCCAACAAATTCATTAATTCATTATTCTTGAGTGGCCATTAGACCTTGATAAATAGTGACTTAGTACACCCCCCCCAAAAAAAAAACAAACACTTTGTACGTCTGATGTGATGTAGAAGCAGTTTTCTTCCAATCATCCTTGGAGTCAGAAGTCACTGTCATTTTGCATTGAAAAGGCCTAAGCATATTTGTTAGAATTTACTTGAATACAAGACCAGATTTATATAATAACTAGCAGGGAGACCCAACGTTGCCTGGGATTGAATGATGATCAACGACTATTTCACACTCCTATATTTTTATTGTCATCGAAATCCGTGAAGTCGCCAGAGAGGAAGCTTCACATGCCTCCATGCAGTAACTTAATCCAAAATATATGTTATTCTACATTGCACTCTACAGAACCTGTTTCTCTTATAAAATTATTTTATATAAACTTCTTTCTGGTTAATGAAAAAAAAACATTAAGAAATTTACGTGTGGGTTTGAACCTACAGACCACGTCATGCAAAAAGCAAAAAAAAAACAAAAAAAAACATAAATTTTAAAATCTTATAAAAATTCTTTGCAGGTAATGAAAAAAAAATTAAGAAATTTACATGCGTAGTTTGAACCTAGGCCAAGTCATGCAAAACAAAAGAAAAACACGCTATCAACTTAGCTACTGTAGAATTTTCACAGCCCATTGTTCTATCATTGTATCCAAGCGATGACATGGAAAAATGGCTTTACCGATGATAGATAAATTAAAATAATGGTTTCGATTATCGGTAATTATCGGGAGTATTCTGAGATAAAAGGCAATATGGTTTCCACTCTGCAAGATCTACAGCAGATGTGCTAACGGTTATATCTCATAGGATTAGTGAATCTCTTGATAAAGGCTTCCTTTCCAGGGCAATTGCTTTTGACATATCGAAGGCCTTCGATAAGGTATGGCATAAGGACCTACTTCACAAGATTTCCAGCTACAGTATCACTGGAAATGTTTAGTCAATCCATAAATCATTTTTCTCCAATAGGTTCATAAGAGTAGTGGTTGATGGGCGGAAATCAGAGGCCCACAGTATTAATGCTGGAGTCCCTCTGGGGTCCATCCTGGGCCCAACTCTCTTCCTGATCTACATCAATGATCTCCCGACACACATACTTAAATCGTTCGTTGACATCTATGCTGATGACATGACCATCTATGGCAACACACCAAAGGCCATAAATGATAAAGTTTTCTCTGATTCTCTCTCCTCTGATCTTGAGCGCATGGTACAGTGGAGAAAGAGGTGGCTGGTCACTTTTAATGCATCCAAAACCAAGCTTCTATCTTTACATCATCAACGCTCTGATCCCCCATCTGGCATCAATTGAAATGGATGGCTCTCGTCTTGGGGAGGCTCCATGTTTTGACAAGCTTCTGGGTTTGACCTTTACACCTGATCTGAAATGGAACAAGTACATCAAGGACGCTGGGAAAATGGTGGGATCCTTCTACCGCTCCAGAATATATCTCCCTACTGATGCAATTCTCTATCTGTATAAAAGCCAAGTACGTCCAAGGATGGAGTACTGCTGCCACATCTGGGCAGGAGCTGCTAAAAACAGTCTATCTTGCCTTGACAGAGTACAAAATAGACTTCGTGGTTTAGTGGAGGATGCCCTTTTCTCTTCCCTGCAGCCTCTCTCCCACAGAAGAGACGTTGTGAGCCTGTCTTTGTTTTATCGTTATTTCTATGGCAAGTGCTCGTCTGAGCTCCAATCTCTCGCCCCCCCCCCCTCACCAATCTTTCACGAGAAGCACCCGTCTAGCTGAAACCACTGTCAATAATTTTCCCCACCCTTTATCTGTGCCTAAATCCAAACGTAGATTCCATGAACAGAGCTTCTTTCTCAGACGTGCACGACTGTGGAACTCTTCCGTTTGCCTTTTTCCTATTTGACTACAACTTGGATGTCTTCAAGTCCAACATAAACAAATTCCTGACAAACCGCCCCCTTAAGTAAGACACTCTATCAAATCTCCAATACTAATGATTACTACAATACTATCTCATTGATTACTGTACACACAATAACCCTTATCCCTGAGTGGCCCCCGGACCTTGATAAGTGGAGAACTCCATGTAAAAAAAAAAAAAAACTAACATCACTCCCAGAATTATACACTAAAATTCTGTAAATTTTAACGAAAATCTGTTCAGCCGTTTCAGAGTTTATAAGGAACGAACTCGCACACACAGACAAAGTTGCATTTATATAATTGTAGAAATAACATTTAGCAATGTATGACCCCCCTCCCCTTTTCTCTTTCAAGTGTGGGTTTCAAACTAGTTTGTCTTCAACGAATCGTTTTTGGCAAGCGTCGTTTTTGACATCAACAAAAAATGGTTTGATACGCCGGGAAATCAGAAAAGGCAAATACTTATAAATCCTCTTCAATCTCTTCCGTCTGCAATAAACTACAGTGAAACCTATTTTCTCCTTAACTTAATCTGAAGGAAACGGACTTAACGTAAGTGGGATAAAGTCTTTATTTGGAAGATAAAGTTATTTCTAGTAGCGAAGATCTTTAACAAACAAACTCACTCCCACACGCGGCAAAACTTTTTGTATTGTGTGTCGTTGCATCACTGTTAAACAGCTGATGTAAGAGCGAAACTTTTACTAGATTTTAAATCCACATCTTCGATTTAAGGTCCTTGTTGATATCAAAAGTTCCCGAATCATTTAAAACTCATTATTTAAAATCAAAAGTATATAAAAATAACATTAGAAACAAATGTTTCGATATTTTTAGCATGCCTTTGTAGTTTAATATTTTCCTTTGATTGGTAATCGTCTGGATAAAGCGTTCACTTTCAGATCCAATATTTTATGCCATCTTTCAGAGTTCTAATCTCACAGCAGATTTTTTTTTTTTTGCTATATCTGTTATCATTTGTTATCATAAATCTGAATACTGCACTTGAAACAAAAACTATATATATATATATATATATATATATATATAATTCAAAGTAATTCATTTTTATTATTGAAGAGGAAAGTTTAAGAAACTCTGCATCGATGGGTACTTCAGCTACCATATACGCGCACACACGAGCACAAACGGTGTGTTTCTTCCCCTTCGCCCTTCCCCCAAGTCCCTAAGTTGTTTCTAATCTTTCTATGCCAGTTGTTAATACTCTTCGGGATTATCTTCCCAAGAGCAACCAGATGTGGGTGAGTTAACAGACTTTCTGGTTGGAGGGAATTCATAACAAGAAGAAACAAATGTTATCATTTATTTTTAGATGACACCTATTAGCAAACTTATGGATCATACCTGGATTGGATTTTAGATTCACAATTTTAAGCATTTCTCTTTCTCTTCCTTCTTTCTATCCTTTTTTTTCTTTTTTTTTTCTTTTACTTTTCTCTTTCTTTTTTGCCTCTTTTTCTTTTTTCTCTTTTCCCCTCATTTTCTTTTCTCTTTCCTCTCTTCTCATTCCCTTCCTTTCTCTGTATCCCCTTTTCTCTATTTGTGTCTTGTGCGCGCTCTCTCGTAATCTTGTGTGCTGTCTCTCTCTCTCTATCACTGTTTCTCTCTCTCGCTCTATCACTGTCTCTCTCTCTCTTGCTCTATTACTCTCTCTCTCTCTATCTCTCTCTATCTCTCTGTCCCTCTATCGCTCTCTCATACTCTGCTACTCTTTCTCTCTTCATCGACCTATACTTGTTTATCCTAGACAAAGATGCTTTAAAGCTATGGCGGAAAGGTACATAAAAATTTAATTTATCATGAGTTTTATTACATTTCAACATTTTCCAAATTTAGTTGGCCCTCAATTTTGTTTTTGGCCAAAGCCAACTTTTCGTAAACTGCTAAATGTATGTCATTTTCAATTTAATAATAACTATCTAAATTATGCATCTATGTCAAATATTTTAAATATGTCTTTTGCATCTCGACTTTTAATTGGAAAAAATGGTTTACTTTGAATTGAAATACAAACAATTAAAAAAATTTATTTTAAATTAACCGGTACATGTTTCAGTAAAATAAAAACAATTATAAATTACTTGTTATAAAAAAAGTAACATATATTGATAATTAAAGTTAAAAAATAAATAAATAAATAAATACAAAAACATTTTATGTACTATGCTGATTAATATATAGCGTATTTTAACAATGAAAATGCAGTATGTGCATTTGTTAAATTTTTAACCTCCTTTTTTGTTCTATCATATTGAACCGTAAAATACATTGAAACATTTCAGGATAAAGAATTAAATATTTACAAAAATAAATAAATAAATAAAATAAAATAAAAATAAGTAAAAAAAACTTAAAAAAAAAACATAACTTCTTGTGTAGTTTAAAATGACAGAATTATTACCCTTATTTAGTCCGAAAGTCAGAGTCCGTTGTTTAAATTGAAATTGTCTGAAATGTTTGTTTTTTTATTTAAAAAGAAACAAAACATTTTTTTGCTATAAAAATAGTCAGTGTACAATGCTTTGATTGATATAGTTTTCATATTTACATTGATTTTCCTTTCTCCGTTCATGTTTGTAGCATCAGACAGAATTTCCATGAATTAACCTTCTTTGGCAAGGGCTTACCATATGAGAAACGCATCACTACAGGACTGCTTCCCATCTTACAACTTGGTTGTTTTCAACTCCAATGTCAAGAAATTTGTGTCAAAAACACCCTATCAGTAATAAGTTTATATCATTGATTTATGTTAGTACTTCCAATCATTTCTGTCACTTAACCATATCCTCGAGTGGCTCTTGACTTTGATAAGGTAAACAAATTGACAAATGGTCAGATAGATGTAGACAATTTTTTTATGTTGCATTTGACTTTGGATCTGACCAGATGTGACGAAATATGAATGTTCGTCACTGTTAAAATGTTATGCCAATCTCAAACAAAATGATTAGAAAATTGTATATTTTCTAATCATTTTTTTTTTTTTGCTGAGGATAGGGCATCCTACTGGATGTCAGGCATTTGCCAGTTGTTATTTTGGACATTTACAACCGAGAGATCTTTTTAAGATTCTAACCATTCCTTTAAGTGCACTTGTTTGTATTTCTCTTGCACTTGGTTCACCAGGTATATTCGCCAGGCAGTTTTTGAAATTCTATTTTTCAGGAGTTCAGTTGGATTAAACAAAAATAATGGACTCTCCCATCGGATGCTGATGTATTAGGTTCAAGCAACTAAGTTATCTGAAATTCACACAGATGATTTGTTTATAGTGGTGAAGACTTTGTGTAGAACCATCCACACTTTTTGGAACCACTGCTAAATTTAGTTGGTGCAAATGATTGCCACAAGACAGAGCAAGCAGTAGGCCTTAGGTTTTTTGGGTTTTTTTTTCCTTCTCCTAGATGCAGGACTGAGGACACATCTCTCCCAGTGGACCTCAAATACTAATCTGAACATTTTTTACATTCTGGCGCAATACATATGGTACCAAGTATTCATTCATCTGGTACTGGCCAGGCTTATTGTTGCTTAACTTTGGTGGTTTAATGAGAACCGGTATGTTAACGTAATTATACTGTATACTGTGAATAAATTGTTTGTAATAGGTATTGTTTTGAGTATTGGATAACATTGGATAAATTGTTTAAGATATTTATTGTTTTAGCATTAACCTAAAATAGGTTTATATGTCGTAATATAATCCTAAATGATCCGAAAATGGTCGATATACTGGAAACTTAAACAAAATAATTGATCAATTGTTTTTTTCTCATCTTATCAGTGAAGAAACTCCTTCTTATTTTCTCTCTTTGTTGTCTCAATTTGTAAACTAAATCATTTTCTTCAAAATGTTTACTCTAATTGATGATAGGACACTGCTACCACATCTTGAGAGGTAATATTTGGGCACTCTTCATTGCCTCAGCTCAAAATTGACTTTGAAATCTAGTGGAGGGTGCTTACAACTCCTTTTTTTTTACAGAAAAGACATTGTTAACTTCTCTCTAGCATTACTTCCATGGAAGAGGCTTGTGTGAGCTCCATTTCCTCTTGGAAATTTTTCACAGCAAGAACTTTTTACTACTACAAGGATTAAAAAAAAATGTTCTTCCTCCATATGTCCTATAATATTGCTTCTTTGCAATTGGTTGTTGTTTGCAGAACACGTTGCTTTCCTACAGATTACATCATGGTCGTTTTCAAGTCCTATGTCAACAAATTCCTATCATAAACTATCTTCACAAGTATTCAAACTGTTCATTCCATCAATCATTCACAATCACAATCCTCTTGTGAGTTTCTTCATCTTTCAACTAAATATCATTCCATCTCCTTAACTCTTATTCTTGAGTGACATACTTAAGCTTCATAAGAGGTGACTAAATAGGACAAAAAAAAAGAACCCCCCTCCCCCCCCGCTACAGTTCATGTGATCAGCCTAATGGGTTTTGTTATAGCCAATGGAATTACCTCAAATCCCATTGGATTTATTGTGGTCATTTACTACATCTATGGATAAAATAGCATGTTGTGTTTTATTATTTGTATATAATGAATAGGGATTTCATTTCGGTGTTATAGGACGCCTATATCACAATAATATCGATTTGATCAGCTAATTTTGTGTATTAAATGGGGATCTCCTCAACAATGACGTCTCAAGAATTAGCAATTGTATTTATCTATATTTACAGCTGTTTCTTGTTCTACAAGAGTATCGTTTTCATATTTATGTAAAAAAAATTTTTTCAAATGAAGTTTTATTAGTAATAATTCTATTTCAATATATTCCCTTTTTTTGTTTGCTTTAGGACAAAGTATTTTTTATTTGAAATAATCTATTCATAATGAGCATTTAGTAGAACTGCTTAAATAAAAAAATTAAAAAAAAAACAAAACAAAACAAAAAAACAGGTAGGGGAGATAGTAAAATTTTAAATGCTTTTTATCCTTTACTGTTTTCTTAATGAAAAAAAAGAAATTCTATTATTTTTGCCATATCCTCCAAACATGTCCGTACATGTTTAAAGGACATTTGGTCGATCTGTCGTGCATCATTTTAAAATAGCGTTTTCATTCGTAAATAAAGCAAATTAAATAGTACACATTGAAAGGACTCTATAGTAGGCTTTTCCGTTGCTTGGTCTGTCATGCATAAGTTATGTTCGTCAGTCTGTCATGCTTAAATGATAAATACCATTTTAATTGCAAAAAGTGCAGATTAAATGGAACTCCTGCTTTATCCATTTGTACTTATTTTTTTCAGGGCAATTCTTTTGACACTGAAGATTAAGCAATACGCTTCCCACTAATCCTTCCTGCCTTCATTTTGCCAAATAAATATCTAAACGTGGGTGAAGGAAGGGTTTATTCTCATCATGAGAAAGATAAAAAAAAAAAAATCCAACAAGATGTGCCCTATATAACTTTTTTTCAAGTTAAGATTAAATTATCTAAATCTTTCCATTTAGTGTAACATCACAACAAAGCCTTGACCAGAAAAAGCGTCCCAAGGGTTTTGTTTGTCCTTAATAACTCGGGTGTTTTTATTTCATCTTAATAATTCTTAATATGGGAGGGGGCATGTGCTGAAAAGCAACACTTGACCTAAAATTACGTGTTAACTTTAAAATATGATCCAATATTATGATAAAACAAGATATTTTGAAAAAAAAAAAAAAACTGTCTTAGATCTTATGTATGTGGAAATTGAGAGCTGAGAAAAATAAAAATCTCCATAATCCTGTCAGATTTTTATTCATCATTTATTTATTTATTATTTGGTTTATCTCTAATGTATATGATAATTAGAACTAGGACAACATTGTTTTGACTCTCGAGTTTGTATACGTTGATATCTTATTTGCTTTTATAGTCATGTGGTCCTCGGTTGATTAACTGTGTCGGATATAAACTCCAGAGTCATAACTAGGTCTGTGACAACAGAATATTCTTTTCTTTCTTTTGACTCTCAAGTATATATTCGACACAGTAAGACAGTCAATCAACCGAGAACTACATCAGTCTATCTAAAAACATATAAAATATTAACAGATATATATTGAAGAGTCAAAACAATGAAAAGAATATGCTGTTGTCACAGTCCTAGTCATAACAATGAAAAGAATATTCTGTTGTCATAGTCCTAATGATAATACACACACACACACACACACACACACACACACACACACACACACACGAGCAAGACCTGTGTTCTGACGTTGCCTGGAGAATATATAAAATACTTATTTTAATTTAAACAAAATCAATAGTAGAGTATTAGAAAGAAAGAAAGAAGAAAAAATACCCACGATATGAAAAACGTTTTTCACTGCTTAAGAAAATGAAGCAAATTCGAGAAGTTTTGGAAAAAATAAAAAATATCCCCTCTCCTTCTCTACTGCAGTAGGAATGATAGAACAATCGTGTTTCTAAACCTGTTCATTTTTCTTATTGAGAAATCAAAGCAAAAATTTAGCAACACTGATTTGTCCAACTTATGACCAATATATATATATATATATATATATATATATATATATATATATATATATATATATAAAAATATATATATTTTGCTAAGTGCCCCCCTTCACAAACTGGTCTGATTTTTTTTTAAATTAAAAAGCAAAACAATATTGGTAAAGTTATAGATACTTCTAAACAACACAAACAAAACAGTTTTATTTTTTTATTTTTTTTTTATTTTATTTTTTTTACTCTAATCCTAAATTAAGTTTTAGGCTTAGTTAGTCAGAAGGGAGTTTAGTTTGATTCATATTATGTAGAAGCACAGCTATTTTTATGTAAATATATATATTTTATAAATTGTTCATTGTTCATATTTTTTAATTGTTACAAAATAAATTATGATTATATGTAACTAAGGATATTTTTTTTGTTCGATGAATAATAAGAGGTTTTTTTGTTTGTAATTGTGGTAGTTTTCAGGAATAGATATTCGTTTTTTTATGTGGGGGAAAAATCTCTCTGAAAAGGAGGACTTTGGTTGGGATAAAAATAAAATGTGCTGTAGTTTAGAAAGATTTCTAGCGAGGAGAGAAAAGATTAAGTAAAGTATTAGGACAGATACAACACTAATGTAAAAAGTAAGAAAAACAAAAAGCTGTAAATATGATAAACGTTAAGTCTGTTTTGAAAAGTAACAAACAAATCGAAGTTTTGAAATAATAGTAAAGAAAACATGTTTTTACTAGAAAATAATTATTTTAGACCGAATTTTTTTTTGTTGTGTGTAGGTAGATATATTATGTGTTAAGTTTACTGATGAAAATAATTGTGATAAGCCTTTCAGAATTCAGACTATTATAAAGTGAAAAAAAATAAACTTACTCTAAACGATGTCATTTGATCAAGTGGATCTGCTGAGATATTTTTTGAGAATGTAATTTGGAATATCGGAATATGAATGATAGAATTGGATTAGTCATCCGACACTTTGTTGCATATGTAATGGTAATTAAACTCGATATTCAACCCGATATGTTAGTATTTGTAGGAATTTTGTATACTTACTAGTGATTGGGTGATTCCAATATTTTTTCCAATTCCAATACAATTCTCGATTCTGATTCTTTAAAATTTCTAAAGATAGAGTTTATTTGGTAGTAATTTTATTAATGCTAGCCATGGAAGCTTAAGCTTTAAAAAAAAAAAAAAAATTGTTTTGGGCACAGGAAAATAGGCACAAAGTTTTCTGATTCTGATATTCCAAAAAGTTCTTTTTTTTTTTTTTTTTTTTTTTTTTAAATTTCTGGTCCAATTAATTGTTCAAGCACTAATATTTACACCTAAATATGAACTATTAATAATTAATAGAATGTATGAGTATTATTTCGAGGGGGGGGGGGGTTATATTGAATGGTGGATAGAAGATGCCATGTTTTATTTTCCAAATATTTTTTTTAATCATTTAGCAATGACTGTAGTGGAATGGGGGCAAAAATGGATGGTAACGTTCAATGCTGCCAAGACTAAGCTCGTTTCCTTTAATAATTACAAGAAACCTTCTCTACCAGCAACAGCTATGGCTAAAGATACATTACCTGCAAGTACTTCTTTCAAACTCCTCAGCTTAATGTTCACAGGGAACACGAATTGGAGCAGATACATCGAGAACATTGCCACGGCTGCTGCAAGAAAAGTAGGCTCTCTCTACCATGTTAGAAAGTTACGCCTGAAAGTATCCTGTACCTCTGCAAGGTTACCATTTTACCATGGAGTATTGTTGTCACATTTGAGCTGGTGCATCTACTACTAGTTCCTCACTTCTGGACAGGGTTCAAAAGAGTCACCAACCTAATAGGTCCCGAACTGTTATCTAACCTCTGTCCCATTGACGAAATGTTGCATCCCTCTGCCTGTTCTACAAGTATTTTAATTGTAGATGCTCCCGCAAACTACAAGCCCTTGTACCCCCTCGATGTAAATACCCTGACAAACCTGATAAGCAGCAAAGTCCCACCCCTACACAGTAGAGATCCTCAGATGTCAGAAAACCTACTTCAATAGTTTCTTCCCCAGAAATGCTAGACTCTGGAATTCCCTTCCGGGTTCCTGCTTCCCTAACTGTACTGACATGCAGAAGTTCAAGTGTAATGTAAACAGATCTTGCTGCTTAACTCCCTATAGTATCTAATGCCCCAGATAGTAGCCCCCTACATCAAAGTTGCACTGTGCTTTGTTTGGGGTGAAAATGTAATTAAAAAAATATATATATGTATATTCAGTTACTTCTGAATAGGTTTGTAATGAGCCAATCAAAGTGCCATAAAAGATAGAACATAAGGAAATGATCTGTATTTGCTCAGGGAAGTTATAAGGGCTGCAAGATCATATGGCACAATGACGATCTGAACTGAAAAATATATTCAATGAAGAAGTGCTAGTGATTGGTTGGAGAATGATAGTAAATTTTCGTGTGTAAAAGTTACTCCAACTTTTTCTAAATATAGTTTTTAGGGGAGTCAGCTAGGTCGGAATTAATGTAAGAAATTCTATAATTGAATGAAATTGACTAATAATTTCTGGAAACCTACATCAGTCATTGGCAGAAAGCATGGTCATATTGCAATTATGTGTTATGGAAGCTGAATTTTGAGGAAAGACATCGACTTTATATATATATATATATATATATGTGTGTGTGTGTATATATATATATATATATATATGTATGTATACACACACACTAACAGGGAGACCCGACATTGTTCGGGATTGAATGACGATCAACGAATCTTCCACCCTCCCATACTTTTATTGTCATCAAAATCTGTGAAATCACCCATTTTTTAATTAAATCCATCGATTGCATGCTCTAGTTACTGCCCCCCCCCACTGTGTACCGGGAAGAAGTTTCACATGCCTCTCCACAGTGACTTAGTCCACAATACTTTGTATTCTACATTGCACGGTAGAGAATCTACAATTGATTTTATGAAATTATCTGTAAATAATGGCTTCACTTAAAGTTTCAAATGCAAAAGTCAAGTATCATGATTCAATTATGCTCTAAACAGAAACATTCATTTTGAACATGCCGCTGTCTTATAAAAGAACCTACTGTTGATTTTTATGCGGTGGGCCTTTCTGCTTGTGCAGTGATAAAACTTCTCAAATGCACTTGTGCTGTTAGATTGTATAAAACTGTCAACTTTGGTCAAAATCGGATTTCCTTCTTTGATTGGATTTTTCCAATTATCAATTTTCAATACCTATCAAACCCATTCCCATACAAAACCTATGTAAAAACATTCCCAGACACATCACTACCTTCTTGTGAAATTACAAAAAAATTGGTCCAGCCGTTTCCAAGTCCATTGGGAACGAACACGCACACACACACACACACACACACACACACACACACACACACACACACATTCCATATATATATAATAGTAGAGATATATAAATACATGCATATGTTTTATCTCTGACTTATTAGTGTGGCTTGACCTAGCAGGATTCGAAACTGGGATTCTAGTGGTTAGTGTCCGAGCTAAACAAAACTGTTAGTGGAAGTGAGAAAAATCATATAAAAATATAAATGAATTTTAATTATGTATAAGTTATTCTTTTATTTACATTTTTTTAATAATACTGCTCTAATATATAATATTTTATAATACTGCTCTAATCTATAATAGTGTTCAATTTTTTCTGTAAAAGTATTGCCTTAATGCCACATGGAAATCATCATTTCTTCCATTAGATTTCTCCACTCATAGGGGAGCCTCAAAGCAAATCAGAAACTTGGCACACATCTGCAACTAAGATGGCCTTCTCTGCCTTTATAACAGGATTAGGAACCGGAAAACAAATCTATCTAATACATCAAGGGACACTATTCTTCCCTCATGTTAAAGAATAAAAAAAATGGAGAGATACTAAACCGTGCTTGATTGAGAGAAGAAGGGATTTTAAAATAGTCTAGAATATAGGTTGCAATGCATAAAACCCCCTTCCTCATAGTTATCCAGAAAAAGATATAGGTCTTAGGGATATGCAAAGTAACCAAAATGGCTGATGATAAATACTGATTTCAATGTTAATGAATTATGTATAAAAAGGCATCAATCGTTTGTCATCAATTTTATCCGATGCAGACTCCCATAACAAAACAATGATATCCATTACGACAATATTGTCCACACATGGAAGACCAGATAAAACCAAAAAGATAGTATACACTTCTCCTGGTTTGGTATAAGACTGCTGGTCTTAAGCATCCTTTTTTTGGTACATGTATTATATATATATATATATATATATATATATATATATATATATATATATATATATATATATATATAAACACTTGTATTTGACTTAAAATTGTTTTAATTTAAATTTTTTTTATTAACTCCGAACACGACATATTTCGACTGCAGCATAAGGGGCTATGGTGATGGGGGCAAGATTTATAGGGCGGGGAGTTAGGCAACAAAAGGCTACATTTAAATTTTTGCATTTTAGTACTGCTGGTCGAGCAGGTAGCTCATTTCAAAGGCAGTTCTAGGAAAGAAGCTTTTAAATTCGGAAATCTGTCAACATTTAGAGACATCTATAAGGAAGAGGGGTGATTTTGTTGTCAGGTGGATCAGGAGTATTTATATTGGATGATGGGGCGGGCATAAGAGGAAATGATAAGGATGAACTTTAGAGAAAGGGAGATAATTAAAAAGATGGCCAGAGATAGGTTAGTTTGAAAGTCAGTTCCTACAAACTATCCAACACATACCACCATATAAAATGGATATGAAACAGATAAGGAGTGCAAGTGTGCAGT
This sequence comes from Euprymna scolopes, assembly GCF_053919585.1. Lineage (NCBI taxonomy): Eukaryota > Metazoa > Mollusca > Cephalopoda > Sepiida > Sepiolidae > Euprymna > Euprymna scolopes. The sequence goes on from NC_136494.1 coordinate 116,627,831, forward strand.
AAATTTGTTGCATCACATTCCATACTTGCAAAATAATGTTATTCTGTTTTGGGCAATGTTAATTATCCTTGCTAGTTCTTGATACAATCTGTTTCTTACATTTGATCATTTTTTTTTTTTTTGCTCAGGTAATGCAGTTACAAAGTTATTCTAAAACGGCCCCTCCCTTTTCTCTCTCTTTCTTACTCTCTTTCTAACCGAAGAAGGTTTGAAGGTTATTTCCAATTTGTCTGCCTTTGTAAGTACTTATTCTATTGTTGTAACAGGCATACCATGTTATGTACATATTGGCAATGGCAGGAAGGGAGGGAAAGTGGTGACTTTGTACCAAGTATAGGTAGAAACTATTCTTAGTAGTCGACTAAAATGGTTGGAAATATCTAGAACAGTTAACAATTGCATTTATGAACCTAAAAGATTTTAAATCACAAGATTTAACGCGTAATGTATTAGCCATCGTTAAGATATGGAGTGGGATATTAATTTTAAAGATTCTTCGATCTTTTAATTATACAATTAATAGAAATTTCTTAAAATTTACATTAACTCGCCCAAATTGTTTTTTTTTTTTTTGTTTTCACTATTTTATAGAAATTCCAGAGAAATAAAGCATCTAGAACAATTAGAAATCATATTTATAAATATAAAAAATATTTTACATTAAGATCGTCATAATGATGATGACCATCATAATCATCTATTTAATGTCAGTTTTATAAGCAGGTATGTGTTGTAAGACTTATACATTCTTTAGTTATGATTTAAATACTAGATCTGATGTTGTATCATTTGATTCTTGACTGTTGTATTCACAATGTTTCAACCAAAGTAACTTTCAGCCTTTTTCAGGTACATCTTCTTGAAGTTGATAACCTTATTTATTTATTTTTTTTTTTACAAAGGAGGCGCCAATTATCAAGGCCTGGAAGCCACTCGAGGATAAAGGTTAATGAGTGTACGGTGATCAAAGGGAACATGTTGTAGTAATCGTTAGTAGCAAAAATTTGGTAAATTGGATTACTAAGGGGATGGCTCATCAAGAATTTGTTGGCATTGGACTTGAAAATAACCATATTGTAGGCAGTTGGAAAGCAGGAAAACGGAACAGATAAAGAATAGGGGAAATTATTGGTAATGGTTTCAGTTAGACTAGTGTTTTTTTGTGAAAGTCGGGACAGAGGGACTATAGATTTTTCAAGTTGATAACCGTCTAGTGGAACTAGGGAATCTGTTCAGCATTTTGAACCAAGCCTTTTATTTGATCCAAGTTTGCCTTGAAGGTGCTAAAATTCTAAAAAGTGTACCCGAAGAAGATCGGTGACTACATAGGTTGAAACATTGTGAATATAATAACCAATATGTGAATAGTAGTTCAAATTATCTATCATCTTGGAAATACCAAAATATAAGCGTGCTATTGAGTTTACAAATTCTAAAGGTTAATTAAAATATGCAAAAATACACACAGAAAACAAAATCTAAAAATCTAACATGATTTTTAATGACAGCACTTTGATTAGATAACTTTATCTTATTTCTTTGAAATCATTTTAAATAGTTATATTATGTTTAAGTGAAAATGTAAATTCTCTATTATTTTTCTTATTACAGATTTATAAATAGCTCCAACAAATTTGTTAGTTTTAGATCTAATAAAGAATTCATTTGTATCTCTTTATTATGCTAGATTAAATTTTAACTTGGTGTCAGAATTATTCGCTCGCAATTATTTATTTTTTAAGAAAACGCAAATATTTGTAAATACTAGTTGGTCATAGTTTTGTATTTAGTTTTGAATAATTTGAACATTTAGGAAGTTTCATAATGGGTGTATAATTGGCGATTTAAAAAAAATTGAATAGCTTACACTTTATTTGCATAAACGTGAAAGTAGTTATTGTTTTTAGTAACCCAGCATATATTGTAAAGGGTTTTTGTTTACACAAAATTGTTAGTAAATTTTTTAAAGAATGTTCCGGTATCATTAATTAATATTGAAACATTTAATAAAATTGGCGGATTTTCTGAATTTTGGTTAATTTTTAAATGAAACGAGTTATCGATTATTTTTTATTTTTGGTAATTGGAAATTAATTTCACAACACCTGGTTATTGAAAACTCTAAAATCTGGTTAAAAAAAATGATACACCGGATAAGCTTTTACAGTATTCATTTTTTTTTCGTTCAGCACCATAAAAATGTTTTGGTCTTATTATATTCATAGTTCTAGATTTTTCTAAAAAAATTAGTGCAGTTTACAATTATTTGTATCTCCTTATGGAAATTATGAAATATTGGTTGATGGCAATTGTAATATTTTTTTTTTTTTTGTTTGGTTGTTTTTTTTTTTTGTTTTTGTTTGGTTGTTTTTTTTTTTTTTTTTCTAATTTGAGATTTAATCCAAATGCTGTTTGAAAATTAACTAGTATTGACCTGATTCTTTAACATTCTAGAAGGTTTTGCAGGCAACAATATGTGAATGCCGTTCTGCAATCATATGCAGATTAAAAGATTCTAGAGTTCAACTAGATAAACCGGAGAAAGTCGGAGGTTACATTAGCTGTAACGTTGTAAGAACACTGAAGATGAGAACAGTAGTCCGAATAATCAAAATAATACAGACTATTAAGTTTAACAGTAAGTTTAGAATAAGTATATTTAATGTGTATACCACATTTGCAAGTCTTTACATGTTTTGAGATCAACAATTTGTAGCATTATAGTACTATCAGACTCGATGTGTTGAGAATAAATTAAGGACTGACAAAAATGGTTAATTTCACATGAATATCAAATTGTTAGAAATGTCTTGAAGAACTCCCACTAAAGGACTTTATCAATGATGTAAGGACAGGCAAACAGTAAAACATGAAACATGGATATGAGAATTCTGTTTTATGCTCAGTTTAGACCAAAGTAGAATTATTTGGTCACATTAACTTCAAGTATTTGTGGAGGAAGCTCACTCTTTCTCCCAACATACCTTCCATACATGCATGCCTAGGGAATGTTTTGTTGCTTCTGGGCTTGGAAAACTAAGACAGGATATTTTAGATAAAACGCAGTTATTTTAATTTTTTTGTTTGTAAATAATATAAAGCAAAGTGTATGAAATATAGCATATCGCAATGATGCATAACATATGGCGTAGATTGTTAGAAAATACTTAAATGACAGCAAAATTAAGCTGTTAATACACCCCAACAAAGTCTTAATCTAAATTCTGTTGAAATATGATGTTTTTTTTTTTTTTAAGAAAATAAATCAAAACAGGAGAGTCCTTTGAAAGTAGACGCTAGCATCATGGAAAAATAGAGTAAAATACCTGTGTAGTTATTATATAATGAATTATCAAAAAAAAAAAAATGAAACTGAGAATTTGGATTATTCGAACTACTATTCTTATTTTGGATGCTATCCTCACAAAGTTTTGTCTAATGTAACCTTTGATTTTTTTAATTTTATTTATTTATTTATTTATTTTTTTTAGGTGCTTTTTGTTGAATTTGGGAATCTTTACTTATTACTTAAAATTTCTATCCAATCATGGTTGTTGGAACAAGAAAAATCTTCATGGATTAAATGAAAGGTTCATTTTGAAATTCCATATAGATTTCCGAATTTGACAAAGACCCCTGAAAATGGTCAGAGGTTACATTGGTTGAAATGTTGTGAGAATAACACTGAAAATGAGAATAGTAGTCCAAATAACACAAATTATTAATCCTCATCTAAAAAATTCCAGAGCATAATTGCAAATACATAGTAGATTCATGAAACCAATTTTTTTTTTTTTTTAAATCTATGATTGTTACTTTTTCATTTACAGTTTCACATCTGTTTTACATGCTGGCATGTGTTGGGCAGCTTTAAGAAATCGACTAACTTACCTATGGCCAAGACTTTTATTCCTCTTTCCCTCTGAACTATTTTTATCACTTTCTATCTTGCTTGTGAACTGAATCTATATCTCAACTGTTCTACATTTATTAATCCAAAAACAGTCATCTCTTTCTTCAATATGGACATATCAAAGTTTATTCTTTTGCACACATTTCCATATACAATCCAGATTTAATCAGGGTCATCAGAACTAAACCTAAGGCTCTCCTCACACATCCATCATATCGTTCTTTTTCTCCGTTTGACATTTAAGCATAATTTTTGTGTTGAAATAACCGTGCATCATTTAAAATCTGTTTTATCATTTGTGAAAAAAAAAAAAAAAACATTTACATATAATTTGCATGAATATCCAAGATATTACATTTCTATTGATAATTATAGGAGTGAGGTGAATAATTTGGACACCAACTAGTTGCAACTGTATATATTATATTAACTAGCATCCTCTGTAATTGCCAGAAATGTGGATTCGTGTGTCCTTTTGCTTTCTGACCAAAACCCTGTATCAAAATTTCTTTTATAATTTCTGAAATAAACTATCATCTTTGCTCGTGTTATTTTCACAATGCTTTGGTCAGTGTAACCTCTGACCTCCTTCAGGTTTATCTTGTCAAACCATGGAATCTTTCTGTTGAACTCAGGAATCTGCATGGAATTTCGAACCTTTTATTTAATTCATGGAAGTAGCATGTTCTCATTTCATTAGCCGTGATTGAGTAAGAGTCCTAAGTAATTCACAATTGTATTTTTAGTATCGCTCGCACTAAGGATTGAACCTTTAACCTCCAGAAGAGTGTAACTTACAACTTTCAGAGTTTGACTGAAAAATTTCAAAGTTTGATGAGATATACCTGAAGAAGGTCGAAGATTACATCAACCAAAATGTTGTGTGAATAATATTCAAGAGGACAGTTGTTTGACTAACCCAAATAATATGAATTATCAATCCTCTCAAAATTTCAGAAACATCATCTCTGCTGTTTATGGGTATCTAATGTTCCTATTTACTTGCCTCCCCACGAGGGCAGAGTTAGACACAAGGTCTGTTTTTAATGTGGGGAAAATCCAACTCCCCCCAAAAGGGTACTTTGGTTAAGAACAAAAAATTAAAAGCTTAGAAGAATATTATAAACTCTCCTAATCTAAAACGCATCTAACCATTCGATGGTCGTGGATATGACCTTAAACTATATCCGATGGTGAGGCCCCAGCTTGCGAGCTTTGGGGAGTGTGGAGCCACTCTTTAATTGCCATTGCTCCCAGGTCCACTCTGACCTGGACTGGTAATACCTGTTAGAAACCGACTTGTAAAAAAAAAAACAACAAATATTCTATTAAAAATTTTTTCTTTAAAATCAATGAATTTGGCATTAAATAACTTGAAAAGGGTTGATATGCCGTAAAACAAAAAGAACCAACCAACTAACCATTCGATTCTGCATTAAATTTACACAAAACTTTTTTGATCTTGGTATAGAACTTCATTTTCAATTGCATCCTCAGACAGTCATGATAAAAGATAGATACCACATATTATGTATATATATATATATGTATGTGTGTGTATTTTTTTGTGGCAGCTGTGAAGTAAAGAATATGATCTACACCTACATGGATAAACTAAATTGCTTACATTTTTTTTTCCTTTTTTATATTCTCCTTTTTCTCCTTGCATCTGTTTAGTTGAAGTTCTTCAGTGTTGGATAGAATGTCCAGACATGATTTGTTTATTCAAAAGAAGACTTTTGTTGTTTGCTCTTCCTTTAAGAAGAGCGATATGGATTGTCTTTAACCCCTTTCAATCTAAACAACATATTTTGTACATAATTCGAATTCTTTGTTGCATAAGACTAAATGTGGGGAGAATTTTGTTGCAATCATTTTTAGTTGAATCATTTATTAATAGTTGAAATGGAATTATGGATTAAAATAAAGAACGACCCAGAAATACATACACATAAATAAAAGAACCCTCTTAAGGCTCCCTGGCAAGAATTTTGCACAAAGTAAAAAATTTGGTTTAAGATATGTTCATTCAATTTCTGGAAGTAGTATGGAAAGCGCTCCATTTCAGACTGGAGCGTTGCACAGCATTGAAGATGCTCTGTCGGAATAAGCAACTGATGAAGACTCGTATAGAGATACTTGTATGCATCTAAAGTAAAATGCATCCATTCCATTCTCACATTTATTGTATTCTTCTTAGAACTGCACGCCTGTGGAACTCTGTTCCGTCTTCCTGCTTCCCTCCTGACTACAACTTGGTTGTCTTCAAGTCCAACGTAAACAAATTCCTGATGAACCGCCCCCTTAAGTAGACACTTTAAATATCCTCACTAACATACTGTACTTATAATAACCCGTATCCCTGAGTGGCTTCCAGGCCTTGACCACCTTTGTAAAAAAAAAAAAAAAAAATGTATTAAATTTCTGCCTAACAGACTGACCATTGGATAGTGATATGAGAATACATACGAAAGAAAGAAATTCCGGTCCTGCAAACATTGTTATATAATTTGAAGTGACATGTCCAAATCTGTATTTCATTTCTGTCCATTTGGAAAATAATTTTTATATTTTAGTTGTGTGGATCTTTTCTTTTGGATACCATTTTTGAGATGAGGTATTGTTGGTATTTTCTAATATTTACATTATTGTGTCTTCGTCTTGATTGTTAAGTTCATTTTATTTATTTGCGGACTATTATCCTCATCTTTTCTAGTTGAGTTAAAGATAAGGATAATAGTCCGCAAATGAATAAATAAAACGTACAAATTACTCATCTCAAAAGAATTCCAATAATTAAATGATATATATGTTAAGTTCATGTTTTTATATCTATTATATAAAAAAGTGAAGCCTCCCCCCTCCCATTTTTGTGATAAATAATCATTTTACTACTAGCTACAAAAAGAATAATGGGTTTTATTAGTAATTTATGGCAAATGTCTGTGTTGTTAAAAACAATATTTTTATTTTATTTTCAATTAATTTAATTGATTTTAATATTTAATCCTGATCAATATTTTATTTTTTTATTTGTCATAAATAAAGCAAGGTGCAGGGTTATAACTCTCACACTCATAATTCCTAATATTGCTATCCAAATGTTTGGTTATTTATTTAATAACAGAATTGTTGTAATATTCACCTGCAAAAAAGGTATGGGTGGTGAGAAGTCTTGATTGGTCCTTTTATTTTCTCTCTCTCATATCTTTCAAAGTTTTTAATTTACCAACATTAGAAAGAGGAGAAATGGATTAAAATAAAAAGGCTATATGTTTACTAGCATCACCATTTCGTTCCTGTCCTTTGGGTCTATCCATAATTAGACAGAATCAGGTGTTTTAATCTCGCATAATTATTTTTTTACTCTGATTTTGGCGTAAAATGAATTTGGATATTTTAAATTATCATATTAAGCAGATTGTTTAGTTTTACTTTTATTTATTTATTTATTTAATATTGTTGTAATCTATGCAGTTTGCACGAATTGGAACTCCAAGCAACACCAGGTAACCCTGCTATCTGTGTGTGTGTACTTCCGGCTATTTAATTTAGAAGACCACAAATTGTTTTAGTCATATGGCACACTATTGAAGACTTAAATTTCAGACTATATATATATATATATATATATATATATAATTTGCTTAACATGTCGGAATATTCTACAATGGATTCTACATATAGAAGTTTTGAATTCAATCTGTTATAAAAGATTTAACTGAGATTAGACACCTCAAGAAAAGCATAAAACGGAATGAGAAGGTTCTACTCCAGTTTGGTCCAAAATTCTCATGTTTATTTGGATTGATAATTTTTAAACATAGGGTGTGTGTTTCCTTTCTGCATTTTCATTATGGTCTAGGAAGCTATTTTTTTTATAGCTGCAAGACTCAGAAAATAGTATCAGTATACAAACTGAATTTATCAATTTATTGTGGGCTATTATCCTCATCTTTTTTAGTTGTTTCATGTTTCAGCCAACTATTCCTGTGACCTTCTTCAGGTGGTAACTGCGACGGGATAGGAACTTTGAATCTCCTAACTGCATCCTTAGCAATTACTGCATTCCATAGTTGTTGTCTCACCACGTTTTTTGGCCAAGTAAGCCTTTGGCCAGCTTTGGGTAGGATTGATACCACTATCTTCAGACAGTGCTCACCTGGAACCGTAGAAATTCAACGTCTCTATCCACTGCTCCGAAGAGCGATCATGGTTGAATTTTTTGGTCTTATAAGTTCATGTTTATTTATTATTTCATCTTCCATGGTTGGGTCCATACTGAATGGTATATATATATAAGGCAGTAATTGCTGAGGATGCAGTTAGGAGATTCGTAGTTCCTATCCCGTCGCGGTTACCACCTGACAATGGCCAAAGGAATAGTTAGCTGAAATGTTGTGAAACAACAACTAAAAAAGATGAAGATAATAGTCCGCAATAAATAAATTAATAAATAATACTCATCTCAATAATGAATTCCAATTAAAATAATACATATATACAAACTGAGCTGTCTAACTCTTTTTGAGCTGGTCAATTTATGTCTTAATTTTTTTAGAAAAATTACCAGTCCCTGTATTATTCAATTTACTCAAGTTAATCTTATTTCAGACAATTTTATCTGCTATTTTCATCGTGACTACAGCATGACTTTGTGAGAATTTCAGAAATAATTTCTTTTTTAAAAGCCAAACCGGATTTGAATTGAGCTGAACAATATTTTTTACATTCTAGTTATAAAAATTTTGTGATCATTTAGATACCTTGATTTTAATCCCATCTAAAATCCTATTGAAGAGCTCAGTTTTCTAAAATCTAATATGCCTAAAACACTTGAGAACTGAAGATATTCCTTTGAAAATTTAAACTAATTTTAATGAAAAATAATTACATCTGTAATAAATAAGAATGAACACTACGGGGGGAAAAAAACATGTTTCCGTGCTATAGTTTAACAAGTTTTTAATACGACAAACATTTTATAAAAGAAACAAAAACACTGTAGTTTTATTTAAGAGTAGATGAAATACCAGTTTTTACCGAGCAATTTTTGCTATCACTCGACATCTCAGCAATCTGAATCGTTCTGAGTCAGCATATTTTCTATGTTAGTCTCATCCCTCTGTTTTGTTTGGGTGTACATATCTAGTTGAAGGGGGTTGGTTTTTAGAACACCTTCGGATGTTTGTATCAGAAAATTAAGTTAATCCTAGTGTTATTCAATTTTTCGATTAATATGTACCTTATTTTAACCATTTTTTTGTGGGGATGGGCATTCTCATGTTTTATCTAGATTTAAATTTTCAACAGTAGCAGATGGTTGTGTCCTTTCTATGCACTCCCTTCAATCACCTTACGACAACTAACTAGTATTCCCAAGTTGTCACCAAGATCAACATTGCTTAACTGTAATAATCCAACACGAATCAATGTTTAACCTGATATTATCCTCATTATAATACCAATTTAATTTTATAATAGGTAAATATTGTATCCTAGCTGACCCCCCCTTTTTTTTCGTGATAGTGAAAAATGGAGAGTCAAGAACCCAACTCTGACTTGCTGTTTACTAAAACATGTCTGACTCTTGACACCTCTTATTTCTAGAGTTGAACGTTTGGGAAAAAAAATCTCCAGTTTCTCTGTAAAAACCAAGAGCTTTTGAAATTTGACAAAAATTGCTCATGCCCTGCTCATTGGAACTTTCATTGTTATTTATATATCTATAAAAGTGAGAATGTGTGTGTGTGTGTTGGAGGACAACTTTCAACCTATATACTCAACGAATTTTTAATCTACAGATTTGAAATTTAGTACATAGGATATTCAGACATGTGAGAAACTTTTTAACTGGTTTTTATCCGGAAAAAAGGGCTGCTAAGGGGTAAACATTAAAAAATTGGTATTTGGTGGTCATTGGATTTTTATCTGTTTGTCGACTGTTTCATGAGGTTTGAAAACACTTTTTAAAGATCGTGTCAAGCTGGCCCAGTAGTTATCGTACTTGACTCACTATCCTTATTTTTTGGTTTTGTTCTCAGATCGAATATTTTTTTCTTACAAGAAATGAACTGTTTAGAAAAAACGTAATACTCGCATGCACGTTTCAGTTTCTTTCCATTTTTTTTCTTTTCCATTTTTTTTTTTTTTTTTTTTTTAAAGGAATTTAACGTTTAATACTGGGCAACAACGAGTACATTTGCTAGTCTTGTCTAATTTGGAGCAGTAGTGTGAGGCCTTTCGTGACAAGTTAGAGGAAAGCATTGTTTACTACAACTCGTATTCGCAAGCTGTTACCCATCTAATTATTAACCTAGTTCAGCATTGCTTAACTTTGCTGACCTGATGAGAACTGTCATTTTAATGTTATATAGCCATAAGGTGATTATGTGTTACTTTGTATCTTAATTGATTGCTATAAAGTATTAATTTTGCGGTTCCTGTTAGAAAAATATAAAAGAAAAAAAAAGGCAAAGAGAATTAATAATGCATGGCAGATGCAGAATTTTTTTTTTCTTAAGAGTTTTTTTTTTTTTTTTTTTTTGTCTTGTCTTGGCTGTAAAGCAATTTTGCCTCAAGCAGATTCGTCACCCCCTCCTCCTCCAAACAAGTGCTTTCTTAAGGAGCCTTTGCATTCCCAGATGGTTGTCGCCGTCACAGCAGCACCGCCACCATTTATTTATATGCAGTCTTTTTGAAGCTGAAAATAGAGCAAGGATCTGTTTCTCCCATATTTTACCTGCTTTCTCTCCCTCATCCTGATTTTTTTCTGTCACAAGTGGCAAAACACGTTTCAAAATAAGATGCAGTTAATGGGATGCGGTGAAATAATGTCGTTTTCGTATAAAAATGAATCACATTATTTATCAGTTACATCGTAAAATAGGATCTTGTGCAATCTTCATCAGGCATTAAAGATTTCTCTGTAAATGTATATGTGTTATATATACATATATATATATATATATATATATATGTATATATATGTATATATATATATATGTATATATATATATATATATATGTATATATATATATATATATATATATGTATATATATATATATGTATATATATATATATGTATATATATATATATGTATATATATATATATATGTATATATATATATATGTATATATATATGTATATATATATATATATATATGTATATATATATATATATGTATATATATATATATATATATGTATATATATATATATATGTATATATATATATATATGTATATATATATATATATATATGTATATATATATATATATATATGTATATATATATATATGTATATATATATATATATGTATATATATATATATATGTATATATATATATGTATATATGTATATGTATATATATATATATATGTATATATATATATATATATATATATATATATATATATATATATATAATTCATTTTTTTTATCAGTTTATCCCAGCTGGGGATGGAACATCCTAACAGATGCCAAACATTCACCTGTTATCTCGTATATTCCAACCAAGAGATCTTTTTAAAATTCTGACCGTCCCTTTATGTGCAATTGTTTGAATCTGTATTGCACTTGCTTCACCGAGTATATTTGCTTGGTAGTTTTTGAAATTCTTTTTCAGGAGTCCAGTTGCTCCTATAATTACTGGAATGATATATAAATGTGTATGTCTAGGTAAAAAAATGGGAAAAGAATCTAAGCGAAGTGACAAACTAAATAGCTAAATTTGCTTACCTATATATTCTGTATCATATTTATCCTATAAACACACACACACACACACACACACACACACACACACACACACACACACACACACACACACACACTCTCTCGCTCACACACACACACACACACGAATATTGTTAAATAAATAAATAGTTAACAATTTTATGCCTATAGACACTAGTGTTTTGTGCTCATGCAATCGTCAACGTAGGAAGTAATTAGGAGATTTTAACCAATCACAGTCACCCATGACTTCATTGGCTAACATTCTATCTCAAGGCCACCAGTAATTAACACAACAATCAAGGGTAATTAAGTGCCCACAAATGTCAAGTCAGCAGGGATATACAGTAAACAGTCAGTGTATTCAACGACAGGAAGTCAGAATATTATATTTGCCCTAAAGTTAACCACTTTTTCTTAATTCCCAAGAGTGTGTATATATATATATATATATATATATACTAGCATGGGTGCCCGGCGTTGCTCAGGTGTTTGGAGGTGTGTTGAGCAAAAAAAAAAAAAAAAAAAAAAAAAAAAAAAAGAAAAAGCGGTAGTAGGAAGGAAGGCTCGAACCTGTACTGCAAAGGAGGAAAAGAACATGAAAAAAACGTGACGTCTTTGCTGTTACGACCATCGCCAAACTGGAAGTGATGTAGGTTTAAATTAAGACTAGACAATCGAAAAAAAGGGATGACTTTTGAAAAAAAAAAGCGACCCCTTCCTATAGAAAAGTGCCCAGTTGAGGGTGAAGAAATTAATGTTTTTAGCCAATTTTTCGGTATTTGTCGTCTGAAGGGTCGAGCTTGAAAACAATACTGATCTTGTGAAAATCTGTCGCCTCTGTCAAAAGTTTTAGGCAGACATGCAAACATACATACATAGATTTATATATTTGTAGCTGAAATTTTCAACCCAAACCAATTAAAAAGCTTGCCCTATCTCTGAATACCCTTTATGTAAAATTTCAAATGTTTAGACCAGAAATTGTCTGAGTAATTTGGTAGAGACGGCAGAGGTCAAATTTGTTAAATTTGACCCCTATTATGACCCCTTAACATTTATTTTTTTGGGCTCAAATCAAGTTATTAAGTTAGATCCATGTCCAAGGAACCTATATCTAAAATTCCAAGTGTTTATACCCAAAATTGTCGGAGGAGTTTGGTAGAGTTCTCAAAGGTCAAATCATGAAACTTTTACCCCTTAACAACCAAATTTCTGGCCGAAAACGGATTACAAAGATTTTCCCAAATCTCAGTACCCTGTATATTAAATCTCAAGTCTGTAGACTTAAAATTGACAGAGTTATTGCATAGGGAAATGTACACACACACACACACACGCACACTTTTACAGATATATATATATATATATATATATATATATATATATATATATATATATATATATATATATATATATATACACTAGTATTTCAGCCCGGCGTTGCCCGGGTGTTTGGAGGTGTATGTTGAGCAAAAAAAAAAAAAAGTGGACAATTTTTTTTAACTTTGACCCCTATTATGACCCCTAACATTTATTGTTTTGTGCTCAACTCAAGTTATTAAGTTAGATCCATGTCCAAGGAACCTATATCTAAAATTTCAAGTGTTTAGACACCAAATTGTCAGAGCAGTTTGGTAGCGTTCTCAAAGATCAAATCGTTGAACTTTGACCCCTAAACAGTCAAATTTCTAGCCGAAAACCGGTCACATAGATTTTCTCAAATCTTAGTATGGTGTATATCAAATTTCGAGTCTGTAGACTAAAAATTGACAGTTATTGCGTAGGAAAATGCACACACACACACACAGACACATTCACTTTTATAGATATACTAGCATGGGTGCCCGGCTTTGCGCGGGTGTTTGGAGGTGCATTCTGAGCAAAAAAACAAAAAAACAAAAACGGTCAATTTTTTAAACTTTAACCCCTATTATGACCCCTTAACATTTATTGTTTTGGGCTCAAATCAAGTTATAAAGTTAGATCCATGTCTAAGGAACCTATATCTAAAATTTCATGTGTTTAGACTTAAAATTGTCGGAGTTTGGTAGAGTTCTCAAAGGTCAAATCGTTGAACTTTGACCCCTTAACAGCCAAACTTCTGGCCAAAAACCAATCACATAGATTTTCCCAAATCTCAGTACCCTGTATATCAAATTTCGAGTCTGTAGACTAAAAATTGACAGAGTTATTGCATAGGGAAATGTACACACACAGACACACACAGACACGTTCACTTTTATAGATATATAGATAGATTTCACCCAATGCTTCATTTGGTTATTAAGCAAAGTTCACTGTTCGTTTGTAAACAAACTAGCAGTTTGAGCACTGTGAAGCGATGGGCAAGTGCTTCTTTAATAGGCACTTGATGAGGAACATTTGCGGGCATTGATTCATAGCCTTGTGGATAGAGCTGCCGTCTGTCACCTCGATAGTTATAGGTTTGATCCACAGCTGGAGAAAGGTGCTTGTCTAGCTACACTGATGAGTTGTGATACAACGAAACAGTACTGTATGTGGATGACTTGTATATAGTGTATTTAGGCAGCATGTTTTCATTCAGACAAGTATTGTTGAATAGCACAGTGTTTTTGCTTGCTGAGCTTTTTTGTAATTCAAATTGTTCTTATTTCTTGTTGAATCCGTGCAAGAAGTTCCATAGTCATCTTGGTCCATTTATTTATTTTGGTTTTGTGTTTTTTGCAAGTACTTTCGACTGAGTTTCAACAGTCGTCTTCAGGCAGTTTTGATTATTGTTCGTTTAAAATCTGGATGCTTTTGCATGCTTCAGTTAAAATTATATTTTAATTTTTTGAACTAGTGAAGCGTTTCCCCGTGTAACAAATATATATATATATATATATATATATATATATATATATATATATATTTTATTTTATATATCTTATTTTTTTACATGTTAAGAACGTTGATAAAATAAATGTACAATGGTTTTAAAGCTGTGATTTACAAGATGGTATAGAATTTTTTTTTTTTTTTTTTAATTTTTATAATAATTTATAACTTTACATTACCATATATATATATCGGATGGTTACGTACCTAGGCACTTCAAAATGTTACTACTATTTTCAAAATTTACATTGTTTATTTTTTGTTATTTAGTTTCTATATATAGTGCTTCCATTATTTTTAATCTTTTAACGTGTGAATCCATGTGGATGATTTTTGTGTTTTCAACTAAAACCTTTCTAAATTGAGAATGTGGGCAGCCATGTTTTTTTACATGTTGGCAAATCGATCTTGAATCCGTAAGGTGTAGGGTCAATCGTTTGGACAATATATTGATTGTGTGGCCAATGTAGCTATTGATGTTGGAGATACAGTCTCCCAAGGGGCATTTGACTTGGGAGACTACATTGGTTTCATCGACTGATTTTGCTGTCCGGGAAGTGTTGTTTTTAATTATAAGGTTAGCAGTTGTTAATTTCTTGTAGTAGATGATAAATCGGATCTTATTATTGACTGGGAATATATATTGAGGTATTATATTTTTTATTACCTTTTCATCTGATTTAAAGTTGTGGTGTAGCTGATTGTGATAGAATATATTGATGGAGTGGGGATTGTCAACTTGGTCATTATTAGTTTGGTCTAGGTTTCTAATTGTTAGTTTAATTTGTTTAGCTACTAAGAAATTGGGGAATTGGTTATTAATCAAAACCTGTTTGATATTCTTTAATTTGCTGTAGAATTTTTTTTTTCTTTGAGGAGATCAATTTGGCTCGATTAATAATATTTATAATAATCTTTGTGGTGGGGGTGCAGGATGGTCTGCTTGTGTTGTAGATGATCCCATCCCCATTGTGTTGAATGGATTGAATGAGTAGAATGATTGAAAAGCAAAAGGTCGCATAATGACGAAAACATACCGGTATATATTAGTGAAAGAATGCAGATTTATTTACATAAATTTACATGAGAAATATTAAGGATATAAATAGAAAGAATAAGCGTTCATTGAGAGGGAGTAATGTTACTTGCGGTTGATGAGAGGCTGACGGGTTAGTCAGGAGCGCTGTTGTGTGGCCAATGCCACTGGAGCGGCTCTTCATTACATGTTGACTGGTCGAGGGTTCAGCAGAAAAAAGCAAGAGAAAAGAAAGAAACAGGAAGTCATGTTGCTGTGTCGTTCTCCAGTTAAAGGGCGACACTCGAATTAGCCTGGGAGTTCCAATTCCCACATCTTTGAGTGAATACTTAAATAAAAAATATATCTGATATTTTATCTTGTAATATTCCAGATGTTCAGTTTTTTTTTTTGTTTTTTTTTTAATCTCGAGTTTTGTTTGTGTTTTTACTAAAATATTATTTTAATGCATTAGAAGTCTTAGTAAAATTATATTCAAAGCTGTGCTTGTAAATGTTATCTTCTTTCTATTATATAAAGAAGAGATGTCTGTTAGTGTGTGTGTTAGTGTGTTTGTATGTCTCGCTAAAACTTTTGAAATCCAAATCAGAAGAATGATTCTGGTACCGTCTTAAAAGATAGGGACTTTGATGAATAATAAATATGTAAAATTTAGAATAACAATATTCATTTTTTTTTCTATCTTAACGAATGAAGAATCTGATGGGTGGGGACGTAAGATCGTTTCTTTCTAAACAATTTCAACATCTGCGCATGTGTAAACCGTTTCACCTCTCAGATATGTTAATTATATAAATCTGCAACGTCATGGTAAGATTATCGTTGTGCCTAATGGGTTAGAAGATGGTCTCAGAATTATTAGTTTTTGCATCGCATTCGCGCCCACTTTACAGCACACGTTCCATTGTTTATTTTTAACATATTTTAAAAACGTTTATTTTGGTAACCTTTTGCATTTAAACAGGTTTTAAAGAATTTAAAAAGAATATTTTTTACTTTGTATTATTTACTTAGCGCAAAACAAATAATTTGTGGCAATTTTTTTTAAATCGGTGGTTGATTTAAAAATCAGATTACCATTAAATGCATGAATATTGTAAGTCATAAATATATTTTTTAAAAACCTTTTTTCCTACCCCTATTTCCAATTCGTAGCACAGGGTTCTTGTTATCGTCTGCAAACGGCCATAGAACGGTAGTTTCCTACTAGTTTCAGACACAGTGTTTGAATGTATCTTGTAAGGTACAGAGGTTTTTGTCAGCATCTTATGTAGAAAGGTACAGCACATAGGAGTTGTAGCAAGCCTACTTGAAGAATTTGATCGAGAGGTGTCGGGGCCAGCAGTAGCTCCCTGACAATACAAAAACATGTGGTCGGAAAAATACCGGTTTAGCAGTAACTCAATATATATATATATATATAGCATTTTTAGAAATTATCGGTAACTCTGTCTGGTAGGGTTAAAAAGTGGTTTCAAACCTACTTATTCTTAACATAAAGAAGCTGCCATGTGAACGATTCGTGCATGCACAGTTGTGAAACAGATAAAAACTAGATGAGCCCTAACTACCAATTTTTTTAATGTTGATCTCTTAGCAGCCTTTTCTTCTTTTTCTTTTTTTTTTGATAAAAAATGATTAAAGTTTTCCACATATTTGAATACCCTATATACCAAATTTCAAGCTTGTAGATCAAAAATTCATTGAGTATATAGGTTGAGAGCTGTCCTCACACACATGCACACACACTCTCATGTTTAGAGATATACTAGCGGGCCGCCCAACATTGCCCGGTCGTAAAATACACATACATATTATATTTTAATTCATACAAAAACTGAGACATGTATGCAAGTATTATGTTTTGCTAAATAGTTTAATGTTTGTAAGTTAAAAAATAAAAATACTCTAGCTGAGATCAAAACCAAAACCCAAAGACAATGAATCAAGTACAATAACCATTGGGCTAGCTTGACACTGTTTAAAGTGTTTTCAAACCTACTTATTTTTAATGATTAACACATCAGCAGTTGTCAAACAATTGACAAACAGATAAAAATCCGATGACTCAGGGATACCAATTTTTCAATTTTTGACCCCTTAGCACCCCTTTTTTCCAGGTGAAAACTGATTTAAAAATCTTTCACGATTCTGAATACCATATATACCAAATTTCAAATCTGTAGATCAAAAATTTGTTGAGTATATAGGTTGAGAGTTGTCCCCCCCACACACACACACATTCTTCTCTCTTTTATAGATATATAGATAATGCACTAACATGAAAAAGTGTAGTTAGAAAAAAGACTGATGGAATATTTATGGTTTAGAAAAAAAGGATGAGGGTATATTTTTGGTAATTCGAGGCTAAAATATTGCAAAAACAAGAAAGCTATTACTCCATCTATTGCACCTTATTCATGTTTTTTTTTTTCTTCCACAAAAATGAAAAATGGTAAAATGTTTTATCCACAATCTGACATTGGGAGTTCCATTAGCAAAATTTTTACAGGTGCATTTCAAAAAAAGAGAAGATATCTCCCTCTGTGTATTCTTAATGTTATGTTAGATACACACACTTTTAGGATAATGCAAGTATATCACACGCATTCAGCCCACGCAAAGTATCAGATTTATTTTGATAGTAATGTCTGTTGCAAGCAATTTATGTACTTATTTATTCGCCAACACGCTGTATATTTATTTTCTAATCTTTGGCAACATAACAAATTGTTTTTGATTTGAAAGATTAAACTGAAGTTTTCTTAAGTATACACAAAATGGAAGACGCTACTTGGATGAAATTTTTTTTTTTTTAATAAAAATTGAAATTTCTAAATGTGTTCATTCAATTTAGGTATTTAATTCATGCAAATATCATTTCAAACTTAAGCAAGACAGACTGGAAAAAAATGTTATTTCAAGCTTAAGACAGACTGAAAAAAAATAAAAATAAAAAAAAAACTACCGCTGCAGAAGTAAGCGTAGAGTTGAAGTAACATTTAAATAGTTCAGTTTCGGCCAAAAAAGTTTACCTTTTCAGTAAGGTCAGATATCATGGAAGAACATTTTTCAACTTAAAATTTTTTATTCCTTATAATATCTTTTGAATTAATTTCAAATAACAAACTCAACTTATATTTCTAGCTACAACGCATATATACTTGTCAGAATTTTTTTTTTTTTTTTTGTAGGAGGGGGTCTCTGTCATTTTTTTGTTGTTTTGACACAACGTTCTTCTCATCTTTCTTAATCACCTTTCTTCCTTGTTTTTTGTAATACTATCTATTTTTTAATATGGGATAATTTATGAAGAGAAGCCAAATAAATCAAAGGCAGTATACAATATAACATTTCTCTTTATCACTGGGATGCCACTAAACGCCAATATAAACGCAATATAAGGGTCATTTCAAAAGTAATGCATTCTATTTTTTTAATTAAAAAAAAAACAAAAAACTAAGCAAACCTAGTATTGAATTTAACACAATATGCGAACCATAGTTTATAATTAATATATAAGGGTTGTTCCAAATGTATAATTAATATACAAGGGTTGTTCCAAATGTAAAGCTTCTTATTTTTTTAACTAAAAAACTAAACTGTTGAAGAGCTATAAAGACAGGAGAGATACTATTAAAACAAGCGACATTCTGTGCCCCAAAATTTACTTTTCTATACAGTCCACACAATTCTCAATTCACTTCTTCCAGCAATGGAGTGGTAGGTCTACGTGCTTTATCACTCATATCTCTGTTGACACTTTGAAATCGACAAACTCATCTCCTAACTGTGCTGACATCAACTGCATCAACTTTGTAAACGTTCAACAGGTGCCGATGATTGATTCAATTTTTTTCTGCATGGAGGAATTTAATGACTCCTTTTTGTTTCTGACGCACGTCTATGACAGGGGTTTCTTTTTTAGTCTCACTTGTCAATAACAGAGAGATGACACTTGTAGGTTATGAATGCAGAATTTAAAGTCATCATAACAATGCAATTTGCAATCCCCTCTGATCCATTTGGGCACAATAAAAAATAAGAGGCATTACTTTTGGAACGCCTCTTGTGTATCTGTGTGTATATTCCACACTTACGATAATTTTGTAAAAAATTGGTGAAATTACCCATTTTTATTTTTTTGTTTTTCAATCAAGTGGATTGATTCCTTACTCTATTCAGGAACCCACAACAGTGCACTAGAAGGAAGCTCATATGCTTCCTTGCAGTGACATTGTAGTCTACATTTCACTGTAGAGAACCTACTGTTGATTTTATGAAATTATTTTTATATAATGGATTTAAAGTTTCAGATTCAAATGTCAAGTATCAATAGTTTCAGTGTGCTCTAAACAGAAATTTTCATTTCAAACACACCTCTATCTGATCCAAGAACCTATTGTTGATTTCAAATACCTGGCCCTTCTGCTTTTGTGGTGATAAAACTTAAATGCACTTGTGATGTTAGGTTGTATAAAAGTGTTAACTTTGTTTAAAATCGGACTGTTCCTGCTTGAACGGAATTTTTTTGATTTTCGAGATTTATCAAATGTATTTTGATACAAACCCTATTTAAAGAGTTATTAGGTAAATTTATGTGAAATTTCATAAAAAGCGGATCAGCTTTAGAGTCCATAGGGAACTCTCTCTCTCCTTTTTTTTCTCTCTCTCTCTCTCTCCCACACACAAAGTGCCTTTTTGTTGTGATATTAGTGGTTGAATAAATGACAAGAAAAACACAGTAACAATTAAATATATATGTAATAACAAAAATACACAAAAGAGGTAATTGAACAATATCTTTGCTCATTGCAGGACTAGTTGTGAACAACCATCTGCTTCGAGTGTCTGTCCCGACTCTCTAATAAACCGCTTCTCGTATCCGAAAGTGACATCATGGAATCGTTCATTATTTCCGGTAATAGGGGTGTCCCCCCCCCCTCCCAAGCCTTTTTTTTTTTCGTAAACACTGTTAATATTTCTTATGTTTAGAATCGATCATTAGTAGATCGGTGACCTTTCTTTTCTGAACTGACCGTCTTAGTTCAGGTGCTGTTTGGGGAGGGTCGAGATCAAATGTATTGAAAATAGTGTTAATCGGTTCTTCCTCCAACGATGATGTATTGCTGGTGTCATCTGCACGATATTTTCTTAATTGTTTTTTTAGGTACTGTCGGATATTTTATTGACATATACAAACTCCAACACTATATGAGCTTGCGTCACTTGTTACTATTATTTTCAGTTTTGGATTATCGTGTGTGCGTAAAAGATCCGCTGAGAAATCGGCGCATACACAAATCTTCTTGGTCACATATACGATAGGAGCTACCCGATCACTGGTGCTTACTTTTGATAGTATTCCGGCTTTTTGTAGCTGATCCAATTCCCTATTGATTTTTTCAGTTGCCACAAACGGGACGTTTCATTTCTTCTTGACAACGGGTAGAACGTTTTCCTTCAGCCTTGGTACATCTACCAAGACCTGTTGAGAAAACTTCTGGAAATTTTTCCTGTAACTCGTCTTTCAGTCATTGTGTCCCTGTAGACAAGTCTTCTACCTTATGGCAGAATTTGTTCATAGGTTAGTCCCGCAATTCAAATCGTTCCATTCAATCCGTGCCAAAGTGGTTTTCGGATGTCTTATGCACATAAACGTTGTCTTTTTTTGGTAGTGCCGTTAATGTCACAGGGAGTGTCAGTTCTCTCTCAAATTTTACTTTATCGCCTGTGACTGCTCATGCTGACTTATTTGTCTTATGCATGGTTGGTTTCTTCAGCCTTTTCCATGTCTATACATGTACATGATAATGTACAGGTCTGAACCAGAGTCCAACTGCAATTCCACTATCCTATTGAGAATGTTGACAGTGATGTATTTCCGCCGGTTCCTCTCGATTTTCCTGTTGAATATTGTTTGTCAAACCTTGTGATTTTTGTTCCTTTTGCAATGCATTGCTTTGTGGACTTTCCTGCATCACTCATTGTATATTTTGTTTTTGTAAAAACATCTCATGGACCAATGTTCTCCACTGCAATGGTTGCACGTCCTTGTAGGCGAATTCAGGATTGGAGATTGGATGGCCAAACTTTGGTTGTGTCTGGTTTTTCCTCTCGTTTGTTTGTTTTTTCCCTATGAGAGTAATCCTTTGGCCTGAAACTAGTCTTTCGTACATATGACATGCCTGATTCCTTGATGTTTCGTGAGTCGGTCTTTACACTAAAAGAAAGAAATTAAAAAAAAAAAAATCCTTTCTTTAATTTTGTGTGCGTGTGTGTGTGTAAACGGGGCGAAAAGAATTTGTTCCTAAAATTTACTGCAATAAAAATGGCATTCTTGCCTGCTAGCAAAAAATAATGTCAACGTTTCAAAAAAATATAAATGCTCACTTTCAATCACAGTCAGGAAAACAAAGAAAAGTATTCACAACTCGAGAAAAAAATAAACAAAAAAAATTAAATAATTTAGTTTTCCCAGTTAATAAAATAAAACGTTTTCCAACGAACGTTAAACGTATATATATATTTTTTTTAATATTTCAGCATTACTTAACCAACTTATTTGCAAACACGTGTAGAATTAGATCAACGCTTTTAACAATGACAGTTTCGTTAAAAAAAACCAAAAAACAAAAACAAAAAAAGACAGTTTTTTCTTTTCACGCTAAAAGGCTCATTTGCATACGTGAACATTCAAATATCGAATTCAGATTAAATAGACTTCGTAGTCTCGTAGGAAATGTCCTGTTCTCTTCCCTGCAACCTCTATCTCACAGAAGAGGTTGCGATTTTGTCTCTGCTTTATCGTTATTTTCATGGCAAGTGCTCGACTGAGCTTCAATCTATGGTCCCCTCTCGCCAAACTTCCACAAGAAGCACTCGTCTAGCTGAAAACACTATCAATAATTCCTCCCACTCTTTATCTGTGCCTAAACCTAAACGTAGATTCCATGAACAAAGCTTCTTTCTTAGACGTGCGCGCCTGTGGAATTGTCTTCCGTTTTCCTGCTTTTCAGCTGACTACAATCTGATTGTCTTCAAGTCCAACGTAAACATGTTCTTGATGAGCCGTTGCACTTAAGTTAATAAATTTACCGTATTTCCATTACTAACGATTACTATATTGTCCAATTGACTACTGTATACTCTTAACCTTTATCCTCGAGTAGTCTCTGGGCCTTGATAAGTGATGATGCCTATATAAAAATAAAAATCTTGTCTTTGACAGCACAGCGTAACAAATTAAATTATGAGAGTTTATAATGACGTCGTGTTCTTTTTTTTCCCCCAACGTCTAAGGAATAAAAAAAAACATTACCGAACGAACGGCTGGCTTACAGTTTTAAAGAGACAAGGAGGGTTTTACTTACGAATTCATCCAATGTTTTCGTATTTACCGATTTGCATTTTTTTTTTTTTTTTTCAAAAAGGACTCGTGTAATAAGTTTTTCTTAGTCACTTCCAGTTCTTTTGTGTAGAGCCGAATTTTTCGTCGACAAAGTGCTTTTATTTCACGTAATTCGAATTCCTTGATGGCAGTGTTGTGGAAAACATTGGGGTATTTTAAAATTTAGTTTTCCCTCATGGGTTTTCAAAATCTCGTCGCCGGTTGTTGTAGTGTCAGTGGTTGAATAAATGACGAGAAAGACACAGTAACAATGAAATATTTATTAACAAAAATACATAAAAGAAGTGATTGAATGATAGCTTTGCTCATCGCAGAACTACTTGTGAACGACCATCCGTTTCAAGTATCTGTCTCGACTCCCTAATAAACCGCTTTTCGTACCCGGAAGTCACGTCATGGAATCATTCATTATTCCCGGTAATAGAGGTGCGGCCCCAACACTTTTATAAATAAGTAGAGATATAAAATTATAAATATATTATCTTAAAATTAGAACCTATTAAAATATAAAAAGCTCAATATACTAGATATAGCAATCAAAGAAATAGGAAAAATTGATGAAAAATAAAATTGATAAAATTACAACATTTATTGATCCATCAAAAATTCAAACAAAGAATTATAATAATGAAAAATTTTCATTATTTGAAGTTTTGATGGATCAATAAATATTGTAATTCATTCAATTTTTTCTTTTTTTTTTTTTTTTGCTTCATCATTAATTTTTCTTATACATATATACTCTGATTGTATATTTTTACTGGTAAATTTGAAAACAAAAAATATCTAAAGGATGTCTATTAATTTAAGTTTTTCTCCTCTTTTTCCTCTCCTTTTCTCCATCTTGAATTTTTCCATATCTGGGGAAGATATGTATCCAAATGTCATGGAATACGACTCTCCTCACTTGAAAAGATTTTCTTTTTTATACTTCATGCGTATATATTTACTTTGTTGTATTTTGATATTATCTGGTAAATTGTTGAATGCTTTTCCATAGGATTTAAAGTCTTGGTGGTCCTGAACTGCTTTAATTTAGAGGGGGAAAAATCATCTCTCTCTCTCTCTCTCTCATTCACTCACTCACACACACACAAACAAACAAAATAATTAAAGATTGTTTTCTCAGAAAGATCAAGTTTTATCTGCTAATTTCTCACCATGAGACACAAGAAATGTGGGGTTAAGTGTACTTTTTGGGTTCAAGCAATGACTTTCTCTTTGGGTGGTTTATTGAGTGCGTTTATTCTCCGCTTGCCTTAATCTTTTATTGGAACTTTTCAAAAAGAATTTACGTTCATTGGTTTCTTAGATTGAAACATGTTCGTTCCCATTCAAATCTTTTAGATGCTCCTTCTCATCTTTTGGTTTCTGCTTCATTGTTCTTCTCTATGATGTTTGATGAGTTCCATACTTTGTATTAAGTTAGATTTCAATATGGCTCCCTTGGGTTTTGTGAGTATTAATGTTTCAATTAGGTGCCGTCATCGTTGCTATTAATGGAGAGTCTGTGTGTCTGTATATATTCATAACAAAAGCTTTTAATATTATTTGAAATTAAAAACGATAAGGCATTGCAGAATGATGAGTAGCTGAGAGATACAAGGCTGTGATTAGCTAAAGAAAATCACTTGTTAAGTTAGGAAGATTTTGAAATCGTAAATGAAATCAATTAGTGAGATGGAAACCGAACAGCAGATGGCCATGAATGATTCTTTGTTTTTGTTTCTTTGAAAAATTATGAAGATGTAAGGGAGAAGAATGGAGAAAATATAATCAAACATTTATTTCTCGTTTGAGTCTAAAACGTTTCCATGTTATAATTTAAAGAAACTAGAAAGTGGATCTTGAATTTACTTTCACCAGCCGCATAACTCTCGATTCTCTTATTTTGTCCTTTAGTCCTCACATTCCACGAGCGATGTTTCTGACAAAGAGAGAAGAATTACTGTGTTCTAGGTCAGAATCTATTCGATCGAACGCTTATCATTGGCAATTTTTGGACCTTGAAGTAGTTATTTTAGCTCCATATATCAAGTGGCTTCATTCGTTGTCTGGAGCAATTCTCATAAAAAAAGGAATTAAGAGTAAATATCCTAGAAATTTATAGCACAAACAAACCGATATGTCGTTGAATTATTAAAATGATATAAGTATTCACCATTCATAATCATCAATTTGTCCATGCAATTCAACCAGATGAAGACGAAATTCAAAATGGCTACTCGGAAATGGTACACATGTTAAGTCTAGATAAATCTACTAAGATGATCACGAGAAAAAAATATTAAACAGTTAATAATACTTTCAGTAGATTTGTAACTCTTGCTTCCCTTAATTTGTTCCTTAGTCTTTATATTTTGTGAGCGATGTTTCTGACAAAAGAGGAAGAATTGCTGTTTTATAGGTTGGAATCTATTGACACTTATTGTTAGTTAAGTTTTTGCTTTTAAGTATTTATCTTTTTTTTTGTTTCTTACATCAAGTGGCTTCATGCCTTGTCTGGAACGATTTCCATGATAAAAAAAAATACTAGTCATGATATTTGATTAAATTTATACATGAATATCATTTCTGTTATTATTTAAGATGATGTTTCTATGAAATCATTTTCAGAGTTTTAGTTATAAATATACACTGAGACATGATATCAATTATAATAATAGAAATCCATAGCTTTAGGGATCTATGACCTCCAAAAAGGTTAAGGGTCACTGTTCTAAAAGATCACTCAGACAATTGCTGTGTTTAAATCTATCATGTAGTCAGACATCGACTTACAAAAGTAGTATTTGTGAGAGAATTTTAGCTCTCCTTTTTCATAACAGATCTATAGGCATTTACATGCTAATGCTGTTGGTAAAGTTGTGAACCTACAAGTTCCTCAGGCTATGAGTACATGGCACAGTCATATTGACACATCGGTTCTCATTAAATCACCGAAGTTAAGCAATGTTAAACTTGGTTAGTATCAGATAGGTGACCATTTGAGAATACTAGGAATATAGGATGATGTCAACACCTTTGCAAGAACAGCAAGAACCCTAGCATCGTCATCTACCTTGACAGGGATATACAAGCGACTGAGGACCGCTTGTGAATTTGATATTCCCAGGAAACTCTGCTTGGGAGGAAGCCAGTTCAGCTCGCCAGAATAAATGCCACTTTGGTACATTCAGTTATCAGTAAATGGTAACTAACGTTCAATCAACTGTATACTCTGTCTTATCGCATATAAACCTCTTTTAAAGTTATTTGATTCCTATTGCAAAAAAAAATTGTTGAAGAATGTAGGATGATATTTTATCCATAGCTAGAGGAAAACTGGATCTATACGTTTCCAAATAATGGCAACAGAATAGAACATAGTGTATACGATAGGATTGGAACTCTGTATTGTTGTTTTCATAGTCTGTAACGGTATCCATTAGGCTAATCAACGTCGCACATGCACACATAGGAGCAACTAAGTTATGAAGAAGATATCCATGTTTTACATATGTTGATTATTGACTCTTTCTTTCGAACGCAGTATTAACAAAATAAACCTATGTATTTGTATAGTTTATTTTTGTTTGTCTTTGGCGGAGCTAACGATAAACCAAGAGGCATGTCCATTCTATTTCATGGCCAGAGAAAATAGAGCAACCCTAATTCATTTTCTTTTTCTGCCATTCTACTACACGGCCATTACATTTACCTATATATTTTTTGTTGTTGCCTAGGAATCTAAAATAGTGTAAAGAGTTAATCATAGATAATAATCTCTGTCTGCAAGAAATGATGAATAAGTACAATTTATTATTACAATTCTTTTCTTTGTTTTCTAATATATTTTCTTGCTTCCTTTTTTTTTTTACTTTTTCCGTCATCTCTTCCTTTCTGAACTTTACATAGTTGCCCACTACCTCGTGTGCTCTTTTGATCTTGTACATTTCACTCCCAATCGATATTCAAGAGAAATATGTAAAGGTGAGACGTGAGTGAGTGAAAAGAAGGTTTTACCTGAAAACAAAAAGAAAAAGAAGCCCCTTTTGTCTTAAGAAACAATGGATACCCTCTGGAATCGTGCCTCCCTTTTTTTTTACTCTTGATATTCATGGTTTTTTGACAACATTTTAAATTAATATTCCCCTACATTGTCGATTATGTAAATATGCACAGAATATTGCAACATCTGGGCAGGAGCTGCTAGAAAGGACTTGTCCTGCCTTGATAGAGTTCAAAATAGACTTCGTAGCCTCGTAGGAGATGTCCTTTTCTCTTCCTTGCAACCTTTATCTCACAGAAGAGATGTTGCGAGTTTGTCTCTGATGTATCGTTATTTTCATGGAAAGTGTTCGAATGAGCTTCAATCTATGGTCCCCCCTCGCCAAACTTTCACAAGAAACACTCGTCTAGCTGTAAACACTATCAATAATTCCCCCCACTCTTTATCTGTGCCTAAACCTAAACGTAGATTCCATGAACAAAGCTTTTTTCTTAGAACTGCACGCCTGTGGAATTGTCTTCCGTTTTCCTGCTTTCCGGCTGACTACAATATGGTTGTCTTCAAGTCTAACGTAAATAAGTTCTTGATGAGCCGTTCCATATAAGTTATCAACTTTACCAAATTTTCATTACTAATGATTACTATAATGTCCAATTTCTACTGTACACTCTTTAACCCTTATCCTTGAGTGGCCTCTTGGCCTTGATAATGTGGTGATGCCTATGTAAAAAAAAAATATATATATATATAAAATATATGTCAAATAAATTAAATACATAAATATAAATCTATATATCTATAAAAGTGTAAATGTGTGTGTCTGTGCACATTTCTCTACCAAATAACTCTGTCGATTTTCGGTCTAGAGACTTGAGATTTGACATAAGGAGTATTAAGATTTGGGAAAATCTTTTTAATCAGTTTTCGACCAGAAATCTGGCTGTCAAGGGGTTAAAGTTCTACGATTTGACCTTGAAAACTCTACAAAACTCCTCCACCAATGTTGGGTCTAAACACTTGACATTTTAGATGTAGGTTACTTGGACATGGATCAAACTTTTTAATTTGATTTGAGCTCCAAAAAAAGAAATGTTAAGGGAGTCAAAATTGGGATCAAAGTTTAAAAAATGTTTACCTCTGCGATTTCTACCAAATTACTCAGCCAATTTCTGGTCTAAACATTTGAAATCTTACATAAAGGGTATTCACAGATAGGGCAAGCTTTTTAATCAGTTTGGGTCGAAAATTTGAGCTGTCAAGGGGTCAAAGTTAAAAAGATTTTACCTTTGCAGTGTCTAACAAACTACTCAGCCAATTTTTGGTCTAAAGATTTGAAATTTATACATAACGGGTATTCAGACATGCAAGCATTTTAATCAGTTTTGGGATGAAAATTTGGTTGCCAAAAGGTCAAAGTTGAAAGAGTTGACCTTTGCAGATTCTACCAAATTCCTCTGCCAATTTTGGGTCTAAACACTTGAAATTTTAGATGTAGGTAACTTGGACATGGGTAAAACTTCAAGTGTATTCACACGTAGGACAAGTTATGAACAATACATAGGGCCGGGCTGAACTACTAGTGAATAAATAAGTCATCATCATCATGCAGTCCTTCATAGTTGAAGATGACTAATAGGTGTAAGCTATATATATATATATATATATATATATATATATATATGTTTGTGTGTGTATGTGCTAATACACAAGATGTGTTGATGCATCTAGTGTGTTAGTGGTGTTATTAATGACTTGCTTTGCATGAACTTATGCTTTCAGCTCTCGCTGCTGACTAGCCACAGTGCAAAAAGGAAGTCGAGTGCTACCAGTACGCCTCTCACACATCTAGATTCTTGGCATGCCTCTTCATGGCCACACATAGATAGTGGTACCTTGTGCCTCCAGGCTAAATGTCAGTGGATCTCAGAGCATCGGAGAGCCCCAGAGGTTGAATACCACCAACTTGTCGACATACCTTGGTACTCAACCAATCCCTGACCCACTGCTTTGTGGGTTACCCTTAGCTGGAATAAGGCTAAGAGTAGAGAACTCTAAAATCACATCCCACTGCGGCCTTACAGTGCCCCTATGAAGGAAAGGCTACGGAGCCTCCCCCAGACAGAAAAGGCATAGTTGTGGACGTATTAGGGCAATCGCAAACCTCACAGAGGCTGCTTCCAGATAAATATGTAAAAACCAAGAAAAGCCGAGCCAGCAAATCAAGTGTCGACAGCTAGACATGGCAGATATATTGTATTTTTATTTAGTAAAAGAATATTCTAGGAACTCAAGTTTTTTACACTGCAGATAAATTAATTTAACTAAAAAGTATATTGAGAGAAAAGGTTGGTGAGTTATGAGGAGCAGTTCAAGATTGGATTACTTTAAAGTGGTTACGTTTGTACCAAATTTTATGTATGCAACTAGACAATACCTCGTTCCTATTTGACAATTAGCCCTTGTGTTTTATATTGAAAATAGCCTCATCTCTACAGAATCCACAGTACCGGCCTAAGGGTTTATAAGACCTCATCTTTTTAATCAATTGCCATTTAAGATGAAATCTTATCTTTCAGACTCCAAATATTGGTAGTCAAAGATGTAAATTTAGAAAGGTATTTATTATTTTTCAGAAATTTGAGGAATATTTATTGATGAGTCACACTTGTTAAAATTTCACAAAAATTACATTTTAATTTTTCATAAAAGTACATCCACCTCATTTTTTTACCTCCTTTGCATAAAACTAAATTAAACGAATTATACCTCATATTATAACCCATATTATAATTCATATTATAATAATAACTATATATATATATATATATAATAACTCATATTATAATTTTGGAGCTAATGAGGGGGTATGGTCCCTCACAGTTGGGAGATTCTATTCATAAACGATGCTGCTAAGAACTGACGAATCAAATTACTTCACTTTCTACTGCCAACCAATCAGAAACCAGAATTTCTCCATAAAAATTAAACCTTTTCTGTAGCAACTTCGCATATGTTTTCTTTGTGTCAACACGGGAAGAATCTTTTGCTCTGTGGCTTCCCACTCAAGAACTTTCTACTGAGAACCAGTCACCTCCAGGACTTGTATAGAACAACTAACCATCGGAAACTGTTCTGAAACTAAACATGGCTTTAAACTCAAGACATAATGTTTGATTAATTCGTCCAGAAGTGAATCTTGTGCACAGAAAAAAAAATATATAAAGTAGTAGTGTTTGTGTGTGTGTGTGTCTATGTGCTCAATTGCCCTACAGCCCAAATCACTGGATTGATCCTAACCAAACCTGGCATGATGATGGTCCTCCACCTAGGGATGGTGCACACCAGTTTTCAAGGTTATGGTCAAAAGTCAAGGTCATAGCTTCTGTATATATACTCTCCTAACAATCCAAATCACTGAACTAATCATGGCCAAACCTGACATGATGATGGTCTCCGACCTAGGGATAGTGCACACTATTTTTCAAAGTGAAGGTCAAATGTTAAGGTCAGGACCCAAACGTACAGCAAAGCGAGAGTCTCTTTGCTAGTACTTAATATAAATGCACACACAAATACTAACAGTTTCACAGAATATGAATGTACAAATGTAATTCTCTTGAATGTTTCATCAGATAGACTTAAAAAATGTTGGTTCTGGATATGATCTTAAGACATTCAGCAATGAGGCCCCATTTGAGGAATAAGGAAATGACCCTTAGTTACTATTGCTCCCTGGTTCTATGTTCATGTATATTAACCATCATCGTATACCTGTGATGGAACAACATATAGGCATATGGATTCACACCTGTAGATAAGACACACACACACTAGCTAGACACCTGGCATTGCCCGGTCATACAATACGCTTAAACATGATATTTTAATTTATGCAGATTGTGTATGTATGTATTATAGAATCAATCCTCTATTGAATATCATATATTATGAGGAATAATTTGCCTGATGGACTAATTTGCAAAATAAATAAAAAAAATAAGGATGATGTCGTTCATCAAATTTCGTCTGTGATTTTTTACAATATAATGTCAATTGATATTTGGGCTTGACGATGAATGCCTTGGAAAAATCACTTCTGGTTAATGTTTAGTTTTAAAATATGCAAACGAAGAAATGATTAGCAGAGATTTTAAATGGTACATCTTCTTTTATTGTAAATTGTAATAAGAAAAAATAAAATGGTGAGGTACACCTGGGCTTGAATAGCAGACCATTCGATCTGTAGTCGAATACTTCACCATTGAGCTATATATCCTGATGACAATAGTTCATTTTTTTTTTTTTAAAGAAGAAATGATTAGCTAAGAATTGAATTCCCCTTGATTTGCTGAGAATCATATCCCTTGGCCGGTGAAATGTCAAATATTTCTCTGTAAAAATTCTTCCGTATCTATAAGAAAAAATTACTATTTTTAGGATCAAATTTTTTTTACTTTTGATACTTATCGGATGGATTTCTGTATAAAACATATCTAAGAACACTGCCAGGCATATGAATTAGTTTTGTGTGAAATTTGCAAAAGATAGGTTCAGCCGTTTCGGAACCTATAAGGAAGGAACACACACAAAGTAACTTTTATATAATATTAGCGATATGAATGCCCCCACACACGTATATTGTAAGTAAAGTATGTATGTAGATATCTAAGGTATTGTTATGCATAGGTGTGAACCGCAGAGGATGATGTTATAATCATAAGATCACTCTCACCGCTTTGACATTTACGCTTTATATAAATGTTAAGTTCAACTGTATTTCTAACAGTTAATATTGGCCGTGCAGTTTTTTCATTGCTAACGGAGTCAGAGATGGCTTTGTGGTTGGGTTCAAAACACCCGACCTGCTGTAATCGTAACTTCCCGCACTTATGATTCCCAAAAAGATGAAACACTAGTGTCTGTAGGCATTAAAAGAAATAATTATAGTAATAATTATATATACTAGCAGGGAGACCCGATGTTGTCCAGGATTGAATGAGACTCAACAAATGTTCCACCCTCCCATACTGTTATTGTTACCAAATCTGTGAAATCACCCAATTTTTTAATTGAATCGATTGAGGGCTGCTTTAGCTAGAACCCCCCCCCCACCTCCGTGTACTAACAGGAAGCTTCATATGTCTTCCTGCAGTGACAGTCCAGTATACATTGTGATCTACATTGCACTACAAAGAATCTACTCTTGTTTTTATAAAAGTCATCTATAAATAACGGCTTCACTTAAAGTTTAAAATGTAAAAGTCAAGTATTATGGTTCAGTTGTGCTCTAAATAGAAGCATTCATTTTGAACATGCCCTTGCTTGTAAAATCAACTGTAGATTCGTTTATAGGTTGGGGTTTTCTGCTTGTGCGATGATAAAACTTCTCAAATGCACTTGTGATATTAGGTTCTATGAAAGTGTCAACTTTGGTCAAAATCAAACTTCCTTCTTTAATTGAATTTTTTCGATTCTCGATACTTATCAGACAAATTACGATACAAAACCTACATAAGAACACCCTCAGACACATCAAGCACCTTTGTCTAAAATTTAAAAAAATTGGTCCAAACGTTTCTGAGTCCATAGAAAACGAATTCATGCGCACACACACACAGAGTTCATTTTATACTTTAGTGTGTGTGTGTGTGTGTGTGTATCTCTCTCTCTCTCTCTATATATATATATATATAAAAAAATGAATGTGTCTGTGTGTATTTCCCTACGCAATAACTCTGTCAATTTTTAGTCTACAGACTCGAAATTTGATATACAGGGTACTGAGATTTGGGAAAATCGATGTGATCGGTTTTTGGCCAGAAATTTGGCGATTAAGGGGTCAAAGTTCACCGATTTGACCTTTGAGAACTCTACCAAACTCCTGTGACAATTTTGGGTCTACGCACTTGAAATTTTAGATATAGGTTCCTTGGACATGGATCTAGCTTAATTACTTGATTTGAGCCCAAAACAATAAATGTTAAGGGGTCATAATAGGGGTCAAAGTTAAAAAAAATTGACCTCTGTGGTCTCTTCCAAATTATTCAGACAATTTCTGGTCTAAATATTTGAAATTTTACATAAAGGGTATTCAGAGATAGGGCAAGCTTTTTCATCAGTTTGGGTCGAAAATTTTTAGTTACCAATATATAAATGTATGTATGTATGTCTGTTTGCATGTCTGCCTTAAACTTTCAATAGAGGCAACGGATTTTACCAAGATCAGTATCGTTTTAAAGTTCAATCTTTCATACGACAAATATCGAAAAATTGGCTAAAAACATTACTATCTTCCCCTTCAACTAGGCACTTTTCTACAGGGGGGGGGTCACTTTTTTCGCCGATATTTTTGAAAGATATCCTTTCCTTTAGATTGTCTAGCCTTAATTTTAAAAAATGTCGCTTCCGGTTTGGCGGTGGTCATAACAGCATAAACGTTAGGTTTTGCCCCTTCTTTTCCTTCTTTGCGGTACGGGTTCGAGCCTGCCTTCCTACTACCACTTTTTTTTTTTTTTTGGCTCAACATACACATCTAAACACCCGGGCAACGCTGGGCTGAAATGCTAGTATATATATATATATATATATATATATATATATATATATAAGCCCATCCACTCACAGTATGTCGTTTTGGTTTAGTGTTACTAAATTATTCTTCCCAAATTCTTAGAATGAAATTGGAAGAACTGAAGAAGCAATGAATGGTATGATAGTTTCTATTGAAAAGATTGTTGGCTCAAACACATTTTTTTTTCTTCCTTTTCTTACCACCCCTGAGGATACGATTTATATTGCAAAAGATGGCAGTCTTGGTAATCACAAGGAATCTATAGCATGAAGAAGAGGATATATGTTGTACGTAACATCTGCAAAGAAAATAAAGGTGTGTCTCCCTCGTTTGTATGCCCCATCTCTTCCCCTTCTTCAACAAATCATCCCTTTTGGAAGTTGGATGAAGGTTCAGTGATTAATTTTGGAATTATGCAGGCTATTTATTGGCCAAGGTTGCTTGACAAAAGATATTTTAGGGAACTGTCCTATTATGTGACCTTCTCCCAGCATATACATGCCCACACGTAAACACACACCCAATTCGAAAAGGTGTGCCTCATTATTGAAGTGTTTGCCATTTTACCAACATTGCCAGATGTTTGCTTTAAACTTGTCTCGAGGGGGGGGGGATGGATTCCTTTTTGAGTCGATCATCCATCCAACTTGTCGAAGAGGACCTAGTAAAATTGAACTTTGAAAATTACAAATTTTTATGGATTTATAAATCCATTTTATCTATATGATTAGAAAGCTCTGGACCGCCCGCCCGCCCGCAAATCTTGTCCACCAAAAACATCATATATATATATATATATATATATATATATATATATATATGTGTGTGTATTTAGGCAGCATTCTTACATTTAAACAAACGTTGTTAAAGATGAGAGCTTCCATTTGATTCGACCTATTTTTATTTTTTCAATTTTTCTGATCTTTTTAGTGTACGGATCAAAAGAATTGATGTAAGTTCCATCAATTCTTTCGATCCACACACTAAAAAGATCAGAAAAATACAGAAGGTCTAATCAAACAGAAGCTTTCCGTTGTCTTTAACAATGTTTGTTATATAATCTTGATATTTCTTATCTGCTCTTTCCTCTATCCTCCTTCCTATGTGTTTTAGTTTTTTCTTTTTTTCGATCCTTCCTTTTTCTCTCTTTTCTTTCTTATTTCATGATTGCCATAATTTTTTAATGATCCCCATTATCAATTTTGGTTTCGATTGTGGCTGATGACACTCAAATCATTTTTTTTTTTTTAACTTTTGAAATCATGAATATATATTGGATACGATAATATCAAATAATCGATAAAGAATTGACTCTGTAATGATAAATATGAAATCTGTGTAAATTATCATATTTAAGCATATTTTATGACCGGGCAACACCGGGTGCCCCTGCTAGTATTTAATACAATCTTCAAAACTTAGATGTAATGAATTTAACAGAAAAATCATTTTTTTTTCAAATACCATGGTTAATAATAATAATAATAATAATAATAATGTATATATAAATAGGCAAAAACTGGTTTTCCAATTCTAATATTTTTACTTTTAGAATGTTTCATTATCTTCAGTTTAACATCCGTTTTACTTGCTGACATGTGTTGGATGGCTTTTAGAAATTGACTTTCGAACTAACCTATCTCTGGCCAGGTGTTCATCTCTTTCACTCAAATCTATCCTTATCATTTCCTCTCATATTTCCCTTGAGTTTCCCCTGCCAACTGTTTAGCTAGGAGCAATGTGTAGTATCTGTTTACATACTACACTTCATCTTTTTTATTCTTGGTCAGTGCAGAAGAAATCCTAGGTTGAAGCAATTTTTACTTTTTACTCAATCTAGAATTCCCATTTTTTGGGAGAATTATATTTCCCCACATTAAAAACTTTGTGTTTAACTCTGCCCTTATGTTGGGGGGTGAGGGAAGGTAAACAAGAACCCTCCGATATCAACTATTTTACATCTTTGTTGAGCGAAGTTTGAAACAGATTAGCTAGCCCTTTCATTCTTTTTCTTTTTTTTAATTCATGATATTAAAAAATAAATATGGTCTGATTATAACCATTATGTATTTATATATTTGCATGTAGAGTATTCACTCCTAAAGTTTTACTTTAGGAGTGAATACTCTACATGCAAACATCATCATTATGAATTTAAGAACACAGCTGATAGGCATAAGAAGTTCAAGTGTGGGCTATGTTTAGTTTATTTCGGTTCTATATATAGAGAGTAATAAAAGGATTTAAGTCTTCTGAAAATTCAGTAATGATACCTCTGAGTTTTGTAAAATTATAACAATATATCCTAGACATCAATTAATATTTTTCAAACTTCAGTTCATTTAAGATATTTTAAAAGTTTAAATTTGAGACATTTCTAGAATGAAAATCATGTAATAGCTTTTGATCAAAATTAGAATGAGAATTCTAGACATAAGGTTTAATAACATGTCTTGATTTCAATCTTTATAAGGTAGCATAAAAATAGTCCCGCTCCTTCTTTACAGGGCAGGGGACGGGGGGCTGTTATCCGCCCTGGAATGGGTATTCTAATTTGTGTGTATATATGTATGTATATATGTGCATATACATGTATATGTGATTTGAATAAAATGCCACAAAAGTGGAGTCAAATAATAAAAAAAAAAGCAAATAAACCGAAATAAAAAAAACTCATAGGAATTTTTTTAATGTTGTTTTCATTATTAAAAGATACGCCATCAAAAATGATTGAAAATGTTATTTTAAAATGTTTGCAAAAAGAAAAAAAAAAAAAAAAATTTGGTACAAAGAGAGAAAGGAGAAAAAAAAAGAGGAAAGGGGGAATTTGGTGTTATTTACAAATTGGCTTGGGAGAAAAAAAAAAGAGAAAAGCAAGAAATCTTATGCATTGGATGACATGATGACATGCCTGCAGTAGGGCAGGAAACTGGGCAGCAGAAACATTCATTTTTACTATTTGTGAAAATAACAAATTAAAAACTGAAATTAGTGTAAAGAAATTCAAAGTGTATTGAATAATTTGCATGCCCATAAATTAGTGAAAAAACAAAACAGTTAGCATAACGTGGAATAAAAGTGAAGTTGTAATTATGAAGGCTTAAAAGAGCAAATAATCTATCTATACATATGAAAGTGAGAATGTGTGTGGAGGTTCTTCTCAATCTATGTATTCTACAAATTTTTGATCTACAGACATAAAATTTGGTGTATATAGGAATTCAGACATGTGGAAAATATTTTAATTGGTTTTCATCTGGAAAAAAAGGCTGGTAAGGGGTCAATTGGAGGTCATTGGATTTTTATGTTTGTCAGCTGTTTCATGAATGCGCATGCATAAATCGTTCACATGACAGATTACTTATGTTAAAGAAAAGTAAGTTTGAAAACACTTTTTAAAGAGCGTGTCAAGCTGGCCATATTATCGTACTTGACTCACTATCTTTAGGTTTTGGTTTCAATCTCAGCTCGTATTTCTTCTCCTTTTTACTTACAAGAAGTGAATTTATTTTATTTAATTATTTTGTGAACTATTATCTTCATCTTCTGGTTGTTTCACAATGTTTCGGCCAATTATTCCTCTGGCCTTCGTCAGGTGGTCAACTGCGATGGGATAGGAATGTCGAATCTTCCAACTACATCCACAGCAATTACTGGCTTCAATAGCTGTTGTTGACTCACCACAGTTTGGCCAACTAATCTTCTGACCAGTTTTGGGTGGGATTGAAATTGCTATCTTCAGAAAATGCTCACCTGGAATCGTAAATATTCCACATCTCTATTCACTGCGCCATGAAGACTAGAGGAATAATTGGTCGGAACATTGTGAAACAAGAACTAGAAGATGAGGGTAGTAGTCCACAAAATGATTAAATAATAAAATTACTCCTCTCAAAAAAAATTCCAAATTAATTCAATAAGAAGTGAATTGTTTAAAAAAAAACAAAAAAAAAAACATAATACTTGTATGCACATATCTCAGTTTCTGTGTGAAATAAACTATAATATTTATGCATATTTTATGACCGGGTAATGCCAGATGGCCTGCTAGTTTATTATATTTTAGCAAAGTAGATGTTCAAATATAGATTTTTTTTTTATCTTGTGTCCGATTTTTATTTTCTTGAAGTATGCTTTTAGTAAAAATATGTATGTAGAAATATATTTGTTGTTGATGATTCGAAATGATGGCAGATTTGGCTGTTGAAATCCAATATGGGAGAAAAAGACAGTTTAGTAATTATTTAATTCAATGGCTATTTTGTGCTCACATATTCTCTTTTCTAAGTGTTCTTGTGTTTCACCGATATAGGTTTTATTGCATTCCTGGTATGAAATTGAAGATACACCTTTTTAAGATGTGGGTGAAAAATTTGTGCATTTTGTGTTAACATTTTTGATTAGGTGTGATGTGGGTTTGGATGAATGGAGTTTCTTATTTGCTTATTTTGTGTATAGAGATATGTTGGTAAAATGGGAAGTCTGCAAGTAGCAGAAATAGTGGGTGTAATTTTCTACTGTTTGGTGATTTTATTATGTTTGGCATTTAATATAAGGTATTTAGGCCATTTAAAGATTTTTGGATTTGTTTATGTCCCTTGTTGAGATGTTGCAAACTATATATTCTAAGAGTGCACCAATGACGTCATAAAATTTAAATATAAAAAAAATAGAAAATTTGTTTATGGCGAATAGTAATGAAAACTTTTAACTCATAACTTGAAAATAATAGAAAATAAAATATAAATAAAAATATTAATATTGTATTATTGCCACATCTAGGCTGGTACATTTTCCATTAGTCTCTCACTCTTAGAGTCCAAAAAAGAATCAAGTCTAATAAGTACTGCACTATTGGTCAAGCTCCAACCTCTGTCCCATCACTGCAATGTTACGCCTCCGTGCCTGTTTTACAATACTGTAATACATGCTCTTTACTCCTAGCACTTATACCCCCTCAACATATATACTCCCAACTAATCCAATAAACAGCATAATCCCACCCTTCAATATTAAGGTCTTTAGCTTCCGAAGATCCTTCTACTCACATAGTTCTTCAGTCAGACTGCTAGACTTGGAATTCCTTCCCTGTTTCCTGCTTACATGACTGTACTATCATGCAGAAGTTTAAATGTAATGTGAACAGACACAAATCCCCACGTTGCCCAAATAGTAGGCACTTATGTTCCAAGTGACATTATGCTTTGCTTGAGATGAAAAAGCTATACATGTATATTTATTTATACAGATGTTATTAGTTACATATGTGCATACATGTTTCTGTAGTGATATTTAATTGGAGATCCTACGTCGCCAGACTAGTAGGGTTAGAATACTTTTGATATGCCCACTCCAAGAACACGTTTTTTATTAAAAAAAGGGGTTATAAAGAAAAAAAAAAGTTATTTTTATCTAGTTTTTTTTAGAGGGAAGTGAAAAAAAAGAGAACAACTAAATTATTAAGTGGAAGAGAAAAGAAAAGAAAAGGGGTGGAAATGTGTGGAGAGGGAAAGAGGGAGGTTAGTGGCCAAAGAATGCACATATGTAGCTGATAATGTTTGTATAAATAAACATGTTATAAATACGTTCTGCTCATTAATCGAGCACTCTTTAATAAACACAGAAGTTTCAGTGGATTCAGATCTAGGAAACTAAAGCTGTACAACCATTAAAGTCACTTTGTGTGTGTGAATTCCTTCCTCATAGATTCCGAAACGGCTAAGCCTATACTTTGCAAACTTCACACAAAGGTAATTTATATGTCTGACAGTGTTCTTAGATATGTTTTGCACAGAAATTCATCCGATAAGTAGAAAAAATATGGGTCAGACCTTTTCACGGGAACACCGGCTTTATTACATCACGTAAAGGAGGCTTGTTGATCCAGACCGACCACTTGTCTGAAACATTAGCATAATTCACGAGTTTTCCCTCCTGAATGTCTTTAACTTGGCATATATATATATATATATATATATATATATATATATATATATATATATATTTAAAGGAGATTAGAACAATAGTCTAAAGAGCTGAGTGTATTTTAATGTAACAGTGAAATTACTAGTTTAATTAAAATACAGGAAATAGAAAGTGCTCGTTGTAATTTAGATATATAATAAGCTCGACAGTTAAATGTCCTAGAGCTAATTCAATATTAAGTAATGTGATTGATAATTTAAAATTTAAAAATCAAATTATAATTAAATTAAAAATCCGTTTCATAAGAAGGAACAACAACAAAATCAATTGATTTTAATTTAATTATAATTTGATTTTTAAATTTTAAATTATCAATCACGTTACTTAATATATATATATATATATATATATATATATATATATATATATATATATATATATATATAATGAGAATACAATGAATACATGTTTGTGCATGCTAAAACATAAAGAAACTGCTTAAGGTTTATAAACTGCATAAACAGCTGGAATGTTGAAAAAAAAAAAAAAAGAGTAACATTGTTAGCTAATTCATTTCATACAAGCAAAGCAACACAGTGTTGACTGGATGCCAAACTAATCGCAGTGACGAATAAGAGAAATTTTATCTAATTGTCAACATTTAGCAAACATAATGAAGAAAATATAAAGTTTCCATCCCAACAGCAAGGGACCAATTCATGAAAAATTATTTGCAATTTAATTTACTATTTATTTCAATACATATATTTCGTGTATATTATATTTAAAAATAGCATCAGTAATTAAAGATAATTTTGTGTTTTTTAGTGTAATGTTTTTTTTTAAATTTGAAAAAACTTTTGTTCATATATAGTTTATAGATTTGAGTTTTTTGACAAAACTACTAGAAAGATGCTGTGTTACACACACACACACACACACACATGTATATATATAATCCATACTTTAACTACTGAACTAATCATTATTAATTATGGGATATATATTCTAGGTAAACTGCTATGTAATCTGGGTACATATTTTTCAATAAACTTTACCAGTTAAACTTAAAATAAGCAAAATGCAAAAAAAAAAAAAAAAAAAAATTATTTCACATCCAACTTTAATATCAAATTATGAAATATAATTTTAACGAGACTAGTGAATGTATGTGCACAGTAAATTTCTAAACTAATGAGCTTTTTAGTGTGAATTATGGTTTAAAGCATTCTTGAAACACTGAGTAACACGAGCACATTTTTTTTTGTTTTTTGATTTTAACATTTTGATAGTTCCTGCCCCACCCCCATGTAAATAACGCTTTAGATAAATTGCTTATATTCATTTGTTTGCCTTTTTTAGTTTACTTATTTCATTTGAATTTTAACCGAGCATGTATACACACTAATGCCATTTGTTTATATATACATTAATTACTTAAAGGTCCATATAATAATTTTTCGTATGATATATATATATATATATATTGCTATTGTCTAATATTGTTTTTAAATGTTGTAACGATAATAAATTATATAATTTAATTGTTATATATGCATGTACATATATATGTCAAGGGTGTGAGTTCCATTATAGAAACGTTGATTTAATTTGAATAAAATACGCATCAAGTGCGCTTGAAAGCCAAAATCACATCGTAATATTAGGAAAATAAACAAATATTTTACTTGTTAGAAATTTATAATTTAAATATATTTCGGAGCCAAACTCCATCTTCAGTATTTTTTTCTTTTTTTTTCTCTTCTTTCTTGCCATGTTATAAAGTTGAAGAAAGAAAAGTCTGCAAAGATCCACATGTTGTTTCTCCAACTTTACAACATGGCAAAAAAGAAGAGAAAAAAAAAGAAGAAAACAACATATTGAGGATGGAGTTTGACTTCGAAATATAGTTAAATTATAAATTTCAAACAAGTAAAATATTTGTTTATTTTCCTAATATTATATTGTGATTTGGCTTTCAAGCACACTTGA
Source organism: Euprymna scolopes (assembly GCF_053919585.1). Taxonomy (NCBI): domain Eukaryota; kingdom Metazoa; phylum Mollusca; class Cephalopoda; order Sepiida; family Sepiolidae; genus Euprymna; species Euprymna scolopes. The sequence continues at coordinate 116,669,276 of NC_136494.1, forward strand.
TGCGTATATATATATATATATATATATATATATATATATATATACATGATTCAGTCCTAAACTAACCGTTCATTATTAATTTTTGGAAAATAACTTCCATGCATAAAGAGTGCAAATGTAGTCTATATTTAGTTTTATTTAGTTTTATGCGAGGTCATGTAATATATTTTGATCAATAATGTAATATATTTTGATTCTAGGATGTATATATTTGTATGTATGTATATATATATATATATATATATATATATTATAAATGTATGTATGTTTGTATATATAAAGTTCTTTATACATTTTAATGCAAATCTAAATTGGCATTTTGGCTATGCGTTAAAGTGTCTGAGGACATAATATGCCCTTAAGAATGGGATATAGCATGAAAGTTCAGTAACCTAAAGATAAGCCACTTTTAATTATTTATTATTATTATATTTCTGACAGCAGATAATACATACCGTCTGCAGTTAACGTAGAAATGAATACAAAGATTCCACTACTAAACCACTTGAGAAATGTAAACGCAATTGCATTTTTGCATGGCGTGAATTCATAGCTAAGGTTTCTCAGTTAAAACCTTTAATTTTGTATTTGTGAAGAAAAAACCTGTATCTTTTTAACGAGTCCTGAAAATTCTTTGAGGCATATTCTGCTGCATTCCTTTTTCTGAGAATCGGGAAAATTCTTTGATAACGATGGAATGTATGACGGGAAGGCTGGAAAAAAACAAGCCATCAATTACCGCCTCAGAAATGGATTATGCTTGACTCAGCCCGGACTAATAGATCATAGCGTACAGTTGTTATTTTTATGGGGGAGTGCCCAAATGATACCTTTTTCTTTCCCCTTTTCTCATTCTTTCCATTTTACAGATAGATTCTTAGCCTGCTTGCTTTGGACTGCAGTAAAACCTCGGGATACGGCATTAAAAATTAGTAACAAAATACAGTACAGTATATAATACACATGTATATAATCAAATAACATTATAAATAACACCATAAGGCGAGGAAAATACCGTAACCGGGGGCCCGAAAAACCTTGTATTCCACATCGTAATCTGAAAACCGTATCCTAGGGCTACCGTATCCCGGGGTTTTACTGTAATTTCATTTCAAGGTTCAGTATCTTTGCATTTAAGATCTTATTCTTCCAATATTGTAAAAACCAAAAGTTGAATTACTTTGTAAAGTCAGCAAAAAAAAAAAGTGCCGGAATCAAAATCTGAAACTTAGCCCAACACATTCTGTGAAAATAGCAATAGAGAGAGAGAGAGAGAGATGAGCAATGTTTGCTCTGTGAGAAAAGAGTTGAACAGAAGTGATCTCCCCATCTCCCATCTATAAAATATAATAATATAAATCTCACCTGTCTGTTTAAATGTATGTATGTATGTCTGCCTAAAACTTTCGACAGAGGCGACTGATTTTCACGAGATCAGTATCGTTTTGAAGCTCGACCCTTTGGACAACAAATATCGAAATATTGGCTAAAACATTAATTCCTTCACCCTCAACTGGGCACTTTTCCACAAGAAGCGGTCGCTTTTTTTGCCGATTTTTTTTCAAAAGTTATCACTTCTTTTCGATTGTCTAGCCTTAATCTAAACCTTTGTCACTTCTGATTTGGCAATGAACGCAACGGCAAAGACGTCAAGTTTTTTTGTTTTTCACATTGTTTTCTTTATTTGTGGTACGGGTTCGAGCCTGCCTGCTACTACTTTCTTTTTTTTTCTTTTTTTTTTTTTTTTTTTTTGCTCAACACAGACCTGCAAACACCTGGGCAACGCTGTGCACCCAGGCTAGTATATAGATATACACTAGATTTGGAAGTCGTTTTTGTATCTTGTCAAAGCAATATAGTGTTCTGTGCGATAACTAACCATATGTGACAGCAGTATTCTATTTTTGGATGTATCTGACTCATATGATTAAAAGATTGCGTCTGGAGTCAGATATTTTCTAACACAGGAGAATGATCCAAATATTTTCCGGTTAACAATGATGTGAGTTGAAGCAGGTGAAAAGATTGAATCCCCATTATCTTATGACTAGCGGGGGTACCCGGCATTGCCCGGGTGTTTGTAGGTGTGTGTATGGGAGGAGGGGGGGTAAGTAATAAACCTGAAACGATGTTAAAAAAATCGGAAAAAAAAACCAGCGGAGAAAAAAAAAAATGCTGTGTGTATAGGAGGTGGAGAAGTAAACTAAAGAATAAGCGAGGTAAAAAAAATAAAGAAACGTTGCCCGGGTGTTTAAAGATGTAAAAGAAAAAAAAAATAGTTTTGGTCGTGAGGCTGGATTGAACCCGGGAGCCTTGACGCGAAGGTGGAACAAACTCCAACCACTTAACCGTCTAGGTCAAGAGTAAGAGGAATTGATTATAGTGTTAAAATAAGGCTTATAAAGCGAGTGAAAGAGATTGACAGATAGCCACTAAATGAGGTCATCGCGGGAGCGTTACGAGATGACGTAGCAGTATTTTATTTAAAGTGTGACAGCTTTTTGGGGTTTGTTTACTTTGTTTCAATGCGGTTGCAGTTTTCGCTTCACCAAAATGATGGTGAAGGGGGAGGGGACCGGCTCCCCAAATGAAAGGGGATTAGCAATTGTTTGATATAAGGAGTTTAGCCCCACATTGATCAAAGCTGATTGCTTCTGAACATTGTTCCGGTGCGATGCCGAGAACATCTGTTAACTTTGAATTAGTTTCGCTTTTTATACTAAAAAGCAAAATCAACATGTGAAAAGCCAAAATAGCAATAATTTTGTAAAAGTCGACGTAAATAAATTTAGAGATGACCCGCGTTCCCAAATCCTAGGTATTATTATATAGGGGGGTATATAAACAGTTTTAAGCGATAGTAACGACCCCGGGAGCGTGTGCGAAAGAAGCCTTTGCGAGACATACACGAAATGGTCACACACATTTTGCCTTTTATATATATAGATAGAAGATAGATAGCTTGTGTTCTGTTTGATGATATTCCAGAGATCGTGTTATTTCTGAATCTTCCATATCCTAAACTAATACTAGATCGTTTAGTTTATCATATTATTTGAGCCGTAGTTAGGGAAGAATGGTGTTTAATAAGAAACTGAAGATATATTGAGTTTAATCACATGATGGATAGATTCCTGATTAAATTATATCTCTGCTATTATATAAAAAGAACTTTGTGTGAATTTGTTCCCTATGGACTCGAAAATGGCAGCGCCGATTTTTATGAAATTTCACAAGAAGGTACTCTATGTGCCTGGCAATGTTCTTCGATAGGTTTTGTATCGGAATGTTTTCAATAACTATTGATAATCGAAATAATCAAATGAAAGAAGCAACAGGCGATTTCAACCAAATTAACACCTTACACAACCTGACATCACAAGTGCATTTGAGAAGTTTTATTACCACACAAGCCGAAAGGCCGACATATAAAATCAACAGTAGGTTCTTTGATATGACAGGGACACATTCGAAATTAATGTTTCTGTTTAGAGCACAATTGAAGCATGATACTTGACTTTTGCATTTTAAGCTTTAATGCAAGCTGTTATATATAAATAATTTTATAAAATCAACAGTAGGTTCTCTACAGTGTAATGTAGACTATAATGTATTGTGGACTAAGTCACTGCAGGGAGGGATGTAAAGCTTCCCCACCGATGAACCGTCATGGGTCCCCAATTGATTTGATTGAAAAATGAGTGATTTCATTGATTTTGATGACAATAAAAATATGGTAGTTTGAAACGTTCGTTGATCATCATTCAATCCCAGGCAACGCCGGGTCTTTCTGTTAGTCGAATTATAAGATCATGTATTTGATCCCTAAATTATTACCACTACTATAATTGAATTATAAGCTGAATTCTATATAGAAAGTAAAGCATATGTGAATCTATACGTTGTTTGATTGGAAAAAAGATAACAAATGAAAATAATTTGATTTGTTGAACAAATATAACACTCAGTACATTACCGACAGAAAGAAAATTATAGACATCAAATCATTCACATTACTTAGCTTTTTTGACCATGATGGTTTTTGTCTACAACAATGGCAGTCAGATATAAGCAGATTTAGACTTGTTTTTTTGACAGTAAAAGACAAATTCTATGTTGCCAACTAATGAATTGCGTACTCTTTCTACTGAAAGCTTCACTGCATGATTGAAAAATAATTTCTATCTAGTGGACGATTGTTCCGTTGTATCAGCACCTGTGTGGATTAGCAGGTTAAAGGAATCTTCATGATGGCTTTTTGGTTCCCCAACAAAAGGAGGGTGGACCTATAAATTCACCCTTGTCCGTTCGTCTGTCCGCACTTTTCTCAATAACTACGCCTTGGAATTTTTTGAAATTTTGCATAAACATTAAACATGATATGAGTAAAAAAAGTAACAGAACGAATTTTCTGTGCCCCCCCCCCGGTTCCTTTCAGGTTAAAATGGCTAAAATTGACACTTTTGTGCTTATTAAAAAAAAATTGATGCCTTGGATTTTATAAAAAAAATTTCTCTTGACTTTTTTCACTTTCTCTTGTCTTTTTTTTCACTCTCTCTCTTTTTTTCACTCTCTCTTTTTTTCACTCTCTCTTTTTTTCACTCTCTCTTTTTTTCACCCTCTCTCTTTTTTTCACTCTCTCTCTTTTTTTCACCCTCTCTCTTTTTTTTCACTCTCTCTCTTTTTTTTCACTCTCTCTCTTTTTTTCACTCTCTCTCTCTTTTTTTTCACTCTCTCTTTTTTTCACTCTCTCTTTTTTTTCACTCTCTCTTTTTTTCACTCTCTCTTTTTTTCATTCTCTCTTTTTTTCATTCCCTCTTTTTTCATTCTCTCTTTTTTCATTCTCTCTTTTTTCATTCTCTCTTTTTTTCATTCTCTCTTTTTTTCACTCTCTCTTTTTTTCACTCTCTCTTTTTTTCACTCTCTCTTTTTTTCACTCTCTCTTTTTTTCACTCTCTCTTTTTTTCACTCTCTCTTTTTTTCACTCTCTCTTTTTTTCACTCTCTCTTTTTTTCATTCTCTCTTTTTTCACTCTCTCTTTTTTTCACTCTCTCTTTTTTTCACTCTCTCTTTTTTTCACTCTCTCTTTTTTTTCACTCTCTCTTCTTTTTCACTCTCTCTCTTTTTCACTCTCTCTCTTTTTCACTCTCTCTCTTTTTCACTCTCTCTCTTTTTCACTCTCTCTCTTTTTCACACGCTCTCTTTTTCACACGCTCTCTTTTTCACACGCTCTCTTTTTCACACGCTCTCTTTTTCACACGCTCTCTTTTTCACACGCTCTCTTTTTCACACGCTCTCTTTTTCACTCGCTCTTTCTCTCTTTATCAATCGCTTTTTTTCTTTTTATCACTCGCTTTTTTTTCTTTTTATCACTCGCTTTTTTTCTTTTTATCACTCGCTTTTTTTTCTTTTTATCACTCACTTTTTTTTCTTTTTATCACTCGCTTTTTTTCTTTTCATCACTCGCTTTTTTTTATCACTCACTTTTTTTTCTTTTCATCACTCGCTTTTTTTTCTTTTCATCACTCGCTTTTTTTCTTTTCATCACTCGCTTTTTTTTCTTTTCATCACTCGCTTTTTTTCTTTTTATCACTCGCTTTTTTTCTTTTTATCACTCGCTTTTTTTTCTTTTCATCACTCGCTTTTTTTTCTTTTCATCACTCGTTTTTTTTAATTTTTATCACTTGCCTTTTATCTTTTTTTTTCACTCTCTTTGTCTTTTTTGATTCTGTTTTACTTTCTCTCGTTTTCGCCCTGTCTCTCTCTATCTTTTTCTCTTTCTTTCTTTTTTTTTTGTGTGTGCGTGTTATATATCTCCAGACATTTTTCCTGATCACTATGACTAGATGAACTAAGATTCAAAATGTAAACTTCAGTGGTTGTTGTCTGATACTCCACCGACTGACAAGCAAAACTGCGTCTGGAAATGAGGAAAATTATACATTGTGTGTGTGTATATATGGAAATGAAAATATGTTTTCATGAAGGAAACAATTTCTCATATAGCCACACTGGAATTTGATCAAAGTGTTGTTTACCGTTCTTTCCATTATTTAATGTAATTTTTGCTAATTTTTCCCTCCAATCCTATTTCCTCTTTCTGCCATTGTTTGACTTTACAATTCTTTGATGTTAACGCATTCATCATGATAGGATATCTGATCCACTGCTACAAACTTTCAACACTTCTACATACTATTGCACTCGTTTAATTTCATTACAACTCAACATAACTGCCATTTAAATTACGTGCCAATACCATCTACTACTACTATTTCTGCTACTGCTAAACTCATGCACTTCCACCAAACATTCAGTTAGCAACGTGTGGATAACTTTAATTTTTTAAGTTAAAGAACCTCCCTCTTCTCTAATTGGTATTTATTCAATTTGTGACCCAATCTCTAGCAACTTCAGCATTTTTAAACAAAGTAATAAGATGTTGAAGTGAATACTGTCAGATGTTCCCTTTCCTTTTCCCATGTTAAGAATGGCTTTCTAAATAGAAAGCCATTCTTAACATTGGGCAAAGGTGTTTCAAATTGATATGTTGTGTTGAAAGTCATTTTCGGTTTAAACATTTTTTCCTTCATTTAATAAATTTCTTGCTTTCATTGAAACATGTCTTCTGACACTTGATTGGCTAATTACTTTGGCAGTTTGCATAGCCTTCTAGAAAATGTAGACACGAAGTTGACAGATTTGGTCTGGAATTGATTAAGTACCCTTTGATTTTATCAAAGATATTTTCTCTCCTTTACTTTGTTATGAGTATGATTTTAAACTACATTCGATGTTGAGGACTCTAATTTGGGAGCTTTGGGGAGTGTGGAGTCACCTAGTAATTAACAATAGATCCTGACGGCTCAGATGGTTTGTATTGAGGGCCAATGATGAAACTCCAATTTAAATTTGAAGTCAACTTGAAAATGATCAAGAGGAAGGTCAGTGATGACCTCCACAAAATTGGCCTTTATCTGGACTAAGTTCATGATTGTGCCAAATGATGGCAAAGGTCCATTATTGCAGACCTTGCTATAGCTCATGACTAATGCAAAGAACGTTTCAGGTCAAATTTGACTAAGTAGTAATCTCTATGTTGAATAGAATCTATCATTTACAGACTCTTTATGTACATGGACATGGTTAATGAAGATTAAAGACCTGATGTGCATGGAGAGGAATGATATAAGAATCCTCTGATTTATGTGTAATGTGAGTGTAGATCTGATGATCCCAAAGAAGATTAAATCTTGACAGTATAAGATTTGTGCAGAATATGAGACTTTGTTGGTTTGGTCTGATAAAAAGAATCAATGAGAGTATTTGAATTATTAGATGTAGAGCAGTTGAAGCAGTCTGGTCTGTTAGCAAAGGAAAGCTCCGCCCTTAAAAAAAAAATAATAAAGAAACATAAGAATGCGATGAGGAGAAAGGAATGGACGAGTTGGCCAGAGGTAGGTTAGTTTTGAAGTCATTTTCTATAAGCCGTCCATGCCAGTATATTAAACAGATGTTAAACTGATGATGATGGACGAATATATATTATTCATAGGTTCTGATTTTTAAAGATGCCGAGCATATTATTCAAGGTTTTGTAAATACAATTTTTTTTTTTGGTTTTAATGAAATGAAGTCTAAAAAAATTGACTTTTTTCCTTATATTTTTTATTTGGAATATTGTTTTTTTCATGTATGATTTGTTAATATTTTTATTTAGTCTGAGTTGATTTTCACCAGCTCTTACTTTTGAAGCAGTGCATTTGTAACTGGTCACAGCTCAACCCCCCCCCCCCCCAATTAAAATTAGGTATAAAATAGTGTGACTTAGATATGTACTGTTAATGACAAAATATGAATTGTTTGACACGTGGGCATTATATACAACAAAGAAAAAAAAAATCATATCTGGGAGATTATTATGAAAATACTGTCTATGTAACTTATTAAGAATTTTAACACCATGTAATTTCCATGTGTACATATGGTATCTATTGATTTATCAAAAAGCATTACGACCTTCCCTGTGATATAAGTGAATAGAGAAATATGTAAATAGTTGTGTAGGTGTGTACAAGAAAACCTTATCTTTTAGAAGATGTCAAATTCTTTGGTATTTTTTTTCTGCGCACCTCATTGGCTTCTAAATGTGACTAGTCGATGTCTTGGTAGTCCTATTCTTCATATTAACGTCATTGTCATTGTAATCAACATTGGAATGGCTTTTTTTTTTTTTTTTTTTTTTTTTTTATTCTTATCAAAGTAATAAACATTACTTTCCTGGTTATGTACTTGCACTCAACTTTGGGTAAACTATGAAGCCGTTGCTCCTTCAGCTATGGGTGAAGTGGTGCAGTATATTCCAAAACCGTTTATAAGATAATTAGTGTAAGAGGAGAAAACTCTGACGTAACACTAATTTTTTCCAGTACTCTGTCAAATAGTATTGTCTTATGGAGGATTTTTTGAAAGGAGTCCTATATGGAGATCCAACACATTTTCTCCAGTAAAATTTTATTAGGGAGCCAATGGTAGTATTTAGGACTTCTACCGGGTGATTGCTGATGAAACGAGACCTAGCTATGTAACGTTGCAGTTACAAACAAATAAAGGAAAGAAATAAATAAAGATCCGGGTCGACATTTTACTTTTAACAAAAGTTTTTATTACACGTTATTCTCTCGTTTCGACACCACTTTAAAAAGTCTCTTGCTGCCACATGTCTATTTAGCCTGACTCGCGTTTCTCTTTCCTTTGACCGCATGCCAGCCACAGCCAGCCCATTTTCATCCTCAACTTTACATGTCCATTTTCTTTGATGCGCACTTTGCTTCCCCTGACCACGTGGTGCATTTTTCTACTTTTTTCTTGCGCACATTTCCTAATTTGCATATGTGTGTTTTCCAGCTACTACTGCTGCTGCTAATCTCTTAAGCCAGCCATCCTTTGCTGCTGCTGATATTTTCTCATGTGCTCACATGCACTATATTACAGCTATCCCTGTACATTAAATAAACTGTTCCATTCAAAATTCTGTACATACTCTCAAGATACACTTTAAGAAAGTCGGAATTTACATCATGTGAGAATAACATCCAAAATGAAGTAGTTGTCTGAATAATACAAATTATAAATCCTCATTTTGGAGATTCTAAAATCTATTTCAAAATGGCACTCTGTTAACACATATTCTTGCATGACCAATCAGAGCTTTCGTATCTTCTCGTGTATCTAACCGCATAACTCTTAAGAACACAAATCATTAAAAAAAATCTGCATTTGCCTTTTGTTTAAACATTATGTACTTTTGTATTTATTCCCTCTCGGTCATGTTTTTCTTGGTTTCTATTCAACTTGTAACCAATGTTGTATTTGAATTTTCTAATTGAATCAGGCAGTCATCGTTGTTGACTAATAACTGATGTCCGCCTGGATTTTCACATTCCACCTTTCATCTTTCTGTCTTTTACAAATGTATTTCTCTTTCCAGGGTTTGACTGAATTTTTCCTTCCTTGGCACTTATTCGTTTTTTTTTTTCTTTTCTTGATTAATTTTTATTACATTTCTCGGAGGTGGGAAATCAGTTGAAGAGAAACTGATTCTTACAAAAATAATCGAGTTTGAGTTGGTTTGAAAAAAGAAATCACTCTGCCCCCCCCCTCGCTCCAATATACATTACTCCTAATTGTTATCACATTAGACTATTTTTTATCATACAGACTGGTGTACTTGACCAAAGACAATATCCTAACAATACAAAAAATGATATTCATAAATGTAAAATTGGGAATATTGGGTCCATTTAAACCCCTATCGTCCAATAAAAAACAATTCTTTAAGAAAGTATATGCTCATAAATTAGATGAATAAAATATTTTAAGATTAAAAAAAAAATGTTTCATTCATTGCAAACAAGACGTATTGCTACTGAGATTTTAAGGGGCGATTGTGATTAAGGGCCAAAATGAAAGGGAGCCATCAAATGTTGGGGTTGAACGGCAAAGTGTTCTTTGTCTCCTACTTTATTAATATATTTGTTGCCATGAAGAAATTATCTTCAACTACAGAACATCATCTCTGACCAACAAGATGGACAACAGTCTAAATCATCATGTACAACATTTCAAGTAAAATTCTCCTGAATAAACGAAAAAGATTATATTCCTAAAATCAATGTGTTATTTAATGCATGTACTGAGAAGCGTCTCAGTTGACTGCTTTTTCAGATTAGAGCACTTGCAAAATGAAAAATATATGAAATTGACTAATAAAACTGATATCAAAGTTCCAAAGCACGAGATTGAGGAAAGGACAGTTATAAGATCCCAATTTAAATGCCTCCTCATGAGTGCTAAGTTAGACATAAAACCAGTTTTTAATGTGGGGAAAATCAAATTCTCTAAAGGAGGCATTCTTGATTGGGGTAAAAATTAAAATTACCAGTTAGATTTCTCCTTCACTGACAGAATACAGAAAAAGATTTTGTGAACAGATATTACATCTTCATTTGATACTCGAACACGTGCGTAAAAAAAAAAAAGAAGCAAAATTGAATCGTTTTTTTCTTCTTTTGACACCAAATTGATTGGACATCAAAAATATGCTGTCCAGTTCAATCTTTTTTTTTTTTTTTTACTCCCGCTCACTCCTAACAAAAGCATATCGCCACTCGGACATAAGGGGCTACTATTAAGAACCATGCCTAGGAAAGATTGATAAAATGTTGGTTCTCGTTACATTTAAACTTCTGCATACAAAAATAGTCAACTTAGCAGGAAGGGAATTTCAAAGTCTAGTTGTTTGAGGGAAGAAACTATTAAAGTGGAAAGCTTTCTGGCATTAGGGGCCGCAATAGTGAAGAGGTGCGAGTTTGTTGTGGATATGTACATCGAGGGGGCACAAGTGCAACGAGTTCATCAGAATAGATTCCATTAAAACATATTGGTTTGAGGCTATAGCAATGAATATAAACTTAGCATGCAATAAAATGATGTTGGTATAGTTTGCTAATACAGAGTCGTTCTTTTACCTTTTTGCGACGGTGAGCCGATATATTCAGCAATTGTATGGAATTCTGTTTTAGTTTAGATGAGGAAATGCAAAATCGACTAAGAAAAAGCAAAAAAGATAGTCCAAAACCTAAGGCTTCTTTAAGTGCAAATGTCACTGGTCTGTTTCATTGGTGCTTTGTTTCCGAATCTTGTAAATATAAAGCCGTTTATACACTTATCTACTTGGGTTTAATTCCTATTGTTTGTTTATGCCATTGTTCTTGGATTTCTTGCTGCACATTTAAAACAGATCTTTTACTTTTTCCTTATTGCTATGTTAATGTTTTTTTACTCTTGATTTGGTGCTTTTCAAGGCTGTTCCTTTCTCTTTTTGTACTTTTAACAATCTAAGCCTTTTTACTATTTTTTTTTTATTCTGACCACAAAACACTTCTCTCTTTCTCTCCTTTTTGTCTCTCTCTCTCTGAAATTATTTCTTTGAATGTTTCTTAGATATTTAGTTCTATCATTTTCTTTCTTTGAATCATCCCTACGTTATTGTGATCTCACTGATTTTTTTTTGTTCTAAATCATGTTCACCTTAGTAATCCTTTGCCCCTCCCAACTCCTGATCTCTCCAAACTAAATCTTTTTAGGGTCTTCTCCCTCTGACCTCTTCTCATTGACCTCCCAAACCTTTCTGTAATCTTACCCAAAATACTCTCTCTGCCCTCATCCACTAAATCCTTAATCTTAGTTTCTATTCTCCTATTTGTTTTAACCTGTATACCCCAACTCTTACAATCTCACATTTTTTTCTTCTTTTGATCTTAAAATTCGATTTTCTTTACCTATGTGTCCATGTTATAGTTTTAGAGGCTCTTTCAATTCTGTCCGTTCCCTCAAGTTTGAGATGGCATTTTCATTCTAGGTGAACAAATTGAATAGATGTACATGATTCCAGAATATTATTTCTTATACACATGTGTACTCCTTTTTTTTTTTTTTTTTTTTTTCGTCTTACCTATCTCTCTTTTCATTTACTGTTAAATTGTTTTAGAGTTTTCTTTCATTTCTAAATCAAATTCTTGTATTTTTCATTATTTCTCTAAACCAGGGGTGGGCAAACTTTTCAGTGCAAGGGTCACATTAAAAATATTTAAATTTTACTGGACCGCGTAGTATATTTTCCAATATAATTGATATCTAAAATAGACAAAATAAAAGGTTTCAAAGAAAAAATACAATTAATTTTCACATTACTGAATATAAAATCCTTTTGGGCATTCAATATTCAGTACTTGGAGGGCCGCATGAATTCTTTTGGCAGGCTGCATGCGGCCCGCGGGCCGTAGTTTGCTTACCCCTGCTCTAAACCATTCCTGCCTTTTATTCACTCCTATTTTTTCCCTTCAATAAACAAGTTAAACATATCGGTGTTTCTTCACAAATATTGAGAGAAAAGAAAAAAAAAGAAAAACGCAAACAAATTGCAGCAGTTCCATTAAACAAGTCGAAACAAAACATCCCTGGCCTTAGAAACTATTTTCCTTTTTGTTTTTGCTGTTTACGCAAAAAGAGGAGTTAAGTAAAAAGTGTTTATGAAAGAATACTCGTGTGGATCTTATTGTGGGACACTTTCTCTTAAGTACTCTCTTTGCACATCACTAAATCTCGACCAACCTCCATTCTCCACACTCGCTTGCCTCCTCTTTTCTTATCTCATCATTCACATTCAACATTGGAACTCCATTTTTTTTTTGTCTCACCCTTGAACTCACCATTTTCACATGCAATTCTAAAAATGTCCGTATCCAAACATTTACCATTTGATGGCATTTATTATCTTTTACAATAATGAACTGCCAGGTTTTATTATTATGCACATTTGCCATGATTTGTTTTCTTCTGTTTTCTTCCTATATTTGCTATATGCCACCATTATGGCTATGATCATAGATTACATCGGCTGATGAAGTTTTAATTTAAGGTCTTTAGGGGAGTGGAAGTACCTGTCAGAATTTCATTGACGGATTCAATTAGAATCTATTGTTTACAAAAAGAGTTCCCAACTCTTACAGCAGAAACTTGGGATAAAAAATCAAAGGACACAAGTCTAACCGGTGAAGAAGTATATTTTTATAGTAGTCCTTTTATGTCTAAGTGAACAGGAGTTAAAAAAAAAAAAAATCTTAATTATAAAATTCTGTGGACTGTCCGGGCATCTTTGCTTGCTTGAATCTTGTCTTCAACAATTGGGCGATTCCAATTTTTAAAAAAGGGATGACTGGTGAATTCATATGTATAGGCATGGCTCAGAGGCTGAGGAATGATGATTGAGAGTTATGTTTTGGTTTCGATTCTAGCTGATGACACGCAAGTCATATATATATATATATATATATATATATATATATATTTAGTTTTGATCTCATTACTATATGTTAGGTTCAATATAATAATCGATAGAGAAGTGCTCCTATAATAATAAATATGTAATCTGCATTAATTAAAATATCATATTTAAGCGAATCTTATGACTGAACAATGCTGGGTGGCCTTCTAGTATGTATATAATCTTGTAAAAGAATATTTTCAAAATTATAGATTGAGTTAAGAACTTTAATCAAATGAACCTAAATGTTATGATGTGGCAGAAACAAACAAAAAAGGGTTGATATGCTGCAGAATAAAATATCACTTCAAAACCTAATCACAGTAATCAAGACAAATGTTCATCACGAATAAATATTTTAGTATGTTAAGAACTTAAAGCATGAAAACTTTGAATGAAATAACTCACTTGTGCATTAAATAACCTAAAAAAGATGATATGCTGTAAAATAAAACAGCCTAAACTAATTGCTGAACTTGAAAAAGTTTTGATATGTTATGAAATGGACAAACTCAACTAAACCAGTCAAGCTTAATGGGATTACACTCTAGTTTAATGATATTAGGTCCAGACATACAAAGGCCATTTCTATTTAAGTTTTAAGATGAAGATCAGTAAATTTCTTGGTTGGAGATGGGGGCTACCATAGAAGTAATGTTGTAATACTGAAAAAGGATTTCTGGTACAATTGTATTTGAGGACACTAAGTTAAAATGATGAAATTCTAAAAACTTTGCAATTACAAAAAAAAAAAAAAAAAAATTAGAGTGGGGGATCATTTTAGTATATTTTCTGACCAAATAGTTTGAATGACATGTAATCAGCAGCAACTCTAAAAATGAATGACTGGATAAGATGACTAGTTTTATGATAACAAGGCACAGAACCTTGGTTCAATAACATGGGGATATCTATTTTTAGTTCTTATTTATGTGACAAAACTTCGGTTTAATGTGCAAGCAATACAGCTTCCCTCCTAAAAGAGACAGCCTAGATTGGCACAATAATAACTAGCAGAACCTGCAGCATCTTTCATATGTAATATATTGCTTCAGGGCAGTCTGTGGATGTTTAGCATGAATGGAGACCTCGCGATATTATTATAGCTCTTTTGTTAAAATTGTAAAAGTATTTATCTAAGTAATCTGGTTTATGTAGTGTCAGAATATATCTGGTTATTGTGGTTTATCTCCAATATCCTTATAAACGAGTCTGTAACATACTTCCATTGTATGGACACCCAGCACTAACAGTAATCTCACGATATCATTATACTATTTTTAGACAGAACAGATCCTAGCCAGAAGACCAAGAAGGTATATTTTAGTTTTACATACGGCCCAAAAGTGACGTCGTTTTTTTTTTTTTTTTTTTTTTACATTACGTCTTCGGTGATTGGGAGATCCTATTTATTAAAAAAGAGAATAGAAAGTGATAACATACTACGAACATTAAATTAGTGTCTGTATATACTAATTTTACGTTTGTTATCACCTTCTATCCTCCTTTTTAATAAATAGGATCTCCCAATTGAATAATTTATGATTGAGGAAATCGTGACACACGTATGTTAAAGGTACTACGGTATTAATATATAGATAATTAAAAAACAAATGATTTCAAATTAGAAAGATTTTTTTTTTTGTCTCTGTTCAAAACTAAATATTACATATTAGTTTCAACCAGGAAATGTTGCTGGAAGGTATTCCATTGCGGATTGTATGTGTTGGCTTACACAAAAATGTCTTTTCTGCATCAAATGTTTATTTTTGAATAGTTTAGCAAATCTGCTACCAGAACACTGAGAATACTTAATCAGATTTTGTGTGTGTGTGTGTGTGTGTATATATATATATATATATATATATATATATATATATATATATATATAAAAGCCAAACGTCTGTGTGTATGTATGTATGTTTGTTTGTAACGCTAAAACTTTTGAAAGACGGAACCAAACTTGACAAATTTGGTATCATATCGAAGCCCCATCACCCGGATGACAAATATCGAAATTTCACGTCAAACGGACTACTAGAAGTTGGTCAACTGATCAGTTATCTTCGAGGGGGGCCCCCAAAAAACCTGTCATTATCTATATATATAAAAGACAAATGTTTGTTTGTAACGCTAAAACTTGAGATGAAAGATTCCTCTCCCCTAAGAATAAAACATATTTTCAATATCTGCTTTTGTTTTTTCATTGTTTATACGGTCCCGAGCAACGCCGGGTAGCCCTGCTAGTATATATATATATTAAGGATTAGCTAGGATTTCTGAGTAGCATGAGTATTCGAAGGCATTTTGATTGTCTCTTAAAGATGATATGAATCTTCAACAGCTAAATACCAGAAAATGTTTAGGGAAGGAGATGGAGCATTGTTGCTTGAACACTCATGCTACTTGGTGACATTGTTTTGTTTTATTTTTTTGTTGTTGGAAACTTTTTGATACCCCATATAATAATGATGAATCATTCAAAAAATATTTCCTCTAGATGTAAGCTGTAATTTTTATGCTCTCCTCTTTTCACAAAAAGAAGACAAAAAGAAAATCCATAATAAACTAGTAGAGTGCATACTTCCACAAAGGCACAATGGTAAAAATTACTAAATTAATGAATTGAAATAAGTTTTTAAAATAATATCAAATATCAAATAAATAAAAAATTAAATATTATCGAAATTAATAGGTAAACATTTAAATATACACCTGTTCCATTCTCATTATAAAATGGGATGATTAAATAAGACATTTTGCAAGTTTGGCTGTTTTGTTTCAATAAAAGAAATAATCTTTAAAAAAAAAAAAAAAGAAAAAAAAGAAAGGCAAATTTTAAGGTTTTGAATTATTACAAATAAATGACTTGGAAAAAAAAAAGTATTATTTATCTGGCCTTTCAGGAAAAAATGACAACAATGAAATCAAGCGTGTCAAAAAAAAAAAAAAAAAAATTGTAGCATTCATACGCAATTTTCTTTTTATTACTAAATTCGCTTATTGAATAGATGCATTTTAAGAATACAGGTCCTTGTTTTAAAATATACTAGCAGGGAGACTCGACGTTGCCTGGGATTGAATTCCAATACTTACATTGTCATCAAAATTGATGAAATTGACCATTTTTCAATCAAATTGATTGATCGCAATCAACGATTGCCTGCTCTAGTCAGGGATCCACAACGATGCACTTGAAGGAAGCTTCAAATGCCTCTCCACAATGACTTAGTCCACAATATATTGTAGTCTACATTGCAATGTAGAGAACCTATGATTATAAGATTATCTGAATTAAGATTTAAAATGAAAAAGTTAAGTATCATGGTTCAATTGTGCTCTAAACAGAAACACACCCCTATCTTATCAAACCACATACTGTTGATGTTATACACCGGGCATTACTGTTTGTGTGATAATAAAACTTCTAAAATGCACATGATGTTAGGCTGTATCAGGGTGTTAATTTTGGTCAAAACCTGACTGTTCCTTTTCTAATCGGATTTCTTTTGATTATTAATTTTTGATACTTATCAAGGGCATTCCAATACAAAACTTATCTAAAAACACCCCTAGACACATAAAGTACATTTGCGTGAACTTAAAAAAAAAAAAATCAGAATAACTGTTTAGGAGTCTATAGGAAGTGAACTAACTAACTAACACACACACACACACACACACACACACACACACACACACACACACACACACACACAAAGAGCCTTTTATATATAAGTATATAGATAGCCTATGCTTTGAATACAATCTCAGTCACGTGTTTACTGTGTAATGATGTATGGAAATGAAAGCTGGCCAGTGAAGATTAAGGACGTGCATTGCATGTATGAGTATATGATGGATGTTTAATGTTATCCAAAAAATTTCCATATTTATTTATTATTAATTACCTCTGTTGACCAAGGGAAGAGTCTATCAGGCATGTGTATGCAGTGTGATGTATGAAGGTAAAACCTGGCCATTGAGGGTTGAGGACATGCATTGCATGGAGAGAAAAGATATGATGGATGTGTAATGTCGGTATTAAAGACAGGTTTAGATTTGATGACCTTAGAGGAATATTAAATTTAGACAGTATACAGAGATGTTTGCAAAACAGGAGACTTTGATAGTATGGTCATGTTGAAAGAATTGGTGTGTTGATTATTAGATGTAGAAGACTTAGCAGGTGTTGTTCAGAGAGGAAGATTAAGGAAAAGATGAGAGGAAATGATTAGAATGAACTGGAGAGAAAAAAGTATAAATACAGACCTAATCATAGATAGATGCGGATATTAAAAGTCAATTTCTGAAAGTAATTTTACTGTTATCGTTGAAAAAAAAATGTCACAGTGTTGAATGTTCCGTTTCATATGATATAATGAAATATTTCCAATGTTATTGACAAACAGATTATCTTTTAAAGCTTCACTCAAGGAGTATAATGAGGAGATTATGAAGCATCTGTGAAAGAGGAGGTATTATAGTTTCTTATGTGAAAAGTCGAGGTAAGAGGCTGTAAAAGAATTGACACAAAAGATAATGCTGCGAATTGCTTTAGAAATGAATACCACGAAGACCCGAAAAAGAAAGACAAAAAAAAAAAAAAATTAAAAGGCTGACAGATGAAAGAATGTTGATAGGAAAAGACGAGCAATGCTTGGAAGGCCAAGAACAGCAGATGTTGGAGATTTGGGAAAAATATCTATTTGATGGCTGTCTTCATAAAAAAAGAGAGAAAAAGAAAAGGATTCCAACCAAAATGTCTTTGACGAAATTATTTCTGAGTAGTTACGATTTTTACGTCAGGCTTGTTCCCCCTTATTGTTTCTTCATGGGTGGGGGCAGATTAAGTAGTGGAAAGGATGAGGATAGTCTTCTTTTAAAAGCGATATAAATATATGTTTACCTGTACCTGCTTTGTCATGAGGGCAAGATGTGACACAAGGTCATTTTTAGTGTGTGCTATAAAGGCATTGTGGACCATTTGCAAAAATAACCTTATGTCTTCTGAGTATTTACACTCATAACGAAGATTGTCTCGAACATCGGCCAATATATCTGTCTACCATTCAGGTGGTCCTGGATATGACCTTAAACTATATCCGGTGGTGATGCCCCAGCTTGCGGGCTTTGGGGAGTGTGAAGCCACCTTTTGATTACCATTGCTCCCAGGTCCACTCTGACCCGGAGTAGTAGTACCTGTTAGGGTTCCAACTATGGGTTAAATAGAAACCGACTTGAAAACAACAAATATATTCTATTAAAAAATTTTTCTTCAAAATCTTTGGATTCGGCATTAAATAACCCGAAAAGGGTTGATATGCTGTAAAACAAAAACAACCAACCAACCAACCATTCAGGTTTTAAGCTCCTAAATTCATACTAGAATTGTTCACAACGATCCGTGGCATAGTGGATAGAGTACTTGGTAAAATGCAGTGGTAAGTTACTCTTCTGGAAGCTGAATCCCCAGTGCAGGGGGAGGTAGACTTCATATACAATTGTGAATTATTTAGGACTTCTATCCAGTCATAGGTAACGATACAAGAGCATGCTATTCCCATGAATTAAATAAAGGGTTCTGTTTGAAATTCCGTGTAGATTCCCGAGTTTGACAGAAAGATTCTTAAGTTTTACATGATACACTTGAAAAAGGTCAAAGGTTACATTGACCAAAACGTGAAAATGAGACTGAATATGAGAAGAGTAGTTGAAAGAAAACAAATACTCTTGCAGATTGTTTCTATGTTAATGCATTTCTTCAGATTTACAAAACTTTAAATTAGCATGTAAAATATATATACAGTAGAACCCCAGGATATGGTGGCCCCAGGATACGTTTTTTGCAGGTTACAATGTGGAATATGATGCGTTTCCTGATTACAGTATTTGCCTCGCTTTAGTGTTATTTCTAATGTTATTTGATTATATACATGTGTATTATATACGTTACTGTATTTTGTTACTTATTTTTTATATGTGTACTAGCGAGGGGTAACCGGCGTTGCCCGGGTGTTTGGGGGGGGGTTAGAAAAAAAAAAGTAAGTATGAGGATCGAACCCGAACCCTTGAGGCAAAGTTGTAAATTAAAGTGTGAAAAAAAAAAAGTGCAATGTTAACCATTGCCCCACCGCGAGATGCTAATGGAAACACATTTGAATTTATTTAATTACTTGGATTTAGCAGCTGCCCGTTTTAATGAGTTAATGAGGTCAACTGTGGGATAGTATTCATTTACTGCTGAACGCTTTTTTTTTTTCCCCACCCCCAAGATGTTATAGGAAAAAGACTAACCCACATGCGGCGAGCGACAAATATTGAATATTTATCTTCCCGAAATCGAGCAAATTAAATAGACAGGCGAGCTTCGTTGTTAACTGTGAGATATTATGATTTCTATGTGATATAAGAAGTTTTAAAAAGTTCTTAAGCGAGCGACCGCTTCTCTGAAAAAAGCCTTTTGTTGACATACAGAAAAAGCGAACACACATACATACATTTTCGCTTTTATATATATATATATAGATGAAATTTTGCTTGGGGCCCGCCATACAGTGATTTCATCAACCCTGAAACAGATTAATGCCGTATCCCAGGGTTCTACTGTATATTGTAGTACCTTTTAATGTACGTACGTATGTCACGGTTTCCAGATTATGAATTATTCAATCAGGAGATCCTATTTTTTAAAAAGAGGATAGAATGTGATAACATACTACGAACATTAAATTAGTATATAGATACGCTAATTTCATGTTTGCAGTATGTTATAACTTTCTATCCATTTTTTTTTAGTAAATAGATCTCCCGATCATCAAAGCTGCAATGTAAAGAAAAAAAAATGACGTGGCTTCTGGGCCGTATGTGAAAGTAAAATATACTTTCTAAGTCATAGTCTGGCTAAGATCTAAGAGTAATATCTGTTCTGTCAAAAAATGATATAATGATATTGTTGGAGTTTCTGTTTGCGTTGGCATCCATACAATGGAAATATGTCACAGACTCCCATAAGGAAATTGGAGATAAACCGTAATAACTAGATATATTCTGACACTACATTAACCAGTTTACTTAGATAAATACTTTTACGGTTTTAACAAAAGGACTACAATAATATTGCGGGATCTCCATTCATGCTGAACGTATACAGAATGCTTACCAGCAATATATTTCAGATGAAAGATGTGCTGTGGAATTTCCACGGGTCCTCCTAGTATATATTAAAAATGTAATTATTTTCCATTTGCATTTGAAACCATACATTTTATAATAAATTTTTAATAGAAACTTAAAAAAGAAAAAATATAGGAGCATGTCATGAAAAAAAAAAAAGATCTGCAAGATTTAACGCTTGAAGTTATTACTCCTTAGCAATACAAAACTTATTTGCTTGGTTGGAATAATATACAAATAAGTTTCAATGGGTCATTGGCTTGAAAATACAAAATAAAAAATGCCCATCTTTTCTTAAAGACGGTTTTGAACGTTTTACCTTAATGACAAAAGTTGATGAATTTTTAATAACTTTTGTCATCAATTAAATTTGATATTACAAAATAATGATGGAGCCAGTGACTTATTTATTAAAACTTAGTTTCTCTTCATTTATTATCTTGAAGAAAACAAGAATTAATACTTAAATATGTCCATTAAGTCTGCATTTAACAATGAAGATATTATTATAAACTCGAGTGTGACAGACTAGCAGATCATCTTAAATATTACTGACTGATGGACAGTGACTTTCCTAGACATCCTTAGACTTATCTAAAATAAGATGCATTCATCTATAATCTCACCTGTCTGTTTAAATGTATGTATGTATGTATGTATGTATGTATGTATGCCTAAAACTTTCAACAGAGACGACCGATTTTCACAAGATCAGTATTGTTTTGAAGCTTGACCCTTCGGACGACAAATATTGTAAAATTGGCTAAAAACATTAATTCCTTCACCTTCAACTGGGCACTTTTCTACAAAGAGGGGTCGCTTTTTTCACCAATATTTTGGAAAGTTATCCCCTCTTCGATTGTCTAGCCTTAACCTTTGCCACTTCTGGTTTGGCAATGGACGCAACGGCAAAAACGTCACTTTTTTTTTCATGTTCTTTTCCTCCTTTGCACTACAGGTTCGAGCCTGCCTGCCTACTACCACTTTTCTTTTGCTCAACATACACCTTCAAACACTCGAGCAATGCCGGGCACCCAGGCTAGTTCAATATACAAGTTGAACAACGAAAATGTTATTTACAAACTGAAGTGTGACCGACCAACTGTTGGATGAAACATCTGATAGAAATGGCATGAAGTCTCATCTAAAAATACTTAACTTTATTTAGAGTTCTTGATAAGGCCTGAACCAAACATGACAGGCATCACCTTTCTGCTTGAATAACTTAACTTGCCTTCCTCCATTATCCTAATAGCTATTCGGTTACTTATTGCTTTTCTGTGACTGAGGATTTCATTTTTTTTTTTTTTTTGCAATCCTTGCAGATTTGTAAGATGGGTATTTTGAAGGAAGACGAAGCATAAAAAAACGGAAAGGTCATTTAATCTTATCCAATTTCTAATCGGTGGCAAAATGGATTTAAACACCTGATATGTTCTGATGATTTTTATGATAGGGTGGCATTAACTGCGTCTAATTTATCTGCTATTACAGTTGAAACAATGTTCTGCCAGTTTTGTGTTACAGAAGCTCATTTATCATTCATGAACTACTTAAATATTCTTGTGTCAGTCAGTGCATTTGGCCATCAGTAAAACGTTCTTCTGTTCCCTTTATCGCACACACACACACACACACACACACACACACACACACAGGATTCCTCTCTTGAGCACAGTTGTAAAAATATACCAATTAAATTATATCTGACTATGCATATGAATAGTTTATTAACAGAACACAAATGTTTTTTTAACATGCTTATGTTATCACCACCAAAAGTTAAGCATTTTGTTCTGCTTCAGCTCAAATTATTTTTACATATGATTGATAAATGTCTAATTGCGTCGTTTTCAGTTGAAAATAAATTTTCGCATTTGAATTCTACATTTGTAATGGTTATCTTTGATCAAATTGAATTCATCATGTCTTGCAATCAAACTGTTGGTGTTTTACAATTTTCTTGAAAACAGGTAAAAATTAGTTGAAAGCTCAAGAAATAAGGAATTTCCAAAGTACTTTTTTAAAACTTAAAAGTGAATTGTTTTATTTCGAAATCATCAAAGACAAAGTTCGTTTTCCATGTTACTTTTAATATATTTTCTATGCATTTAAATGTTTGATTTATTTTATTTATTTCTATTTCAGAGGTATTAACTACCAAACTTAGTGCTGGTATGTATGCAATTTGATATTATTTTGTAAAATCAAAAGCAAAAAAAAGGACATTAAAAAAAAGCTTAAATCTCAAGAAAAAAACTTTTGCTTAAATAAATGAACCTAATTTTGCAGAGTAAAATATGCTATTTGAATGTTAAAACAAAAGTTGGGCATTTAATATTACTTAGCAGTAAATGCTATTAAAGATCAAGTGCAGATATGATCTGCTATGCGCAACATGTTATACAATAAAATTGACAGTATGACCTTCAGGTCAGTTTAAATCCTTCATGAGGATAGGTGTAATCCTTCATGTTGATAGGTGTAATGATAGAATTATTCACATTCAACATTGGAACTCCATTTTTTTTTTTATCTCACCCTTGAACTCACCATTTTCTCATACAATTATAAAAATGTCTGTATCCAAACATTTACCATTTGATGGCATTTATTATCTTTTACAATAATGAACTGCCAGGTTTTATTATGCACATTTGCCATGATTTGTTTTTTTCCTATATTTGCTATATGCCACCATTATGGCTATGATCATAGATTACATCTGCTGATGAAGTTTTAATTTTTATGGCTTTGGGGAGTGGAAGTACCTGTCAGAATTCCATCGATGGGTTCAAATAGAATCTATTGTTTACAAAAAGAGTTCCCAACTGTTACAATAGCAACTGGGATCAAAATCAAAGTACATGAATTTAATTGGTGAAGAAGTATAATTTTATTTCAACGCATCTGTTCAGCGTACAACAAGAAAACTCCTTTTACCTTTGCTAATGACCCACGAAAGCAACATCAGTGGGTCATGCTTGTTGATTTGAGAAAAGAAAGGGTTCGAGTTCGATTTCAGTTGCTGCTAAAATGTTAGCCTAGGTTAATATTATGTAAGGTCCAGATAGATGGGGAGGGGTTTCCTCGACCTCTTCTGTGGGTGGAGCAGGTAGAAGCAACTTCTCATTAAGAAAGTGAATGTTCATTGGTTTTCTAACTCAAATGTATTTTAAGTTAGAATATTCATTGCCAAGAATATATTAAGAGAACATCTGTGTTTACACACTAATCCTGAATACGAGCAGCTCTAGTTGTTCACAGCAGAAAGCTTTCATTGTAATCAGGGTATCAATGATTGATTGAGGGGAACCATTTTTGCATTGCATGCTATGTATAAAAAAGAACCCCTTTGAGCATTCCCTTTTTTTTTCTCTGTCAACAGATGGCACATACAACGCAAGGTCGCTTATTTTGATGGGGGTAAGTTGGTATTTTCTCATGTGCAGTCACACAATAATTTTGTTAGAATAATATATCGTCAGCCTCATTAAGGATATGCAACATTTGCTTAATCAACATCTGGTGAATTCATGTTCAGCTGAGACATATAAACTCTTATATAATGACATAACATGCATACATATCTTCTCTCTACCACAACTACAAAAAAGAAAAACCCCACAAAAACTCCTTTCTTCATGTGCGTGTATGTTTAGCGCATTGACCCTAAGCAAGTTTAACTGGCTTCCACTAATAGAGGAAGTATCATAAGAATATCAAATTAAGTAACGTTTCTTAACTGCATGTATGTCCCCATCAGGGGAGATGACAACATTCGGCTTTACTGTTGTTGCAGATAAGTGTCAACATCTTCGTACATATGGCGATCGATATTCCCAAATGATCATTCATCTGGTACTAACCAGACTCAATGCTGCTTAGCTATCTAATGAGAACAAGTGTGGCAACATGGTGTATTCTTCCTGTGTTCCAAACATGAACAGTGTTTCTTGCTATGAAGTTTCCATCTGTGGAATATTACACTAGGATTATTTCCCTGCAGGCTACAACATAGTCATCTTCAATATCAACTAATATGCTATGTACTTTCCTTATAAGTAATTAAATTTTGTTCATTTCATTCATTTTCAATCATCCCATAATATTATTTATCATTCAAGTGACAATCTCATTAAGCTTAATTTTCAAATAGCTTTTAATCTTAATAAGAACTATACCATACTGATGCAACACTCACCCTAGGCAGGCTGAACCAGCTTCCTCCAAAGGATGGAATTTCATGGGAATATCAAATTCACAAGCGGTCTCTAATCGCATGTATGTGCCCGTTAGGGGAGATGACAACATAAGATTTTTGCAGTTGTTGCAGGGAGGTGTTGGCATTTTACATATAACATTTGATATTCTCTAAATATTCACCCACCTGATACTGATCAGGCTCAACATTGCTTAACTTTAGTGATTTCACGAGAAGTGCTGTGTTAACATAATTATTCCATATTTTTTCTATGTTTAACATCAAATACAATTTCCATAAAAGGTGTTTCTTTTTGAGAAGTTTCTATCCGTGGAATATTACGGTGGGGTTGTTTCCCCACAAGCTACAACATGGTCATCTTCAAATTCAATGTCAACAAATACTGGTTAGGAATACTTTTTATAAGTAATTAAAATTTAATCTTTCTATTCATAATATTCAATCCTCTCATAATGTTTATCATTCAACTGACAATTTACCCATCTCATTAACCTTTACCCTCAAGTAATTTCTAGTCTTAATAAATAGGAACTCATGAGTAAAAAAAAAAAAAATAAAAAAATAAATAAATTGCTTTCTCCAAATTTGTTATTCCCCCTTCTCTCCCCAAAAAGAATTGTTGCACATTTTTATTGCCACACTAGGTTTGCCCAGTTATAAAATGCACTGCGCTTAAATATATTTTAATTCATGCAGATTTTGCATTTTATTACAGAGCTAATTTTCTATTGTACCTAATATATAGTACTGATTTCAAAAATTCAAAAAAAAAAAAAAAAAAAAATGACTTTGGTGCTATCAGCTAAAATCAAAACCAAAACATTTAGCGCCCCAACTGTGGTCCCTACCGTTTGAGCTATCCACAGATAGATAAGAAAAATTTAGAATTAAACCAAGCTATGAATGAATTTGCACATGCGCAAAAGTAACAGAAATATGTCGGCAAGTTGAAATGAACATTTTGCATTTCAACTTGGCGACGTATTTCTGTATGCATTATTTAATTTTTTTTTTTTTTTTACACCACTTATCAAGGCCCGTAAGCCACTCGGGGATAAGTGTTATTTTGTGTACAATAATCACTGGGATAATATCGTAGTAATAGTTGGTATTGGAGATTTGATAAAGCGTCTTACTTAAGGGGGCGATTAATCAGGAATTTGTTTATGTTGGACTTGAAGATGTCCAAGTTGTAGTCAGTTGGGAAACAGGCAAACGGAAGAGAGTTCCACAGGCGTGCACTTCTCAGAAAAAAGCTATGTTCATGGAATCTACGTTTTGATTTAGGCACAGATAAAGAGTGGGGGAAATTACTGACAGTGGTTTTAGCTAGACGGGTGTTCATCATGAAGGATTGGCGAGAGGAGACCAGAGATTGGAGCTCGGACGAGCACTTGCCATGGAAATAACGATAAAACAAAGACAGGCTCGCAACGTCTCTTCTGTGGGAGAGAGGTTGCAGGGAAGAGAAGAGAGCATCCCCCACTAAGCCATCCATCCAAAGATTTTACTCGTTATAAATCATCCTTGGTGTATGATTACTATTCCCTCTTAATTTCAGTGTTATGTGATCAGTAGTTTAAGAGTTTGCAAACAGAAAAGCATGCATCTACTGTTTTATTTATATAGATGAGAAATTTATGCATTTTATGTTATAAAAAAGAATTTACATAAAGTTAAATGCAAATTCATCATAAGGTTACTTATATCAGAAGGAGGCTGTAAAAAATTGAAAAAAAATTAGATAAATAATATTTGAGATTTCTGAGATGAAATGTTCGTATTTACCAAACCTCTCACTCAATGCAACAGAAGGCCAGATTAATGTGGGGCATCCAGTGCTTTTCAGCGGTCAGAGCCATTTAACAAATCTTTAGCATTCTCACCAATTGGAAACCTCAACAGAGATGAGCACAATAAATATCAAACCAAGTATAAAATTTATATTTGTCTTAATTTATAAAGTGTTCTTCACATATTTCAGATGGCTGTTCTGTTCTTGGTTATTGTAATTAACTAGCATTTCGGCTGTTGTACTGTCTGGCCTTCAAAGTTTCGTTTGTGATGTCTGCAAATTTTTGAACTGAATGAACCTTTTGCTTAATTCTCCAGAGTTGGTTGCTTTCCTTCAACAATCCATGTCTTTTAGATATCTAAGATCAGTTTTTTTGTTTTGTTTTTAAAGAAGTTTCTTCAATAGAAATTGAATTCACAACTTCTAAGTAGACTGCACTCTGGATAAATTACTGCATTTGTACTTCAATGTAAATAACCCCCGAACCATCTGACTAGCAACAAAATCCCACCCCTTCACTGTAGAGGTCCCTGAATGCAGGAAAATGTTCTACTCTAAATAAGCTTCTTTCCTTGGACTGTTTGCCTTTATAATTTCCTTCGTGCTTCCCTAACATCTAAAGTGAACATGTTGTTGCCTAACGTCCAATCCAACTTACCTCCTCCCCCATAAATCTGGACCCTATCACAGTAGCTTCACTGGCAGTATTCCTGGTTTGAGATGAACAGAAGTAAATAAGAAAATGTTATGAAAATAAAATCAACCAAGATGAGGAGAGCAGTCTAAAAAAAACACCCAAATAATTTAAGTAACTAATAAAATGACCCCCCCCCAAAAAAAACAATAAAATAAAAACAAAACAAAAACAGGTTAAGTAAATTATACAGTATGATTGACGTGCGATCTTTGTCATGTTATTAGTAATGAATATTGTTTTTGCTTTGAACAATTTATCATCAATGTAAGCTGACATAAATTTGTCTTTTCTGTGATATGACACATTTATGAACTCGTCATTGCCTCTAATATCACCAATGATATTGTTGAAAATTTCTTGATAGTAAATATTACTCTAAGCTCTAATGAGTTATACAGTCAGATTGAAGTGGAATCTTTTTCTGGTCATTAGTAATGAATATTATTATTGCTTTGAACAGTTTATTATTTGTCTTGACATAAACTGGTCTTGCCATGCGAGATCACACATAAATTTGTTCTACATATGATATCACTATTTAACATCTTCCAAACATTTTTTAACAACAAAAATATTCCGATTCTCATAAAACCATTGTTTACATAGGAGGGGTTATTTATAATTTGTGTGCAGAGAATAACAATAGGATTGATATATTGGAATGCAACCTCTTTCCATGTTTATCCTCCTTCAACATGGAAGTACAAAGGATTTTTGTAGATATATTTATATTATATCTTTAATACACACACACACACACGCATAATATACTAACATGGATACCCAGCGTTGCCCAGGTGGACATGAAGTTCAATTTGGACAGAGCAGCTATACTAAGAATATTGAGCAACCTTCAGAAAAGAACAAAAGAAGTATGTGACAACTTCACCACCAGCTCCCTAAAAAAAATAAATGAATCAAAACAACTTTTCTTTCCATCAAAATAGAAGCGAATGCCCGTGCGACCGAAAAAAAAAAAAAAAAAAAATTAGCTGCAGTAGGTAGGCTAGAACCTGAAATGCGAAAGAGGAAAAGAAGGGAAAAAAACGTAAGAAGCAAATGCTTTTGCCCACCAGACCATGACGACTTATGACGTCATGACTGAAAAAATAACGTTTATAAACATAAACGCGTACGTGACTTGCAAAAATGGCATCGCGAAAAGTGACCCCCCCCCCTTGCAAGAAATGGTCCAGTTTATCACCACAGGATTAATCTTTTCTTAATTTTAAGATATTATGCGCCCAAGGGATTGCTTTTTCAGATGGTACTGGTTTTGACCCAGTTTGATGCGGCTGACAAAAGTTTTAGTGAGACAAGCATACATTCAAACACACATGCACACACACACACACACACACACACACACACACACACACACACACACACACACACACACACACACACACACAGATTTATATTAGTGATGACATAATCACATTGACGCACCGGTTCTCATTAAATCACTGAAGTTAATCAGCATTCAGCCTGGTCAGTATCAGATGGGTGACTATTTGGGAATACCAGATGTATGAAATGAAACGTTGACACCTCCCTGCAAGAACTGCAAAAACGTAACATCATCTTCCATCAACAATTTATTAAATGGCCATAACTGTTCAGAAGTTAATTTTTACTCCAGAATCAGTTATATATAAAAAAAATTAGATTTCTAATGCTGATAAAACTTTGCCTCCTCATTTTTGTGGGTAATACTGAATAGTCTTGTTCCTTGGAGAGAACTTGAATGCCTGCTGTCCTCGAGTGTCTCAGCAGGAGTTTGTTGGGAAAACCTACATGAGGATATTTTTTTCTACAAGTAAACTCTGACTAAATATTCAAAATCATATAGTATTCATAGCTCAAGTAAGATATCCTTTCTATGGCTAAAGCATACTGGCTTTTACGAGGAATGGTGCATCTTCTCCAAGTAATGTTACCTCAAGTAATAGCACAAAGCTGGATACTCCACCAGACAAAGGAAATTCTTGTCCTGGAATCCAGTAAGACCCAAACATTGTAAGAAAAGTATAATAAAACTTACTTAAATAGTCAATTGGGGAGAGGAAAAAATATCTCAACTTCTTTACTAACTCAGTGTATGAGAGATAAAGGAGAACTTTAACGTAATATTTGAATGTCTATATATCTTAAATAGAGATCAAGTGTTGGCTCCAGCAATTGAGAACTTTGACTAAAGTAAAATGAATGAGAAGTTTTTTTCCTTCATCACATTGTACTGAGTCAATTAGATGATTTTTACAGAAGCATTAAGTTAAATCAATAACTCAGTGTGATGAATGACGTAATTAAAGTTCACTAATCAACTGTTTTTAGCTGATCATCTCTTTGTATGCCAGCAAACAGGAGGAATCAAAGGAATAGTGGTGATGAGGGTCAATTTTTTTTATTTTTTTTTTTTTATTGTTGAAAAAGATGAACCTTTTCTGGGTTCATGGAAAGAAGATGTATTTCATGACTAACTTCGTAAAATCGAATTAGTTACTACTGATTAATCATCAATTTTTCACATGATTGAAAGAAATAAAATAACTTAAACATTTACATGGTTTCCTAAATTCAGCATGTAAATTTGGTGTAGAATGATCTGTTTGAGAAAATCTTTTCTATCGCTTATTCATAATTCTTGGTAGGAATCTTATTATCATCAAAACCCGTTCTACTGTATCTTTTTTTCTCTCTTTGTATTTCTATCAAAAGTAATGAGGAAAGGGAGCAACAAATTAACCGTTTTCCTCTCCTTTTTTTTTTATTAACGGTCATTAGAACACGCATAATATTAGTATTATCAGTAGTAATAGAAATCAACATAAGAAAATAAACAAATCTGATATTACCTTGGATAACAATTTGGCTATGAGCAAAGTGTAATATCTGTTCTGATGATTCATTCATTTTTTTTTCTGTTTTTAGGAAGTAAATAAGTTCTTCCAGACTGAGGCAATTTATATTTTTGTTGTAATCCAGAGTAATTCTTTTTGGAATGTGGATTTTCTCCTACATTAAAATTCGACATTGTGTTTTACTTCGTCCTTGCAGGGAAGCATATGAAAAAGAACGATGTATCATTTATAATCATGCAATACACCAATTATTCCAGATGCATCTGGTGTATGCAATTTTTGCATATAGGGACTTAAACTCTTAAAAATTTGCTTAACTTTTTAGAATCTGTACAAATATGTGTAACTAGCAGTTTAGATCAGCTTTGCTCAGTCCCTATGTACTGTTCATAACGTTATGTGTGTGTATATATATATATATATATATATATATATATATATATATATATAACAAGTTTAACTCATGTCCAGGTAACCTACATCTAAAATTTCAAGTGTTTACACCCAAAATTGGCAGAAGAGTTTGGTAGAGTCTGCAAAAGTCAACTCTTTCAACTTTGACCTCTTGGCAGCCAAATTTTCACCCAAAAATTGATTAAAAAGCTTGTCGCATGTCTGAATACCCTTTAAGTAAAATTTCAAATGTTTATACCCAAAATTGGCTGAATAGTTTGCTAGAAACCGCAAAGGTCAAATCTTTTTAACTTTGACCCCTTGGTAGTCAAATTTTCGGCCAAAAACTGATTAAAAGCTTGCCCTATGTCTGAATACACTTTATGTAAAATTTCAAATTTTTAGACCAAAAATTGGTTGAGATAACATTTTTTTAAACTTTGACCTCAATTTTTACCCCTTAACATTTGTTTTGGACTCAAATCAAGTTAAAAAGTTTGATCCATATCCAAAGAACCTACACCTAGAATTTCAAGTGTTTAGACCCTGAATTGGTTAAGGAGTTTGGTACAGTTTTGAAAAGTCAAATCGTTGAACTTTGACCATTTGACAGCCAAATTTCTGGCCAAAAACGGATTAAAAAGATTTTCCCACATGTCAATACCCCTTATGTCAAATCTCGAGTCTATAGACTGAAAATTGACAGAGTAATTTGGTAGGGAAATGTACACACACAGACAGACACATAGACAATTTCACTTTTATAGATTTATCAGTGGTTCAAATATTAAAATCAGAAGTATAATAAAGATAATTTATTATTCAAAATTCTTTCTTTTTATAAAAATATAAAAAATAAAAATTATTTCACCCAATGGTTACTCTACATTGTAAGCAAATCATACCTCAGAAATTTCATTTTCGATGTCTTATAGCTTAATAGTAGTGATCATGAACTTCTGACAGAAGTTTCTTGTATAATTATATATGCCACAAAATGACAGGTAACTAGAAAGCCACTGATTTTACAGATTTATGAAAATGGTCTATTTTGGCCTCACTGCAAGAGAAAATTCACACCATGGTTCTTGGTTATCTCTGCTTAAATTATGTCTATCAAACGAGCATTCACATATAAAACCTATAAAACAGGTTCAAGTTTTATCCTGTTAAAAACCATGATTGTGTCTTAAAATAGTATATTTAAACGTATAATAGTTTTGACAAGAAAATTAAGATTTTGTTTTGTTTAATTCTATCTAAGCTGTATATAAAAATTCATGTAACCATGCTTTTAATATTAGGTTGGTGCAAAAATAATGTTTTGTGTCTTTAAGTTGAACCTCAAAAAATGGCATTATTTTTGCACCAACCTAATAGATGTGTGTGATTAGCACAATGGATACCATCATAGCCTATGGAATGTTGGATCTATTGTGAGCCTTTATGCACTAATATTGTTAGGAAATCGTTTTATTCTCAAGTAATGATCAGTTCTAAGTGACGGTTTTCTGGGGATTAACAATTCAATCCTCAGAATGAGTGATATTAAGAATAGAACTAAGAATTACTCCAGATTTCTACTTAGGTCGTGGCTGACAGAATAAAACAAGCTATTCCCATGGAGTAAATAAAGAGTTCTATTTAAAATTCTGTACAGATTCCAGAGTTCAACAACACTTATCTTGATACCATACTTAATCTATTCTGCTCTTGGTCAGTGAAGAAGTCCTTCCAGACTGAGGCAATTTAGATTTTTGTTCCAATCCAAAGTGCCCCCTCCCCATTAAAAAAAAAATTGGGGGGGGGGGGGTTACATATTTTCCACATGTGATGGGGATTTTCTCCCACATTAAAAACCGGCCGTGTGCCTAACTTTGCTATAGTAAGTAGGAACAACATGCATCTGAATAAGGCTGGATTTGACATCGGCTGAAACGTTGGGAGAATAATTTCCAAGATAAGAAGAGTAGTCCGTGTAACCCAAATAATAGAAAGGTTGTTCCAAAAATAAAGCTGCTTTTTTTTTTTTACTCAAAAAATTAGATCTATGAAGACGGGAGTGGTACCATTGTAACTTCTGACCTTTTGTGCTCCAGAATTTATTTTTCTACATAGTTATTACCATTCTCAATGCATTTTTGCCAAGAATTTAATGATGCATCTCTGCTTTTGATGCATGTCCATGACAGGGATTGCTTTTTTAGAGTTTCACACTATTAATATCTGCAACAGAGATGAAACTTTCAGGTCATGAATGTATAAGTTCAGTCATCATAACAATGCAATTTGTAATCCACCTTTGATCTATTTAGGCGGAATAAAAATAGGCGGCATTACTTTTGGAATCCCCTCCCCAATCGTACAATAGTTTTATTGTCTAGTTGGCTCCCATCTATAGCTGCGGTATGACCAATGAGTGTGATTGATTGATAAAAATTGGAAAGTTTTTAGAATGCCTCTTTCACATTTTACATTGTCAGTAAACTGACCATGTCCCAACTGCTGTTCCTGCAAGTCTGTCAATCATTTTTGTTGCAGTAGCGTTTTTGATGGCTCCAAAAAGCAGCTTGTCAGACAGAAGATAAATTAATTTGTGATGTAATCCTCCCTACTTCTACCTGCTTGTGAGATGTAAGCTTATTGATGAACAGTTGAACATTTGTGCAACAAGCGTCAAGGAGCACTTGGCTGAGGTTTTAGGTCCGTGTCCTGTTGACCTTTGACGGTGGAATCACAACTGGTTAACCATTTCATGTAACCTTATTCACGACTGCCATGCATGAGCTGCCACTGTTTGGAAAGTGGTGAGGGTCAGAAAAAAAATCAGCTTAATCTAATTAGAGTGAACACCACTTCAGCTGCAATGACAGCAATTGTTGAGAAAAGTATGAACCCATAAGCCCCCTCCCCCGTCCAATTCTAAGCGGCACTCATTCTAGGCAGGTTGAACTCCTATACATAGCGCCTGGTATTTCCAAAAGTTCATCCACCAACAGATACGGTTAAAATAGTAACATGTCTTCAGTTAATCATAAGCAATGCATATTTGTTTGGATTTTAAATAACTTAAACCGAACAATGTATATTGTTGCAGTTTGTAACCTAATTTAGTTATTTGTATATTTTTATGGTTTATCAGTTGTGAAGTTTTTTATAAGTTATATTGTTATCGCTTATCAAATTGAATTATAAATTTTTTATATTTATGCTGCACGTTTATAAGTCTTCAGTTTTAGTCTCAGGTGGTTTAATCAACTCTGTAATTGGAATGAACAATGTCTAAAAACAAAAGATACGATGCTGTTTTAGAAAAATAGATTAGAATTTTTTTTTCAATGTTTTCTATTGTTTCTATTCATTTTCACTAATTTGGAACATCTGCTTAAAAAAAAAAAAAAAAAAAAAAAAATACGAAGCCATTTTGTTGAGATAAGCAAGTTAAATATCAGTGTTGCTATACAGTGATTACACTTTGCCACATTTCCCATAATGCATTTATACAAATGATTGCTCTTGATTATTTGTTTTTCAATTTCTCTCTTCCTTTTCACTCAAACTTTCAATTTAAATATTAATTAGGATTTTTAAAGCATTTCCTTCATGAAATCTGATCATTTTAGAGTTGAGGTAGTCTTATTTACATCTTTTACACGTTACAGACTGTTTTCTTTGAT
Source organism: Euprymna scolopes (assembly GCF_053919585.1). NCBI lineage: Eukaryota > Metazoa > Mollusca > Cephalopoda > Sepiida > Sepiolidae > Euprymna > Euprymna scolopes. Next base: position 116,703,490 of record NC_136494.1, read on the forward strand.
TGTTGCTATTTTCAGTGTTTTTTTTTTGTTTTTTTAAATTGTACTCTTCAACCTTCTCTTTTTTTTTCTTATTTTCCCAATGAGTAATAGTGTCACTGAAGTGTAAATGGCTATTGTGATATGGTGCCAGATTTATAGGGAACAACTTGGATAGGGAATTAAGCAGCAAGATATTTGCTTACATTTAAAGTAAATTGGGAACAGGAAGAGAATTCCAAGTGCAAGCGGTCCAAGGAAAGAGAATCCATCAGAGTAAAAAAAAAAAAAAAAAAAAAAAAAAATCTGGCATCTAGAGATTTCTATAGTGAAGAAATGTGATTTTGCTGCTGGTCAGGGATATTTTCGTTTAGGGGGGTACAAGTGCAGCATGGAAATTGTTTGATTTTATGTATAGACGAGGAAAGGAAGTTAGAAATTAGGTAATTATTTATGCATAATAAGTATTTTATATATATATATATATATATATATATATATATATAAAAATTACAATAAGTTTACCAAGGTAATCAAAATGGTAAACTTAAAATATATTATAAATATTAAAGAGTTAATATTTACAAGTAAAGTAATCTCAACCAGATGTAAAAGCTCAATAAAACCGAAAAGGAAATGGAGCTTATAATATGAACAAATGATTAATAAAACATGTTAAAAGACATATATATATAATCTAATGCCGGATCATAGAAATTTCAAGTTTGGTATCTGGAAGTCCATTTAATTCACTGGGGGAGATACACTCTTGAATAAACTGGTGGGTAGGCAACAAAGTAGTACTACAAGTAATGGTGTACTGGCAACCTGTTGCAAGATGCCTTTTTGAACCTGCATGTCAAGTACATGGTTGCTGCAGCAAATGGTGACATCTGAAGTGTGCGCGACACCAAGTTGCGCCTCATGGATCACTTAAAACACTTCGTAGCTGGGTCTGGCCCAATCCTAATGAGCAAAATGTATACTCGTATCAGAGTTCTGCCAACGACGATATATATATATATATATATGCAACATTGTGTAACCCTACTTATGATATAAAACAGATTTTAGCCAAAAGAAATGGGGGTTGATATGCTTTGAAATTGAAAAACCTAAACCAACTTTATTTTGTTAACTAATAGGGTAAGACCTTAGAATAGCAAAAATTAGATAATTATTTATCCATAAGTATTATTTATGTGTATATATTACACAGGCAACACTATAGCCCTGCTTATAATATAAATATCAGAAATACTGGATTTCTTTCTCTTTTAACAGAGCTTTTCCAATGTTTCTAAGATGTGTGTCAAGCTAAATAATCAAAGATTCACTTGTTTTTCAAACTACTTTGAAAAACTATTCTTCCTCATCTTCAACTCTCGTCATCTGTTATCGTTTAGCTTTTAATATTCTATAAAACGTTATTAGTAATCTTGTATATTATTATTGTACTGGAATCTTTTCATGTTCATGATTAATATCAATGTTTCCAGACAAAGAGACGATACCGATTTCTTTGAGGGAGAATCTTCTTTCATTTCTTTTTTTTGTAATGAGGACAATAACACCTTTTCACCCTATTTCACAGATGCATCCATGAGCAGATGCATTATGAGATGTGTGTATATATATATATATGTGTGTGTGTGTATCAGTTCTGAAAAGAGCAAGAAAACGATAGGTCAGAGCAAAATGACAGATGTGATTATACAAGCGGTTTCTCTACATGAAGCATTGTTGCAAACGTATGTTCTCTGAACCGAAAATATAGTCAAAGCAAATAAACGGATTTGCTTGGGATTGTGCACTCATTTAGGACAAATGGAAAAGACTTTTACATTTTACTTTGGCTGCTTTGTCGTCTTTTATGTAAGACACCTGGTTGGTTTGCAGATCAAAAATGTCACAAACTGAGATACTGGGGTTCTTTCATTTCAAGTTGGTATGTTGTGTGCTAGTATAGCAAGAGTACTCGCTGCAAGATTGGTTCAGGAAGACTCTTGGGCCTTTTAATAAGCATATTTTTTATATTGCAAAGTAAGAAAAACAAAAAGAAAACATGTTATGTTTTTGAGATGAGGGTTAATAATTAGGGTTCCTACTCTCATCTTGGATGCTAATCTCATAGTGTTGGCACAACTGATAAAGATCTTGCATAATGATCAGTTCTAAGTGACGGTCTTTTTGGTGATTAAAGGTTCAGTTCTCGCTACAAGCAATAATGTGGATTTTGACCTTCCTAAAAAGTGACGGACTCGTTAGTATATAAAATATTGCCAAAGCTTTTTTTCTTTTCCTTTTTTTCTTTTTTTTTTCAGTTTTCTTCAAGCTAAGGATGCGGTTATCCTACTGGATGCTAGACATTCGACCACTATCTCATATATTCCAACCGAGAGATCTTTTTAAGATTCTAACCATCCCTTTAAGTGTAATTGTTTGAATCTTTCTTGCACTTGGTTCACTGCGTAGATTTTCCAAGTAGTTTTTGAAATTCTTTTTTGTGAATCCAGTTGCTCCGATGGAATGATGGAGATCTTCCTAAGATTCTGATTTCTTTTCATGTATCACGTAAAACCTTGGTATCTCTGTTATCTTTTCATTCTCAGCTAAGTTTAACCCAGAATCATTGGGAACATTAATTCTTACTAAGATTGCTTCTTTCCCCCTGTCCAATATCACTGTGTCAGGTTTTAAAGCTCCGTTTTCAAGGTACGTAGCTGTAGGTATTGAATAGTCATAGTGGATGGTGTGTGACTTGTTTCCAACTTTTGTATGAAGATGTAAGTTTGGTTTGTTTTTTGATGAGTGGTAAAACATAGCCCCTTCAGATTTTCTCCTCTTATTTCATAAATGCATGACCGTATCATGACAAAACAATTTACAAAAAAAAAAAATAACACATAATACAACCAATAAAAAGGAAACCGTGTTTATACCTGAACAAACATATACCTAAAAAAAAAAAAAAAGATTTCTTATAATAAACATCTTATCCATAGAATACACTTCATCGCATTGATAAGGGTCATTAGCGATATTATTTTTCCAGGATCGGAGGGGGGGGTCTTGCAAATGGTTTATCCTAGGTGACCCACCCAGGTTGATTAGACTCTGGTTCACTTCGCTTCACCAAAACTAACAAGTTTTTTTTATTCTGTTTCCTTCTGCCAACAATAGTGGAAATAAGAAAACTTGGCTGCTGATTTTAGTTTCTGTTTTATAATATTTGTGCATATGTACGTGTGTGTTTTAAAGTTTTTTTTTTATATAAATATCAACCTATTTTTTAATATTGTTGAACTGATGCTCTTAGGTCAAGTTGTTTGAAGACACCGGTTTCCTGACCTAAAATGCACCAAGCATTTGTTTTTTTTTCCTTTCACTTTGCAAAACTCAATCATATTCTGCAACATAAAAAACAGAAACAATAATTTTGGTCTAGAAAACAACCCAACCAAACACCATCTATAAATATTTTAAGTTATAAAGTGTTTTAAGCATAAAAACTTCTTGCAAAATTACTTCAGTGTTAAATAATCCGAAAATAGTTGATATGCTGTAAAACAAAACAACCATTTAAATATTGTTGAAGCTTAATTTTAACTTTTATTGCAAAACGTTTTAATAAAATTTCTTTAAACATTCTAACATTTTTTTTTTTTTGAAAAGTTAAATATTTTATTAATGATAAAATCTATTTTGGCTTTCCACTTTCAACTACAATGTTATGGAAATCTCACAAAATAAAATATTTCTTTCATGGTTAGCAGGGATGCATCTTGGTTAAAAGAAAAGCATTACAAAATAGATGGTTACAACATGTCTCACTAGCAATGGTCTGGGTAATATTTTCAATTAAAAAAAAAATTTCTTTTCAAAATAAGAAAATTGAAAATATTACCCAAGACAATTGCTAGTCAGACACGTTGTAATGTGTTTCTTTTAACTTAGATGCGTTCATGCTAATCTTATGAAAGAAATATTTATTTCGTGAGATTACTGCTAACCTTTGACTATTTACTTTATTATTGTGTGTGCATGAATTCAGCATTTGTGGAGGATTTAGAAAAATAACAATATTCACCAATGTTAATCTTTGTCTCTATAAGAGTATATCATAAAATATGATAGCCATTAATTTAGAGATATATTTTTAGATAAACACACTGAAGAGTTACTCTTTCTCTAAATATAGACATTAAGAACTGTTAAAGTGGTTGAATTAACATAGTGAGAGGGGAGAGATGTATGTATAGCTAAGAGAGAAATGGGTGATAGAGAAAACAGAAATTTTAAACTCAATTCCAGAACTATTGTATATTTTAAATGTATTTTGTGTTATTAAAAAAAAATGCACTTGTGTATTACTGTTACTGAACACCTTTTTTGGTTTAATTTTGAAGAGTTCAGAACAGGGAAAGACAATGCAATTTCAGAACCAGGAGAATCGAAAATTTCAAGAATATAACACACAACAAAAATTAATTATCTGAACATTTATTGAATTAAAATAAAATTAGGAAAATTCTGATAACCCAAAATAGTTTATAAGTTTTTTAATTTTTACCCAAAAATTTTGAAATGAATGAAAGTTGTCAAAGTGTATGACTTTTAAAATTTATAAATAGCTCTGAACAATCATTAATGGAATGCGTGTGACATTTTTTTTTTTTTGTTTCAAGGAAACATTTTTAAAGAAAATTCGGTGCTAGTGCACTTACTGATCTACGCTATTTTTTAAATAGTATTTCCTAGTTTAATTAAAGTTTTATATGTTTTTTATTCAATTGTAAGGTTAAAGTATAGAATAGGTACAAAACACCCTCCCCATGTTAAGAATGGCCTTTTAAATAATAACGCTATTTCAGCATGGATCAATAAATGCACTAGTACCGAAAATTCTAATAACACAAAATTCAAGTTAATTTTTTAATTTCTTTTTTTTTACACAAAATATCTGAAACGTTATCGAATTAAAATAAAAATAAGAAAATTCTTTGTCTCCCCCTGTTCTGCACCTTTCAAAGTGAAAACAAAAACTTGTTCCATAACAGTCATGCACAAGTGCAAAAAAACTTATGGGAACTAATTGTTGAACTCGCATACATTTATTTTTTATGTACTAACAAGTCACTAATTGCCAAGATCCATAGACCACTCGAGGGTAAGAATTAAAAAGTTTCTCAGAAGGACAGTGAAATAATGTAATTGGTAACAATGATTGAGATTGGCCAGGAATTGAACTATTTAAAAGGATGTCTCGACAAGAATTTGTTAACATTGGACTTGAAAAATAACCATGCTATAGTCAGTTGGTATTGTGTTCCACAGACGGATATGATTTCAGAGAATCTAATTCTTTGAAAGCAACTGAAATAGTGATTTCTGTGAGTAATGGCAGTGGCATATTCGTGTGTGTAGCAAAACTGACTGGTTTCTGTTGGAATTTATTGAAGCACATGAAGCTCTCAATACCAATGATTAACCAACCAGTTACATTGGATGTATTATTCGCTAGTTGGTTTTTAAAAATATATAATGCAAAGGAATTTCTTGTAAGAAAAATCTGAGGCTATTTCAGTCAGTATTGATGATCGATACATTCTGTCACAGAAAAGGATATTAGAGGTCTTATTGCACTTTGTTTTTATCTTAATTGAGTGATCAGAAGATTGCAGTAGGAACAAAATTCAGGACACGTTGTCAAAAAACGAAACTCTCATGAAATTCTTGTTTCTCTTATTTTATCCTTTAGTCCTCACATTCCAGGAGTGATGTTCCTGACAAAAAGGGAACAATTGCTGTTTTCTGGCTCAGAATCTATTCTATCTAACACTTATCGTTGGCAAGTTTTGAACTTTGAAGTACTATTTCTTTAGCTCCTTACATCAAGTAGCTTCATGCCTTGTCTTCAGCGATTTCTACAAAAAAAAAAAAAAAAAAAAATGAATCAAGATTTGCAAAGATTTCTATCAGTATCAATTTCTTTGGATTATTTTAAAAGGTTTTAGAGGACATAATGTAAGCAAAACCTATTAGATTTTCACTGAATTTCATCCAAAGTCATTAGACACAAATTCCCTGCATTTCAATTTCTTAAGACTATTTAAGCTTAAGTCTGACATTTTAAATATTTTCTAAAATCAAAATCATGTAATAGATTTTAATCAAAATTAGGGTAAAAATTATTCTAGACATAGGGTTTAGTGTCATTATATATTGATTTTAATCTTTCATATGTGGTGCAAAACTGTTCTGTTTGAGGAATTGATTTTACCTATCCTGTGATGTTTATTCTAATACACACACACACACACACACACACACACACACACACACACACACACACACACACACACACATACACACACACACACACACTCTCTCTCTCTCTCTCTCACTCTCTCTTCAAATGGAACTGTGACCTTCTTCTTAACAGAAATAGGTGTAAACATATGCTATTTTTAATTGCTCCTAAAAATCGTTTTCTCCATCTTGCTCTCTGTCAAATATATATAGCATTTTCTTTTTCTTAATGGCAATAGAGATTGGTGCTCCTATGACAAGATAGTTACAAGATTCCATGAACAGATGTGAAATGGTTTTAATGTAAGGTGTGTTTCGTCGTTGGAGGCACTGAAGCTTAGAACCAAGATAGAGCTTTCTCTCTTTTTTTTCTCCTTTTTTACTACAAGATAAGCCTGACTGAGATATTTAAAGTTAAATGATTTAAGTTTGCTTAAGTATAGTGTTCTTAAATACTTGTTAGTTTTAACTGAAAAGTTTATGATAATTTCGAAAATTACATCCCTTTTCTTTATATATCAATAAACAGAATCGTAACTTTTATTTTTTTATTAAGAAAACTAACAAAAAATATTTATACTAGAGTTTTCCAACCAGGGTTCCATGGAACCCTGATGTTTCTTAAGAGCTTGCCAAGAGTTCCTTCAAGAAACTGATAAACAGATTACTATGCTTTTGCACCTATATGCAAAGGGATTTTGCAGTTTTCTTTCTTTTTTTTTTAACCTAATTTTCTTATACAGAATTGTTTAAAAATGAAAACAGTGATCCAGTTATCTGCTTGAACTAGTTGTCAGAAAGATGTTAATTTATCTTTTTTTTTTCTTTCTTTTTTTTTAATTGTTGATATATTTGAGAAAGACATTTTTATCTCTTTTTTTTTTTTTCATCTAACCTGGTTATAAAAAAAGTATTGCTTGCACTATGAAGGGAAAATAAAATCATAAAACATTTTCTTACGTAAGGGTTCCATGAAAGTAAAAAAAAAAAGTTGGGAAACACTGATGGTGCTTATGCATCCGTTAGCACACTATTTTGATAGTATTTTTAAGTTAACTTCAATTTTTATCATATTTTTGTTTATTAAATTGTTAGGTGAAAATACAGAATAGTTACAAAATACCCTCCCCTCTCCATATTAGAAATAGCTTTCTAAATAACATTATTTCAGCACGGTATCATAGATGCATAAGTACCACACTGATCTGTGTGTGTGTGTGTGTGTGTGTGTGTGTGTGTGTCTCTCTCTCTTTATATATATATATATACATATATATATATATATACACCAAGTTAAAGGTATTCAAGAGATAAAACCAGAGGTTATTAAGAGTGCTCATTAAAAAGAGCAGAGTATAATATTTTTTATTTATATAGAATACTAGCAGTTCAGCCCGGCTTTGCTCGGGCCCTATGTACTGTTCATAACTTGCCCTGCGTGTGAATTCACTTTATATAAAATTTCAAATGTTTAGACCAAAATTTATCAGAGTAATTTTGTAGAGATCGCAGAGGTTAATTTTTTTTAACATTGACCCCAATTTTGATCCCTTAACATTTTATTATTTTGGTCTCAAATCAAAATACAAAGTTTTACCCATGTCCAAGTTACCTACATCTAAAATTTCAAGTGTTTAGACACAAAATTGGCACAGGAATTTAGTAGAATCTGTAAAGGTCAACTCTATTAACTCTGACCTTTTGGCAGCCAAATTTTCGCTCCAAAACTGATTAAAATGCTTGCCGTATGTCTGATTACCCGTTATGTATAAATTTCAAATGTTTAGACCCAAAATTGGATGAGTAGTTTACTAGACACCGCAAAGGTCAAATCTTTTGAACTTTGCCCCCTTGGCATCTAAAATTTTCAATCCAAACTGATTAAAATACTTGCCCTATCTGTGAATACCCTTTATGTAAAATTTCAAATGTTTAGACCAGAAATTGGCTGAGTAATTTGGTAGAGACCGCAGAGGTTAATTTTTTTTAACTTTAACCTCAATTTTGACCCCTTAACATTTATTTTTTGGGGCTTAAATCAAATTAAAAAGATTGATCCATGTCCAAGTAACCTGCATTTAAAATTTCAAGTGTTTTTATCCAGAATTGGCAGAGAAGTTTGGTAGAGTTTTCAAAGGTCAAATCGTTGAAGTTTGACCCCTTGACAGCGAAATTTCTAGCCGAAAACCGATTAAAAAGATTTTCCCAAATCTCAATACTCTTTATGTCAAATCTCGAGTCTCTAGACCAAAAATCGACAGTTATTTGGTAGGGAAATGTACACACACACACACCCACCCACACATACAGTGTGAAGTGCACGGACGACATTTTGAGTATCTATGAGCATAATATAACATTTGTCTTAGAAAAACTTTGTAAAAATTATTCTTTGTAAAAATAAATCGTTGTTTGACAAATTTCCCGGTTTTCTAGCGACCACCCTGTATAACAATAACCAAGATGAGTTCAGCAATCCTAAACCTCTAAATAATGTCAAAAATTAATATAATCATTAATGACAGAATGTTTATTAGGTGTAAATTTAAAGTGCCAGAAGATGTGAGATTATAACAGTATAGAAATGTCAGTTTTGGCAGCTTTAAAATATGTTGCAGACCTCTTGAAATTCCCTGGAGGAATTTTAAATGAACACTACACCTATGGACAATTCTGGAGTATAACTGCACAACTTAAGTATGAACTTGTCGGCTTTATACCATGCTGTTGAGCAAGTATTAATCAAGGTTTAAAGCAACTGTCTCGTTAGACACTAAAGTTAAGTAATGTTGAACTTTGCCAGTACCAGATGGGTGACCATTTGGGAATACCAGATGCTATATCTGAAAAGGTAGCGATACCACCCTGCAAAAACTAATATTGTCAAAATCATCTCCCCCCCCCTTTCCAGTATATATTGCAACTTACGGGGATAGTTTGTGAATTCAAAATCGTCTAGAAACTTCTTCCTTAATTCATATACGGAGGAAAAAGGAAACCGGTTCATCATACCTAGGGCGAATACCACAGACAAGAAGGGAAACGTAACAGTCTCAGTTTTTTGTCTCTTTGATTTGGAATTATTCAAATATGAAATTGCACAGAGGAAAACAAATACTGACTTTATTCTGGCATTGTTAGGATGTATCTTGTTGAACTTGGGAATCTGCACAGAATTCACTCATTCCATTGTAGCATGCTCTTGATCCATAAGCCATGATTGGGTAGAAATCCTAAGTAATTCACAATTGTATTTTGAGTGTTACCCACATAGCGGATTTAAGCAATATGACCTTAACAGAATTAGTTATAATTTTATAACAATTTGGTTCAATTAATGAAAACGATACCATAATAATTGGAAGTGTCAAAAATCTTCTCCCCCCCCCTCCTCCCAAAAAAAAGAAAATTAATAAAAAAATTACATAATTGTAAAAAAAAAAAAAACCAATAAAAAACATGCAAAGCAAAATGCAAGTAAATATTCCTGGACAATGCCATGTAGGCACAGCATATATATATATATATATATATATATATATATATATATATATATATATATATATATATATATATATATATATATAATCTCCATGAATTTTGCTTGCTTCAGAAGACCCTGCTCTAAGTATTAATACAGAGGGTTGTCCATGCTTGTGTCATTGTGGGTTAGCAAGCTAGTGTTATTTCAGAGTTCACATTCTCGACTAGATTGCCATAGCTAGGCTTGAGCTTACTATCAAATCCAAAGCTGGAGGAAGGAAAAATAGGTTTATACCTTTTTCAAGTGTATGTGTGAAAGTGAAGCATTATGTCCACCATAACTTGGCCTGACAAATCGATATATAAATATATAGGGCAGAGAAAAATTATTTACGGATCTCGTGGTGTTAATTTGTGCCTTAAAATGTCAGTTGTGATGTTTCAAACTCAATCCCTAATCCTATGTATTTCAGCTTTCTCCTATCCTGCATCTTTTCCCATTCACCCACTTTTCACATGAAGAGAGGAGACCAGATGTCTTCCCTTACCGTTGTTTTTGCTATCAATATAATTTTTCAATTTTGTATCTTGTTTCCTTAACTCTCCTTAAAAAACAAATAAACATATCTTTGCCTCTCACGCATATTTCCCAATGTATTCTGTCCGTTTGTTCATGCAACACGATAAATATTAGTTTATAATATGATTGCATTAATTGGTGACCTATCTTTTGACTCTGTTAATGGAAGATATTGTTTTGTTGATGAAAATCATAGTAATTTAATCATACAATTTATACATGGTATATTTACGATATATTAATATCAAATGTTAGTTTAATACTCCTTTATTCATTGGTAGTATAGTAAGTACGGGCAAAAATGGCCGAATAAAAATGGGGGGACCTAGTTTTGAAAGCTGATTTATCATAGTTTTTCTTGTAGGTTTCCGACTACTTTTTGATTGTATTTGAAAGATTAGAGACTAAAGTTAATTTCCTAAAGGAAAAAAATATTTTTACACATGAAAAAAAAAGTTTTTTTTTTTTTACATAGGCATCACCACTTATCAAGGCCCAGGGACCACTCGAGGATTAGGGTTAAAGAGTGTACAGTAGTCAATTGGACAATATAGTAATCGTCAGTAATGGAAATTCAGTAAATTTGTTAATTTAAGGGGAACGGCTTATCAAGAACTTGTTTACATTGGACTTGAAGACAACCATATTGTAGTCAGCTGGAACGCAGGAAAATGGAAGACAATTCCACAGGCGTGCAGTTCTAAGAAAGAAGCTTTGTTCATGGAATCTACGTTTAGGTTTAGGCACAGATAAAGAGTGGGGGGGAATTATTGATAGTGTTTTCAGCTAGACGAGTGTTTCTTGTGAAAGCATGGCGAGGGGGGACCATAGATTGAAGCTCAGTCGAGCATTTGCCATGAAAATAACGATAAAGCAAAGAAACTCGCTACATCTCTTCTGTGAGAAAGAGCTTGCAGGGAAGAAAAAAAGGACATCTAGTTATAAAAGTTATGAAAAATGTTTTCACGGCGAGCTAACCAATTCAGCTAAATTTTGAAGTTAAATAAATTCATTGTAAAAATCCTTTAAAAGATAAATATTAGTTTTCTGGGTCTATTTAAAAAATAATTAGTAAAGTCCTAAGATATTGAATTAAATAAAAAAACACCTTGTTTGTGCAAAAATAACTTAATTAGCCCTCAAAAGGCAAGTAATTTTACCGTTCGCCAAAAATGCAACAAACTAAACACGATTATAACGAGGCCCAAAATTTCAGTCAATCGAAACGTGGTTTCAAAATAAAGTGGTAGGGGTGTCAGATTTCTTTTTTTTTTTTTTTTTTTTCCAGACGTGCATCCATACATTCCTATTCTGAACGTTTGTATCAATTTTTATCATTTTTTAATTTAATTATTTTTTATATTCCTGTTTTTAAATTAATTTTTTTTTTTTTTAATTATTGTTCGAGATTATATAAAAATTATGCTACGCCGAAAGTTTCACATTCTTGCGAGCAAGGATATTATTAAAATCTTGCATATAAAAATTATGCGAAATCTGTATTTTAAAAAAAAACAAAGTAGAAATATTTTTGCTATTATAATTTTTTTGTGTGTGAAAATATTAAATAAACAATGCTTAATTCAATGGTAATATCGGTAGTTCGAGAAATTCATTTTTCTTCGAGTTATATCGAATTCATTAATACAGACTTTAGGGGCTTTTTTCGTAATGTTCTTGTAAAAATTATTTTATTTTATTTTTATTGTTACAAATTACGATGCATTATTTAGATAAAAAAGCAAAAATAAATTCTTGCGTTTTTTATTTACTACTGGAAGCCATAACTTTAGTAAAGGTATTTTTTGTTTAAACAAAATAATACATTTCCACTGAGATTTAAATAAAAATAATTAGTTCATTATATTCCACAATCATTATTTGATAAATACTGAAAATTTAATTAAAATGGGTTAATTTCCTGATTTTTGGTGAATTTTTAAGTAAAGGGGAGGGGTCAAAATGTTTATACATTTTGAGCATCGGCATTCATTTTGTCCGTATCTATGGTATAGCTTTTGTCTCTTGTCATTGGAAGATGTTTAGGAGCTGAAAGTATATTAATTATATTAATGATAAATATTGTTTCATGAAATGATATTTGAATGATATATGTATAATTTTCTTTATCTATACAAACATTATTGGCTACAGAATAAATGACAAAAAATTCAATATAGCGTAATGGAAAAATAAAAGGTATTTGCAGCTTCCCTTCGAATTTTCGGATTTTAATCATGTCAAATCACACTTCAATTCCTTTTGACGGATTGATTGTTGCTATTTCTTCTGATGAGTTAAGGGCATAATAGATTCGCTGATTGATATAATAATTAAGTGATTGATTTTGCGTTACAAAACAGATACTGTCAAGAATTTTATATGTCAACTGAATTAAAGGAATAAATTATAAGATGGTCAACATCATGAATTTTGGAATATAACTTTTTGTCATTTACTCTCTATATTGCTCTGTAATTACATGGATTTTCTTAAATAAGAATTGATATATATTATAAGAAAATATATTTCTACAGAAATATATATATATATATATATATATATATATATATATATATATATATATATATAAATATTTTGGGGGTACAGAATTTTATAATAGCTATATATGGACCAAATTTATTTAATATAATTAAAAAGTAAAAAATGAAAACACTAGCTGACCAGTTTCATACCTCACTCAAAAGAGCTACATCTGTTAAATTATGATTTAAAAAGAAAAAAAATAATAATGGAAATATGGCAGGAGACATAAGAGGAAAACAGGGAAAGAATCGGATAGAAACTTCTTTATGACGTCCACCTGACGTAGTCCTAACCTTAACTACATTTAAATAAATAAACAATATTTATGATGGTGTGGGAGGACATTCTTTTAGATTGAGGACAACATCGGTCTGATGGGGGAAAAAAACAAAAAAAAAACAAAAAACAAAAACACTATACAAAATAAGACTGTTGAACAGCCAGTGGTATTTGTTTGGCAAATCTGTCATTTATATTACATAGTCAATGTAGGTGATGGTAAATAGGACAACTGTCGACTGAAGTTTCTGTAATTTTATAAAAATTAGAAACTTTATTTTTCATATTCGATTCCACAATGTTTAAAGGAAAGGAATTTTGTAATAAATTTAATCTTGTCATTTAGTTTGGAACAAATCATTAGAGCCCTATGCATAAGGGTTTTAATTAAATTAAATTTTTGTTTTGTGGAACAAAATGTCTTACCGTGTGTAAACACCAGTAAACGTAGGTTTACAATAGACGGAAATGAAAAAAAGAACAAAAGAAGGAACTAGTACATCCAAAAATGGAAGACTATAATTAACTTCCTTATCTATCGTAAACTTGCGTGTTCGTTTTCCTTTTATTGTCAAACAAACAAAAGGTATCATTAGCATAACAAAAGTAACGGTCTAGTTTTTGAAAACCAGATAATAGACCCTCTTCATGGAAACCTACAAAAATATTTACCAAAGCTTGTTTCTGAGGAGAACTCATGGCCACAAAATATATTTGTTTATACATAATATTGAAGCTGAATTCAACCGACATAGTGGTGAATTTCATTAATTCCCTGAAAATGTTTTCAGAAATAGGGAGAGTCAGAAGTTGACACACACACAAATTTATAACACAGTATTACAACTGCAGTAGAACTGGAATGATAAGCCCACAAGCTGTCACAGTCATAATACTCCTATCTTATGACATCTAGTATTCCTCAGCAGTTACTAATGTCGTGACCTGATTCCACATTGCTTAACTTTGTTTATCTAATAAGAACTTGTTTAAATATGATTTAGCTGTAACCGATACATGTTAGTTTATTATAGCCTAATTCATTGAGTTGATCATTTGAATCTGTCAGTGTTCGATTGGTTTTGGGGTTTTAAAACAGGTCAACCCCCTCCCCCTTTTTTTAACCTGAAACTGCATGCATGTTTTGCTTTGTAGGTATTATATTTTAGAAATGAATCACTTGTAAATGATACATTCTGTCCAAGCCTGATCATGATAAATATTACCATTTTGAGTCAGAATGGACCTGAGAGTAATGACAATTACTATGTGATTCCACACTCTGAAGTTTCTGAATTAGGACTTAACCATCAGATGTAGTTTTCTAATCTCGTGACAAATTAGAATCTTGACAAGTACTAGCACTCTATCTCAAAGTAAACCAGGGATTAATAGCAACTAAGGTATGGCCCAACATTCCCATTTGTTCCTCACAACTAGATGTAATTTAACCCCAGACATGTGATTCTGAGTATCCTCAATAACCTATGCTTAAAACAGTGTTTTTTTTTTTTTTGCATATAAATATTTTAATTTAGAAATTGAGATTAAATGCCTTAAAAGTAGGTACCAACCTGATACTGTACAGCATGTAGTGTCCTGTGGCAGACAAAAAAAAAAGAAAAGGAAATAATTTTTGAAAAAATCATTGTTTTTAATTATATGCTAATAAATTTGGAGCAGTGAGCTTTGATAGCAGTGTGTTGGATATGAAATCAGAAGCTTTGACAGGATTTTGTCGAATTTAACCCAGAGAATTATTAGTTGAAAGTACAGAATAGTCAACAATCCATTTAAGGAAGTGCAAAATTGTAAACAGTTGATTATTTTAACCACTCTAATAGCTCTACAAAGAAAATACATTGAGATAAAATTTAGCCTCAAACTTAAGTTTGAAGTTATGTTCCGGGGAAACACTGATTTTTTTTAGTAATAACTAAAATATTTTTTTTTTTTTTTAGTAATAAATAAAATATTTTTTTTTTTAGTAATAATTAAAATATTTTTTTTTAGTAATAACTAAAATATATATATTTTTTTAGTAATAATTAAAATATTTTTTTTGTAATAACTAAAGTATGTATCAAGGGGTTAAAGCGGATAACATGTGAATCATATTCTTGTGTTTGTCTCTGACATCTCTTCTCTTTGCCATCCTGTTTGCATCAGCATATTTTTTGTTTATAAAAAAAATAGATTCCATTCTCTTTGGTCACTCTTCTTAGTTGTCGTTCATTGGCACCAAATGGAGCTGAACTGAATTTTGCAAGCGGAACAAATTCTGATGCCAAAACAAGTGAGTGTTTCCATTAATAAAAGGGACGCTAGAAACAAGCAGTGGAAAATGTTTATCATCGCCTGAAAGTTCTGTTTTCTGAAACACCCACACATTTTTCGTTTTATTCAGGTCTTTGTCTTTCTCCTCTTCTTGGCACTGTTCATCATTACATTCTTATCTGTCTTAATGGGTTTCTTAACACAAGCAGCTTGCTAACTTAGATTCACTCTTTTTTTTATCTAGTTGCATATACATGTATATAAGTTTTCAGGCTGTCAACAGTGCATGGTGACTGGCAGTTTCTCTCTTGGCGTTCTTCAAACAATAGTCTGAAGAATTCAAAACGAGAAATTTATGGTCACCATGCACTGTTGACTGTCTGAAAACTAAGATTTACATAAGTGCTATCACTGATATGGAACCACTCTCCCTTATAAATATTGCAACTGACATATATATATATATATATATATATATATATATAAATAAAACTTACTATATGTTTCTCCATATTTTCAAACTCTATCTCTTCCAAAACTAAAAATCGCCGAGAGGGGCTAGGGGCCTCAAATGATTGTTTTTTTATGCACCAGTTTTTTATGTGTCTTTAGCCGGTCAAAATAGTTTTTAAGGGGTCAAAAAAGGGGTCAAAATTGAAAAAATCGTTATACATTTTGTACATTCATCTTAGTTTATTTTTATTCGGTTCATATGGTGTTTATATTCTAGTTGGTACAGTGGTAACGTCACCAGCTGTGAATGCTATAATTTTGCTTTTGGTTTCGATTCATTGCCCAGTTGTAAAAACTGCTTAAATATGATGTTTTGATTAATGCAAATTTCATATTGATTATTATAGTATATTGGGCCCAATATATAGTAATGACTTATGCGCCACTGAGAATCGAAATCAAAATCTTTAGCTTACGATTTAATTTTTCCTTGTTTGGTTTTTAGTCGCGTGCAAGCGACTCTATAAGTCACTCTGTCGGTAACACTTTTGTGCTTGGCCTTTTTGATTAAGATCAAAGGTCTGTTGTTAATAGATACTGTTCTTAGCTTTTTAAGCTTTTCTTGGCCTTTTGGCCAAGATCAAAGTGTAGTACGAAAGAATTACAGGGACCAAGATAAACCGCAGCAAGTCGGTAGGACTGCAGTTGGGCGCCTGGAGTGGCAACGCCAACCTCCAGCGCCCTTCAGCTGGACGGATGGCCCGGTTCGGATCCTCGGCATGTGGTTTGGACCAGGTCTCCAGCTTGACAAAAATTGGTTGGAGGTACGGTCAAAGGTGGAGGCTGCAGTCAATTCGTGGCTTCCTAGGAAACTTTCCTTGAAGGGTAGAGCTGAGACGTGCACCACTTACGTCTTTCCTCTCATCCATTACCAACTGGCCATACTTCCCCTGCCTGCACAACACCTAACAGCTCTTGTTGAACTCTTGTCCTCGCTTCTTAAGGACAGAGGAAGACACTGGGTGAGCAGACAGGTCTGTATTCAACGTCCGTGTGAGGGAGGCTTGGGAATGCCGGACTTGAAGTGTCATCGAGACGCTGAGAGGCTGGCCTTCCTGAGCCACTATATGCAAGATGACTGACCGTGACACCCCGTGGTTACTACCGCCTTCCCCGACCTCGTTCTCGACCCTTCTATCAAGAGCCGTCGCAGGCCGCGGGGAGAATCTGCCTACATGAAAGAGTGCCGAGCCGCGCTAAAATGACTACCAAGGTCCAGCGACCTTGTGACTGCTACCCGTAGGGAACTCCACAGGGATCTAGTGGAGGGGGCCTCCGATGACCCGCTATGCGCGCATTTGGGTTGGCAGCAGTGAGATCCGCTCCGCATGGAGCTGAGCACCAGGTTCGAGTAATCTGAACAATTCGGAGCTCTCTGACCTGGCGATTGGCCCGAAATGCACTTCCACTCAACAACATACAATGCAGTTCCGGGTTTTTGGAGTCGACTGATTGTCCCCGTTGTGGGACAACGGCCGTAGAAACGACTGATCATGCTTTCTTCGATTGCTGCGAACTCTGCTGGTACTGGTCATATGTCAGCGAGGTGACGGCTCGCATCGATCCTGAGCATCCTCGCCCAATTATTGTATCCAATATCGTGGACAACGTGAGGCCGCTGTGAGACTGGGAAAGAAATAGTCTATGTTACGATCCTGGCCGTGACAAAAATGGTGATTTGGACGTTACGTCTGCAAGGTTGCCAGGGGGGGAGGGGGTGTTGTCTTTTTCTGATCAGGATCTGATCGCTTTCTTTAAACACCAACTACGGGTGAAGATCAGATGTGATAGAAGAAGGCTGCATTACACGGCATTTGACAGAAGATGGATACATGTAGCAAGTCTGTGGTTTTTTTTTGTTTTTTTTTACAAGGTGGTCACCTCTTATCAAGGCCCGGAAGCCACTCAGGGATAAGGGTTATTGTCACTGTGTGTACGAAGAGGAGCCAAATTTGAATACGTGTTCCCCGCCTAGGTGTGGAACGCGCAGTTCCGTAAAGTAAAATTAAACAAGTAGCCTCTCAGCTAGCTGAGTGTGTGTTCCATCCCTCCCCGATTAGGAAGCCTCCAAGATCCCCACCCCCCTCCTTCTTGCAAATTTTGTTTTCACCCCCTCCTCTAAATTTCACCTATCTTGGAGAGAAAGAAATACAAACTAACCCCCATTCTTTACCCACAAAATTTTCTTTTCTCCATTCACCCACATCTAGAGGGTATCCCCTCTTAGAAACTGACCCGCAGAAGCAAGGTTCCTTTTACAAACTTAGTGGAACGGGCAGTCTATCAATTAGACGGGGTTGGGAGGGTCCTACTAATCACGTTCCCCCCCCCCCCTCCCATCCTTGACACAAATGAATTATTGTACCATTTTTATTATCTTTTTTTTTTGTTTTTACACTTCAATAAAAAATGTTTTAAAAATTGGGAGTTAAGTAGGACGTTCCCCAGTATGAAAGGGGTGAATGCGGTATTATGGTGAAAGAAGATACTAGCTGGGAGAAACTTTTGATTTTGTTTAGTTCTGGAGTGACAAGGATGACCAACGACCCCCACAGTCCCCCCTTTTGAGTTGGCCATCTGCCTAAGTTTTTTGTTCATTGTTGATTTTCAATATATTTTTGACATGAATAAAGGATTTAATATCTCAAAGTGTAGTATCTGTTCCGTCTTTCATACCAATTGTCACTATCCAGCTCCCCTACTCCCCGGGGAGTTGGTCCCCATTCAGTCCTCACATTAAAAATCGGCCTTGCCCCTAATTTGCTCGGTGGGGGGGGGAGCAAATAAATACCCTTTTCTTTGCTTTTTGGCCAAGATCAAAGTGTAGTATCTGTTCTTACTACATGCTGTACTTATGTCCGTAACTTTGTGATATATAGTGGGGGATCACTGTATTAATTTAATGTAAATTGATCACCCACTTTACAACCAGTCAGTCTCAAAACCATTCATTCTCCAGATCATTCAAGTTGTTTTTGAAGGATTCCAGTTATTTTTTAAGCATTCAAGTCATTCTTAAGGTCATTCAATTCATTCTTAATTTCATTAAAGTCATTCTAAGTCATTTACTTTTTATTTAAGTCATTTCAGCCCATTTTTCGGCCATTTTACTTTAAGAATTTCATGTCAATCCTACATTCACGCATTCATTCATTACACAAGAGCACGAGACTAATGGCTATCGGCCTTGTTCTGTTTTAAAATTCGGCAAAATATTAGAAGTCTATTAAAATTTTACTATTTTTTTTTTTTTTTTGCCATCGGTACTTTTGTATTTGTAGCATTAGAATATATGTGTAAATGTATAAATTGTTTTATTGTAAATGTGAAAAATAAAAGAACAAATAAAGCTGACTTGAATGTGGTCATTTTCAAATCAACAAGTTCTTGTATCGCCCCGTTTTAATCAAGTTTTACCCAATTTCTACTAACGATCACTACGCTCTTGTCTCAGCGACTATTGTACGCGCATTAATTTTTATCCTAGAGTGGCGTTCAGGTCTTGATAAGTGATGACTTCCTCATTTAAAAAAATGTACAAAGAAAAAAATATCTTTAAATGTTCAAGTGAGAGACAATTTTGTCAAGAAAGCAATTACTTTTTTATGGTATTAAATTCAAAAAGAAAAAAAGTCATGCTTAAAATTAGTGACTAAATTATATGCGTATATATTGAAAAAAAAATCGATTGATTTGTTATGATTTAAAATTCATAGCTAAAAGTATGTATTTATGTATTTTTACAAAGCATGAACGATTTTGAAGAAACTTTTTTTTGTGGTTGTTGTGGTTTTAAAATCAGAAAAAAAGAAACTTGTTAAAATTAAAATCTAGGACATTATTAACGTTTTAATTCAAATGTTACTGTTTTTTTTTTTGTAATGGCTGCTTAAAATATTTATAAAGTTATAGTGTCGGTGTAATTCGATAACACAAAAAAAAAAAAAAAAAAAAACGTACTCATAGTGATGTCCATTGTTCTAGGAACGACTTGTGGCGTGATGGATAAAGTGCTTGGTAAAATTCAGTTGTAAGTTACACCCTCAATGCGGGCGATACTTAAAAATACACTTGCGAATTACTTAGGACTTCTACCCAGTGATGGCTGACTGAACGAGAGCATGCCACTCCCGTGGATTAAATGAAAGGTGCTGTTTGACAGATAAATTCTTGAGTTTGACAAGATACACCTAAAGAAGGTTGGCGGTTACATCTACCAAACATAATGAAAATAACATTAAAGATAAGAATAGTCAGAATAATCCAAATACAGTGTGATTTCATTGTTTTAAACTCGAAAAAAAAATACAGTGGCTTAGTTGAAATCAACGATTTCTTTATGTATATTGTTACCAGTTGGGAGAGACTATGTTCAGAAGTCATTGTCAGATCAAAGTCGGCGATTCTGTGATGGACGTCTTTCCGCTACACTGTCTTTATTAAAAAAGAAGAAAAAAAAAAGTATTGGCCTCTATGTCACGATAGTAGATGACACATGGTTTTGGTTCATGGACATTGCATGAAATCAGTGATGTTTTTCTGTATATCAAAAAGAAAAATGTTGCTTTGTTTGTTATGGTTTAACATTCTTTGAAAAAAAAAAATCTAGTTGTTTAAGAAGCATGGATGATTCTGATAAACACAATTCGTTTTAAGATTAGAGAAAAAGGAAGATATTTATATTAAGTTAAAAACAGCGATAGTTACCTGTCAAGAGGAAGAAACAACCTGTTATTTAAATATTATTTAGTGTCATGCCCAATACAATTGCTAGAATTAAAAAAAAAAAAATTAATGAGGGAATTATAAATAACTAGCTAGGGGTACCCGGCGCTGCCCAGGTGTTTGGAGGTGTGTGTGGAAACTCCGGGGGTGGGGGTGGGGTTAAAATAAAAATAGTAAGTATGAGGATCGAATCCGAACCCTTGAGGCAAAGTTGTAAATTAAAGTGTGGAAAAAAAAAAGTGCAACATTAACCATTGGGCCACCGCGAGATGCTAACGGAAACACGTTTGAATTTATTTAATTACTTGGATTCGGCAGGTGCCCGTTTTAATGAGTTAATGAGGTCAAGTTTGACTGCGGGATTTCATTTACTGCTGAATGCCCCCCCCCAAGATGTTATAGGAAAAAGACTAACCCACATGCGGCGAGCGACAAATGTTGAATATTTATCCTCTCGAAATCGAGCAAATTACATAGACAGGCGAGCTTCGTTGTTAACTGTGAGATATTACGATTTATATGTGATATAAAAAGTTTTAAAAAGTTGTGAAGCGAGCGACCGCTTCTCTGAAAAAAGCCTTTTGTAGACACACAGAAAAAGCGAACACACATACATACATACATGCATACATTTTCGCTTTTATATTTATAGATCAGTGATTATACCTGTCAGTTGTACATGGTAAAAATAAATATTTAAAAAGTAGTGTTTATTTATAAGTTAATCTATAATATAAATCTCACCTGTCTGTTTAAATGAATGTATGTATGTTGTATGTTTGTATGTCTGTATAAACTTTCGACAGAAGCAACAGATTTTCATGAGATTGGTATCATTTTGAAACTGGACCCTTCAGACGACAAATATCGAAAAATTAGCCCAAAACATTAATTCCTTCATCCTCAACTGGGCAATTTCTACAAGGAAGGGTCGCTTTTGTCACTGATATTTTCAAAACTCATCCTTTCTTTTCGACTGAGTAGCCTTAATTTAAACCTATGTCACTTCTGGTTTGGCGATAGGCGCAACAGCAAAGATGTCAGATTTTTTTTCCCCATTCTTTGCCTTCTTCACGGTACAGGTTCGAGCCTGCTTGCCTGCCTATTACAACTTTTTTAATTTATGCTCAACACCGGGGACCTAAGCTAATGTATAATAACTGAAAATGTTTTGCCTGGAATTCTGATAACTCGTATAGAATTGATAGAAACAAAGACAATATTGTTTGGATATGAGAACTGCATTTAGTTGATACCAATTATAACACACGTTACATCACATGATGTGAAAGTTTTCTGAGCATTCTAATTTGTTTACACAATCAATTTCTATATTTATAATATTATCTATATGCTATGAATTAGTAATAAACGAAAGAGTGTTATAAATACTTGGCCTTTGGGCCAGGATCAAAGTGTAGTATCTGTTCCGGCAGCAAAGACTATATGTGGGGGCGACCCCACATATAAGACCTTAGTCAATGTAGGGGCAACCCTTCATACAAATTGTCACTATCCAGCTCCCCTACTCCCTGGGGAGTTGGTCCCCATTTCCCCTTCACTCCTCACTTTAAAAATCGACCATGTGCCTAATTTGCTCGGTGGGGGAGCAAATGAATACCCTGTTCTTCAGATGCTGCACTTCAATTTCTTGTTCTGTCAGTGGAGGAGAAATCTTTCACGACTGAGACAATTTTTATTTTGTTCCTTTTCTCTACGTTAAAAAACGACCCTGGTGTCTAACTCTGTCCCGTGGGGAGGCATTGTAAATAGAAACGAAAGAGTGTTTTAAATAGTATTATTAGTATTGGAAGTTGCCGAGAGAAAAAAAACTTAATTTCAGTTTACATTTACTGCAGATGACAATGCTTATTTTCATCTGAAAAAATTTTCCTAGTCAGATAAAGTAATTTCTGAAAGAAATGTAATTGAATGACAATTTAGAATAGTGGCATCATCTACAGAAAGAAGTCTACTGGGCTGAATCAGATGTCAGTTTGCTAGATGGCTGCTATCAATGCTATTTAAGAAACAGACCAACTTAATTTTATATCTGGTTTACTTCTGCAAGTTACATTAAATTTTATTTCATTGATGAACGACTTCAGTCTCTTCTTTTTATGACAAAAGTCAAATATCCTCTGTGTTAAAAACATTACTCTATAATCTAATTCTTCTAAATTATTTTATTCATTTAGAAAAACAGATCTGACTGAAAACTTAATAATTCATGTGGAGACGTCTTGTGAGAATGGCTTATAGTCACAAAAAAATTATCTTGTACAAATAATCCTTATACAAATCATCCAGCAATAAAGCTTTAAAAAAACAAACATAGTTTAACTGAATCCTCATAATGTCCATCCATCCATGCTTCCCTTCAATCTTGAAAGACAAAGGATACACCTTAGGGGCAGTAGCACATGTAATTGTGAGGCAAGGGCTGCGCAATCTCCAACCACACCTCTCCTGAATTGGCACTGTTTGAGTTCAGTGGCAAGAAGAAATCCAGGACGACTGGAAACAATGCCGAGATAAGCGGAGAGCACATACAACACCTGAAAGTCCCATATGGTCACCCATTTAGTACTGACCAGGTTCAACGTTGCTTAACTTTGGTGATTCAGCGGGAACCGGTGTGTCAACATGATTATGCCGTATCATAATTAAAACAACGTGTAACCAATTTAACTCTAAACACTGTGATCGGCTTAATGTTTTTTTTTTTTTGCTTCTGATGCCAATGTGTGTACTATGCCTTGTGTCTCATTCTGAAAAGCTGAAATCTGCATTCGAAACATGAATTAGGGATGATAAATAACATTGAATAATTAAAATATTAATTTATTCATTCTGTAAAACTTTCCATAAAAAAAATTCAGGAAAAAACGCTAACATTTAGATTAAAAACGTTAATAATGTCCTAGATTTTACTTATTTCTGATTTTAAAACCGCAACAACCACAAAAAAAAGTTTTGTCTTCAAAATCATTCATGCTTTGTAAAAATACATAAACACATACTTTTTAGCTATGAATTTTAAACCATAACAAATCAAGCGATTTTTTTTCCCAATATATACGCATATAATTTAGTCTCTAATTTTAAGCATGGCTTTTTCTTTTTGAATTTAATACCATAAAAAAGTAATTGCTTTCTTGGCAAAATTGTCTCTCACTTGAACATTTAAAGATATATTTTTCTTTGTACATTTTTTTTATTAAGACTTGATCGCCACTCGAGGATAAAAGTTAATGAGTGTATGGTAATCGCTAAGACAAGAGTGTAGTGATTGTTAGTAGTAGAATTGAGTAAAATTTGATTAAATGGAGCGATACAAGAACTTGATTTGAAAACGACCACATTGTAGTCGGTGTTATTTGTTTTTTTACTTTTCACATTTACAATAAAACAATTTATCGATTTAAACCTATATTCTAATGTTACAAATACAAAGGTAGCGATGGCAAACATTTTTTTTTTGTGTTCTTTTAGTCTTGACATTGTTTATTCAATTTTCCAATCGACAACCTTTTATGTTTTTAATTTCACATCATCTGCTTCAACTGATTATTTCAAAATGCCGTCACATGATTTGTTTTCACTGATTGCCGTAATATGCATATACATCAAAAGTAAAACAATATACTTCACAATTTTAATCGCTCCTTTAAACTATAGATTATATAAAGCATGATCATGTTGATGCACTCAGTTCATGTTAGATCACTGAAGTTAAGCAACATTGAGACTGGCCAATATTAGATGGATGATCATTTGAGAATACCAAACGCTGTATGTAGAACTGCAAAAACCTAATATGACTGGGATATACATGCAACTGGGGGCTACTTGTAAATTTAATATTCTTTTGACACTTCTTCATTTGGAGGAAGCTTGTTCAACCCACCTAGGGTGAATGCTGCTGTCATGGTCTATATATATAGACTATGAATTGATATTACCAGTTTTGCTATACCCCTGCCCCCTCATATTGGCACTCTGACTAACGGTTAACAGTAAAGTTAATGAAAAGCGCATACTTTTTATTTTACATTCATATCAAATATGAACTTCCTTCCAATGTTTGTGTAATAACTAGGGCTATCACAACAGAATATTCTTATCATTGTTTTTACTCTCAAATATATATCTAACTTCATTTACAAAGGTTGGAATCATTTGTCAAAAGAAATTTAGTTAGAGTTACTGTTTTAAACTTATTTGGTTGGTGCAAAAATAATGTCGTTTTTTGATATGAAGTTGACCATTAAAAACACAATAATAGTAAAGAAAGTTAATAGTAAAGAAAGATAGTCATTATTGAGATGAGTATTATTTATTATTTTATTTATTGCGGACTATTATCCTCATCTTTCTTAGTTGTTTCAGGACGTTTCGGCCAACTATTCCTCTGGCCTTCGTCAGGTGGTAACCGCGACGAGATAGGAACTCCTTGAATCTCCTAACTGCATTCTCAGCAATTACTGCCATTCATAGTTGTTGTCGTCTCACCACGTTTTTGGCCAAGTAAACCTCTGGCCGGCTTTGGGTAGGATTGAAACACTATCTCCAGACAATTTCAACGTCTCTATCCACTGCGCCACAAGTCCCGAAAGGCGTTCAAGGTTGGATTTTTTGATCTTATAAATCCACGTTTATTTATTATCTGATCTTCCATGGTCGGGTCCGTGCTGAATGGTATATATATCATTTAATTGGAATTCATTATTGAGATGAGTATTATTTATTAATTCATTTATTGCGGACTATTATCCTCATCTTTCTTAATTGTTGTTTCATGACGTTTCGGGCCAAACATTCTTTTGGTCTTCATCAGGTAGTAATCATGACGGGATAGGGACTTCGAATCTCCTAACTGCATTCTCAGCAATTACTGCCATCCATAGTTGTTGTTGTATCACCATGTTTTGGCCAAGTAAGCCTCTGGCCGGCTTTTGGTAGGATTGAAACCGTTATCTTCAGACAATTCTCACCTGATAGTGGTTTCAATCCTACCCAAAACCGGCCAGAGGCTTTCTTGGTGAAAAAACGTGGTGATACAACAACAACTATGGATGGCAGTAATTGCTGAGAATGCAGTTAGGAGATTCGGAGTTCCTGTCCCGTTGCAGTTACCACCTGACAAAAGCCAGAGGAATAGTTGGCCGAAACGTCATGAAAAAACAATTAAGAAAGATGAGGACAATAGTCTGCAATAAATAAATAAATAAAAATAGTCATATAAAGTTCAAACAAATAAAAGCGTGTAGACCTCTTCGGCCCACTCTGTGGATAACTTGAAGAAATGACCAAAACATTGTGAAATTATTGACAGGAACAAAGATGAGAAAAACCAAGTTAATAACAATACATAATGTGAGAAATATCAAATATCTATTTGGTTTATTTTCACCTTTGGCCTATATTTCGAGAAGCATTCCAAGTGTTATTTATCTTTGCGTGTAAAACAACTTCAGTTTTTTGCTGTGAATTCTTATAGGAAGTGAGACATTTTTATACGTTTTTGGTGATAAGAATTTCTTTCTTAGAATTGTTCCTATAAACTTTTGGAGGAAAAATCTCTGGCATTATTTGTTCAGAGTTAAGCACAATTCCTTCTTTACAGAGATAATCACACATCTTTTTATCTTCTCTTTCAGAAAAATCTTCTAAATATAAGAAAAAGTATTCTATTTTCTGTTGCACATTTATATATATATATATATATATATATATATATATATATATATATATATATATATATATATATATATATATATATATATATATCCCTGTGTTTCATCAGAAGAACCTGTTTATTGTGAAGATAATTCTCTACTACCTTTTTCCATTCATATCCTATAACAGTTGTGTGAAATGGATTAGGTTGGTGCAAAAGTAATGTCGTTTTTTGACTTGAAGTTGAATGCCAAAAAAACGACATTACTTTTGCACCAACCTAATACTTAATAGATTTGCAAGTGCAGTAACCGTAGCAGTACGGACTCTGAACCTGGCATGCAGTGTTCAAGTTCCATCGAGTCTGTTAAGTCCCTATTTACTTGCCTTGTCATTTGTCATCATTTTGTCCATTACAACGTATTTGTTTATCATATTCTTCGTTAGTCATTTCAGTCATCATAATACCACATTTACTCTAGGGTTCATCCTATTTAAAATATTGCTGAAGTGTTGGAAAATTTAACTTTTATTTCTAATTTGATCCCAGTCTGTTATGAATCTGTTACTTTTTCTTCTAGCTATAGATGACATGTTAAGATAAACAAGACCTTGATAGGACAACTAATCAAGGTGAAGGAAAAACTAATATATATAAAATCAATCCTTTTCTGCTTGTCCCAGCATTATTGTGAGTAATCTTTGATTTCTCTCTACTACTGAACTTCAATCATGCTGTGTTAGAAAAAGTAGGGTTCAAAGTTGTGCAACCCTTACGTCAATCTAATCTTTTTTACATGGAGTTCACCACTTATCAAGGCCCAAGGGCCACTCGGGGATAAGGGTTATTGTGTGTACAGTAATCAATGGGATAGTGTAGTAATAGTATTGGAGAATTGATAAAGTGTCATTACTTAAGGGGGCGGTTCATCAGGAATTTGTTTGTGTTGGACTTGAAGACATCCAGGTTGAAGTCGGGAGGGAAACAGGCAAGCGGAACAGAGTTCCACAGGTGTGCAGTTCTAAGAAAGAAGCTTTGTTCATGGAATCTACGTTTTGATTTAGGCACAGATAAGGAGTGGGGAAAATTATTGACGATGGTTTCAGCTAGTCGGGTGTTTTTTGAAAAAGATTGGCGAGGGGGGACCAGAGAATGGAGCTCAGACGAGCACTTGCCATGGAAATAATGATAGAGCAAAGATAGGCTCGCTACGTCTCTTCTGAGGGAAAGAGGTTGCAGGGAAAAGAAAAGGGCATCACCCACCAAGCCACGAAGTCTATTTTGTACTCTATCAAGGCAGGATAGGCTGTTTTTAGCAGCTCCTGCCCTGATGTGGCAGCAGTACTCCATCCTTGGATGTACTTGGCTTTTATATAGATAGAGAACTGCATCATTAGTGAGATATCTTCTGGAGCGGTAGAAGGATCCCACCATGTTGTACTACTGCCATTCAGTTGGTAACCAATATCTCTGAAGACAGAAGGCAGCCAATATATACTGCATATATATAGTTCAACTTCATGTTAAAAGATGACATTATTTTTGCACCAACCTAATACAAACATGGATTTAAAAAATGTTAAATGTACATACAGAGTATTCGAGACAAATTTGATAATATCTTGATATGCTTTTGTTTCCAAACAATTTAAAGTATTTAATTGTGACAAAGTGCATTGGATAGCTGTTTCTGTATTACTATTTGTGCATTTGAGAGTACCATGGATGACAGGAAAGCATTAGAATATTTGAAGATGGAAATCTAAATTATGATTTCTGCTGGGTTAAAACTGTGATCATCTTTGGGAGTGTTGCTAATAACTTTTATGCTGCTTCACATCTCCCAAAAATAAAAGAGTCCAACTCTATTCAGATGGTTATATTGAGATGCTGCCCACTGATGGTCTCACTTGAATATATAAACCTGCATAGCTACAATTTATTCCTTTTTTAAATGATGAAAACTCATCAGTGAACAGTAGAAAGTAATTCATATTTGGATTCACCGAACTACTGTTCCCATCTTAAGTGTGATTTTCATAACATTTTGATTGATGTAACTTCTGACCTTCTTCAGGTTCTTCTGACCTTCTTCAGGTTCTTCAGTCAAACTCAGAAATGTTTCTGTCAAGCTCTGGAATTTGGACGGAATTCCAAGCGGAACCCCTTATTTACTTCACAGGGTTAGAATTGTCTTCAAGGACCCATGGCGCAGTGGTTAGAGTACTTGGAAAAATTGTGAAAAGTGATATTCTCCTGAAGGTTGAAGGTTCAATCCTCAGTGCGGGCGACCGAAAAATACAATTGCAAACTACTTAGGACCTCTATCCAGTCATGGGTGACGGAACAAGAACATGCTACCCCCCCCCCGTGAATTAAATAAAGGGTTCCGCTTGAAATTCCGTCCAAATTCCCAACTTCGACAAACATTCTTGAGTTCGACAAGATACGCCTTAAGAAGGTCAGAGGTTACATCGACCGAAACGTTGTGAAAATCACACTCAAGATGAGAACAGTAGTCCGATGAATCCAAATAATATGAATAACCAATCCTCATCTAAAAAATTCAGAAACGTCAGTAGAAAATAAATGCTGTATCAAATCTCTTTCCATACAACAAACCTCATTTGCATGTGAGTGTGAGGAACAATATTAAGGAGCAACCCTTGTATGTATATGTTTATAAATGCATGCATAAGTAGGTAAGCTGCAAATTTTGGTAGGTTTTGGAATAGTCTTGAGGAGATCGACACTCAAACTGCTGATTACCACTTTGATATTAATGGCATATGTTAACTTTTGTGGCATCAGTGTAAACATTTTTTTAATTCATTCCTTATTTGGCACCAACTTACAAATTTTTTTTCTTCAATTTCATGTTTTTTTTCTCTTTTTTTTTCATTCTCCTTTTTCTTTTCGTCACCTTTCGTTTTACTTGCATTTTATTTTTATTTTTCTTTCCCTTTTTCCATTCCTTGCCCGAAGTTTGTTGGTAAATATAAATTGTTTTAAGGTTTACATGGCAATTTTATTTTTTTAATCTGAAGATGTTTTGCTTAACAAAAAGTGTCTTCAATAAGGTTTTGTTTTAAGGATCATGATATACATTTACCTTAATTTTTTGGATTCACATCCTCCTCTTAACCTTCCATGTTGTTCCTTAATGTCTTTGGTCGTTCCTTCTTCGACTGAAATAATTTAAAAAGAAAAGAAAAGGGATATAACAATTGAAAAAAAAAAAAAAAAAAAAAAAAAAAAAAAAACTGCATTTTTTAAATATATTTTTTTCTCATTAAATCTGATTAAGAATAACTATTGTCTTTCATTTTATTTGTTCTGGTGACTAATTCTGTTCACATCGCATTGCAAATGTCAACAGATGTAGCCAGTTTGTGTTTACACACACACACACACACACACACACACACACACACACACACACACACACACACACACACACACACATTTATGATAAGGAAACATTTCTGTGCTTAAAGAAGTCACCTGGATAGATTTTGCTTTCTCTGATAATTTGTATATGGAAAACATTACCAATAAAAAAAAAAATGAAAAATAGTAGCCATAATCTGTTTATTTTAAACTGGGTTGTTGCAAAGGGAAATGTTAAAATATTAATTTAGTACTAGCTGGATGACCGGCATTGCTTGATTGTACAATACGCTTTAACGTGATATTTTGATTTATGCAGATTGCATATTTATTATTATAGAATCAATACTCTATGGAATATTTTATATTATGAAAAATAATTTGCCTGGTGAACTAATTCGTAAAAATAATAAAGATAATGTCGTTCATCAAATTCCGTCTGGCTTTGTTTCCAATATCACGTCAGCTGACGACCATGAAAATAGTCTTTTTTTTTTTTTTTTTTTTTTTTTTTTTTTAGTAGTAAAAAAAGTATTTCCCTGTAAAAATTCTTTTTTATCTACAAGAGAAGAAAGACTATTTTTGAGATTGGATTTTATCGATTTTTTATATTTATCAGATGAATTTCTGTATAAAGCATATCTTAGAACACTGCCAGAAACATAAATTACTTCGACTGAAATAATTAAAAAAAAAGGATAACAATTGAAAAACAAAAAAAACAAAAAAAAAAAAATTTGGATTTTTCGATTATTGATACTAATCAAAGATATTCCAAAACAAAACCTATCTAAAAACACTGCCAGGCACATAAAGTGCATTTGTGTAAAATTTAAAAAAAAAAAAAAAAAAAAAAAAAAATGAGCCCAAATATTTAGGAGCCTATAGGGAACAAAATAACACACACACACACACACACACGAAATTCATTTTATATAATTGCAGATTTTATATATATATATATATATATATATATATATATATATATATATATAATAAAAAACGGTTCTAGAATATAAATCTATGCATTTAGCCTGACTAGTTGCTTTTGTAAGGGAATCCAAGCATTTTTGTGTAGTTTACTTACTATAAGTATATATATATATATATATATATATATATATATATATATATATATATATATATATATCCCATCACAAGTACTTCAAAATGTCTCCTTAAAATATCTATTTTATCCCGTTGGCTCCTGAAAGTACCTGTGAATGTGAACCCTGCCACTTACCCTTAAAATGTAGGTAATGCGCAATAACACATGGATTTGTAAGTGGGTCAGAGTTAATTAAAAAATTCTTTCTAGTCGTCCGTATTACTATCATTGGCAAACTATTGCATCTTCTCTCGAAACTTCAGTTTCTTCAGAGATGAGAGACAAGAAGTTTGCCGTTCATTCTCCTTGCCTTCGTAGACATTTTTCATCTTTTTCGGTTGTCATTTTTTTATCTTGACCCAAATTATCTCAAAATGATTGTACTGAATGATTCAGGCTTTGAGAGAGAGAGAGAGAGAAGAAAAAAAAAAAGGTTCTTATGTAAAACAATCTCAAGAGAAAAGTCTCTGGAGACTTTCAAACTTATGCCAAAATAATAATGGGGTGGACTTGGGTGGGACGGGGTACGAGTGGTGTCATAGATATGACCCTGATTATTGTATTGGTTAAATTGAGTTCAAATCCAGTTGGATTTATTATAGTGAGACCGAAAGATGATTTCTCTAAACACTAAAAAGCAAATAGCTATAAGTGCTAGATGCTTTTGTTTTCTGTTTTGTTGGAATTTGATTTCCTTCTCATTCTCCTAAGCAATTAAGTTTTCACAGGAACGTGTGAACTCAAAATATTTTCCATTCAATGGAAATCGTTTCCTGCTCTAGAGATCAACACATCTATGTAAAAATAGTAAACCAGTCCAAACTTAAAAATTCCTGTAAAATCTGGTCAACTCTATTGGGTTTTCCCCAGACTTAACCAACTGCAGCTCAAAGACAACAGAACATACGTTCTTCAGCCCCCCCCCTCCCTCATCTCAAACAGAAAGTTTCAACTCTTGGACATCTATACATGCCTTAACAAGAACAAGTAGCTGAGCAGCGGCTTGGTTCCCACCAGTTTTGGCAAATAGCAAACAGGATCCTGAACAGAAGCATGCGATCTATCCCAACTATCGTAAATGGACTTGTGGTCATCTCATCAGCATCGGATAAGGCCAAAGTATTTGCCAAGAACTTTGCAGCTAATTCTACCCTATGCGACAAAGGCCATCAACTCGCCTGTATTTCCTCCTATAACGGACAACACGCTCCGCAACATACAAATATCTGTGCGTGATGTCACCAAGCTAATCAAGAACCTTGATTCCAGTAAATCAACTGGCCCTGACAGCATTCCAATCATTGTGCTGAAAAAGCTTCAACTAGAACTTGCCCCCATACTTACAAAACTTTTTAAGCGTTGCGTTAAAGAGAATTGCTTCTCAACACCCTGGAAAACCTCATCAGTATGCCCTGTATTTAAGAACTCAGGTGATAAGTCATCTCCTTCTCAGTACAGACCAATAAGTCTCCTGTGTGTCATGAGTAAGCTGCTGGAATCCATATTAAATAGAGAAGTAGTCAACCACCTCAGCAAAAATAACCTTCTTAGTGTCATGCAATATGGTTTCCGCTCTGCCAGATCTACAGCAGATGTGCTAACTGTTATCTCATAGGATTAGTGAATCTCTTGACAAAGGCTTCCTCTCTAGGGCAATTGCTCTTGACATATCAAAGGCCTTTGAGAAGGTATGGCATAAGGGCCTACTTCACAAGATTTCCAGCTACGGTATAACTGTAATACATGCTACCATACATTCTGTTCTTTATGACACAAAACTAGTGACGAGGCCCCAAATTGGGAGCTTTAAGAGCTATGGAGTCACCTCTTACAGGGTTTAGACAAGGTTGAAAAGGCCTTATTTCTATTATTACCCTGGAAAGGCTGTAAAAATATGGAAAACGTCTTGAAATGGCTTTCAAAATCATATTTTTGATGTCCAGTAAAAAATTTGTCAGAATATTAAAAAGAAAATCTAAATAAATACAATTCATTTTTTTTAGATATTCATTAAAATACTATTTAAAATGAAACTGAAATAAATACAGTTTTTTGAAAGTGTGTCATATTATTTTTTTATTCATTAAAATACTATTTAAAATGAAACTGAAATAAATACAGTTTTCTGAAAGTGTGTCATATTATTTCCGTATATACAAGAGTTACATACCTTTATCACAAAACTTAGAGAAATGAAATTGACTTTTCCTGTTGTCAATTACTAAGTTTTTTGTTTCTATCATTATTTATACATCAAGTTTTGTTTTAACAACTTGAATTTTGTTTGGAGAAGACCTTGAAAGTCTTTGAAAATGAACATTGAAAATCTGTATGAACCTAAATTACTTACTCTCAACTCCACTGCAACCTGAAGATAGGTGCTAAGCATAAACTGTATGTTTTTTTAGAGACTATTTGGTTACAAAATCCCTGTCTACAAAACAAAGTAATTTACAAACTAATTGTATAAAATATATATATGGTTTCAACATAAAATGATCTAACACCGTCTGACATGTTGTAAAACCCCAAAATCAACCAACCCTTACAATCTATGAATAAAATATTAAACACTAATTAGTTAATAATAAGTGATTGATGTATATATGTAGAAGGTAGACGAAGTGCTTCCATCTTCAAGAGAAATAAATCTAGAACCAGTGCCTTTTTGTTTAGAATTGTTAAACATTACGAAAGGAAATGAAAATTTGATATTAATTTGGAGATAAGGAATTGTTTACATGTTTCAAGTTGTTGTTCTCATCTTGGTTGTCATTTTCACAATTTGTCCATCAGTGTCGTCTTTAAAATTCATAAAATAGTCTTAGAATTTGAGATCACCACTTTTTAGCAGTTGAGAAAAAAGCAGAAGTCTGCTTGAATCTTTTTTTAATTTTTTATATACTTATGTAGAATAAATACTGTGATAACGTCAGAATTTTCCAGACAATTTATATAAAACACCGGAAGGTGCAGAAACAATACACAAGCAACATTTTATTTTAGAAGCATTTATTTTCCATCATCCGTTTATTATAAAAAAATCAAACTAAATATTTATCTTGATTTGATTAAAACAAAAAAGTATAAAAGAAAAAAAATCATAAATTTTTGTTTGCTAACAGTTATTATTCAAAAAATAAATATTTATTCATGCAATTAACTTGGCAGCCAGCTAGTTCTGCAGAAGTACTATTTTACAATGGGTAAGGATTAGGGGAGGTAGAATACGTTTGTTTCATCAAAGTATGACTTCCTTCTCCCAACATGCATATTTGCTTGTTTTTTTTTGTATTTTTTTTTTTAATGATTTTTAACAAATTTTATTTATTTCACAGACCAAATATATTTTTAATGCAATAAATTTTTATTACAAGTATTATTTTATTTACAAGTAAATTTTGAACATTCTTTTTACATAAACAGCTAATTTTATGTGGAGTTAAGCTGATTCTTTCAAAAAGAAGAAAAGGCGGCATTGTAGATTAACACTCTTTGTTATTTCCCCCCTAAAAATTTTTTTTATTAAGATGATTGCATATGAACCCCCTGAAAGACTAAAAGAAAATTATTTTAGAATACAGAGTAGAGGATCAGTTTCATATAAATTTAACCTAAAGTGATCCCCCATTTCCTGGCCATTCTAGAGTTTATTTATTTATTTATTATTTTTGCTTTGAGATTAACTTTTCTTTTTTTTTTTTTTGCTGGGAGAAGAAGGAGGAATCTATTTTATTTATTTATTTATTTTTTAAGACAATAAGGTGTAGTTTTTACAAGGTTTTTGTTGGGAAAGGCTTGTCACTCGATCTTAAAGTAGGGTTAATGAAGGTGTTTTATTTTTTTTTAGAGAGGGCGCTTTTCATTCGAACCTATGTTAGTTATAGGGTAAGTAATCATTTTTTTCTTTTTACTAACTTCAGCACGCCCCCGCCTCGCATCCCAAAAACAATACAAAAAATAATTTTTCAAAAAGAATAAAAAAGCTCTACAGTGAAAGGGTAGAATTTTGCAGATTGTTAGATTGGTTTTGGGGTATTTATGTTGAAGTTCGTTGGAACACATTCCGTTGAAGTATTTGTAGAATAAGCACTAGGCATGTGACATTGTAGACAAGGGTTGGAACTTGGTAGACACTGATAGATCTATTTGATTATAACCGCTTCCTATTTGATTATAGTCTCTTTCTATTGATTATAGTCTCTTTTCTGGATTCTGTTGAATTGAAAGAGACTAGTGATCAGTACACCAGCTCAAATGTGACCATAATACTTCATTGTGGAGGCAATTTTATTGAAATTAAACCACTTTTATTAGTAATTTAAAAATCTTGTATCCATCAACTTTTATTGAAAAATCAAATACGGCATAATCATATTGCCACATCGGTTGTCATTCGATCACTGAAATTAAGCAACGTTGAGCTTGTTCAGTATCAGATGAGTGACGAGGTGTTGTATGTAGGAAGACGTTGACATCTTCCTGCAAGAACTACGAAAACCTAACGTCACTATTTTCCCTGAGCAGAACATACAAGCGACTCGAGACTGTGAATTACATATTCCCACGAAACTTCCTCTTTTGGAGGAGGCTAATTCTGTTGGTATATTTAAAAATCAAGTATCCACATCGAAATAATGTTTATTTCTAAAAATTTTACATAGTTACATAATGCATAATTTTATTAATTCTAAAATATTTCCTTGTTGAAGGTTAGTTGAAAAAATATATAAGTTGTAAAAAGGAAACAGAATTAAAGCTGGGAGAAGGTACAATTTAAAAAAGGGGGGGGGCGATAAAAGAAAGTGGGCTGTATACTAACAAAAATGTTCAGAATTTAATTTTTTTTTTTATTCAGCATAAGAAACAGGATAGAAAACCCTCTCAGATAATTTATATTTGTTATTTTTTATTTCGCTGCATTTTGTGGGCCAAATATCTAAACAAGTTTCTCCTGTGCCAAAATGATTAAAGGTGGCAACTTTTGGTGTTCATCTTCATTTATTTTTAGGTTGGCAGCAAAAGTTTATTAAAACGAGCAACCCTGCAGTTTTTGAGAAGAATGTTGTTGCACTTAATGATTCAAAAAGAAAGCATTAAAAAAAAACCCAAAAGAAAACCAAAAGATTTTGTTTAGTTTACAAGTTTTTTACTCGAAATAAATGATCTTTTTCTTATTTATTGCCAAAACATAATATCTGTTCAGTGAGGTTTGGGCTGAATCAGTTCTACTTTTGTGACTAACAATTTTCATTTGATTATCAAAAAAGACATCTTAAACATCTTTTAGATTTTGTTAATGGAGTCTTGTTCCTTATATAAATGAGAATAGAAAGTGTACCATAGGGTTTACTTTTAGCAACTTTTTAACTCTTGTTTTCCTTATTTTGCCCTTTAGTCCTCATATTCCATTAATGTTTTCGACAAAGGAGGAAGAATTGCTGTTTCTGAATCTTAATCTATCCATTTAACATGTAGCATTGGATAGTTTTTGACCTTAAAGTAGTATGTTTTTTTTTAGCGCTTTACATGAAGTGGCTTCATACCTTGTCTAGAGCGATTTCCATAGAAAACAAATCAGTTAAATAGTTCCTCAACTGTCTAAACATGTTAAAATACTTTTTTCATAATGAATCCGGGAGGGGATAGATATGATTTGTCTACTGAATACTTAAACTATGGATATTGCATTTGAAAATTACATTGTTGTAGTTTTCAAGGAGGCAGTCTTATCGTAGTGTTCTACATATATAAAATTATTAGAAAGAAACTTTGTTCATGGAAATTTCGCCTGACGCTAGAAGAAAGGAAAGCTCATTTTAGTTGGGGTTATAAGCAGAGTTCTTCCCTTGAATATACAAAGGAAATAAAGATTGGTGTTCAGTCAAGCATTTACCATGAAAAATAACGATGCAGGAGAGAATGACTAGCAACCTTTTTTTCTGTGAGAAAGGAATCATAAAGAACAGAAGAGATCGTCTCTCACAGTTCTAATTTTATTCCCAATGATAAATAATATATTAAAATACGTTTGATTAATTGTGTACGAGTGTTTCCTATACACCCATCCCATCCCTTCGTCATTAAATGGCCTAAAAAGTGTTTAACGATTTAAGACAAATCTAAAAAAAATATTTAAAAAAAAAAAATCTTGAAAAATAACATAAATCAGTTCCTCTTCACACAAATACGAAATATTTCGATATTTTTACACTAATGACTGACAACTTGCATAAGTGATATGAATAAAATGTGAGGTTTGATACAGAAGAAAGGAAAGCTCATTTTAGTTTGGGTTATTATATAAATAAGTATGTATGTATTCGTCTTTTTAGATGTTGACAGTTAAAGTTTGTTGACCCTGAAAAAACAAGTTTTGTTCTAAAACCCATAGAAAATCCCCAAGACTTTCCATTATACATCACAAAAGAAAATAAAAATAAACTGCGCAATAAATAAAACCTGGAGAATAGAAAGTGAACGTTGGGCTTACTTTCGGTAGTCTTGTAATTCTTGCTTCCTTTATTTTGTCCTTTAGTCACTGGTCTGCATCTGCTACATATGTTTGAGAATACTTGCTATACTTGACTGATGATATTTAGGAGTATTTTTACCAAGGGTTGAGTCTAGTCTCCCCCTTCTGAAAAAAATGATGCTTTCATAACTTTTCTAAGAAAGAGTATTAGTGAAAGTGATGCAGTAGCCTAGACAGAACTTGAACCTAGTACACCAGTTCTCAATTTGTGCTGTTAGTTCCACAGAAGAAAAGGTTGGATAAACATGTCGAAAGAGAATAAAGAAAAAAGAAAAAAAAGGGGAGAAAAAGGTAAAATATGAAGAGTAAATTGGTTAATGAAGGTAGCAAGAAAAAAAACAAAAAAACTCAGAGAATGGCAGTTATTGGCTTTGAACCCCTCTTCCCTTTAAACAGCTTTTTTTTCTTTTCTCCTTAAAAGAAATAATGGTGGTGCCAAATGAGAGATGAGCTAAGTGGATGAGTAGCTAAAACATTTACAACAAGAAAAAAAAAATGGAACTGATTTTTTCTTTTTATCTCATTCTATCGACTACCATTATTTAACCAAGTATAGTCGATATTATGCAATGATAAGTCACTTGGAGTAGGCCATAAAATGAAATGATGGATTTTTAGCTAGAATGAATATAAACTTGCTGTGTAGTTTATTTACCATAAGTATACGTTTTTATAAACTACTAAGCTCTACCCTGTATTGAGCATGCTTGAAGTATTAGGTTGAGAAGAAAGTTCTTGTGGAATTTTTAATTTTGATTTAATGATGTACTTTCAAATAAGTTTTCGTTATACTTTATAAATCATTTTAAAGAGCATTTTTCGCTCTATTTAATCGTTTTAAAACCATTGTCTTTTCAGAACGTTGAATAAAAGATGAAAAAAGAACAAATTTGCACAATTTTCTTATTTCAATTTAAGCTCGGCCGAAAAGCTGTTGAAACAGCTCGTGATATCAACAAAGCGTTTGACCCAGGAGCCACTACTGAACACACAGCATAATGGTAGTTTAAGAAATAATGGGAGTGTAGTGGTCAGCCATCAGATGTTGACAACAATCAATTAAGAGCCTTAGTCGAAACCAATCCATGCACAATTGTTCGAGAACTTGCTTCTGAATTAGACGT
This sequence comes from Euprymna scolopes, assembly GCF_053919585.1. Classification (NCBI taxonomy): domain Eukaryota; kingdom Metazoa; phylum Mollusca; class Cephalopoda; order Sepiida; family Sepiolidae; genus Euprymna; species Euprymna scolopes. The sequence goes on from NC_136494.1 coordinate 116,742,022, forward strand.
AACAGATACGATTTCCAACCACTTTAGAGAGATTGGAAAGACAAAAAATCTTGATAAATGGGTGTTTCATGAATTGAATGACAACCAGAAGAAATGCCATTACATAGTTACAAAGAAACGCTGTTACAATAAGAACAACCCATTTCTTGACCGGATTGAAACTTGCAAGAAAAAGTGGGTTCTTTACAACAACCGGCAACGCTCAGCTCAGTGGTTAGATGCATATGAAGCTCCACGGCACTTCCCAAACCCAGAGTTGCACCAAAAGAAGGTAATGCTGACTATTTGGTGGTCTACAATCGGTCTTATCCATTAGTTATTTGAATGCAGACGAAACCATTACAGCGGCAAAGTACTGTCAACAAATGGATAAAATGCATCAGAAACTTCGACAACAATACGCAGCATTAGTCAACAGAAAATGCCTAATTCTCCTCCATGACAATGCCTGTCTGCACATCGCTAAATTAGTGCTGCAGAAGTTGAACGAATTGGCTACAAAACTCTGCCTCATCCACCATACTCTCCAGACCTCTCACCTACCAACCACCACGTTTTCAAGCACCTCAACAACTTTCTGTGTGAGAAATGCTTCAAAAACCTAAGTGATATCATCCCCACCAGAACACAAGATTTTTACATTACTTGCATAAATACACTTGTTTTGCATTGGCAAAAGTGTGTTGATTCTAATGGTGCTTATTTCGATCAATAAATTTTTGTTTCAACCGAGATATCTTCATCTTAAATGTTAAAAACTGCAAGAACTTTCTTGTGAACCTGATAAATAGCAGAACAAAAATATATATATACGTAATATGATTTTTACTACACACATGCACGCTATATAAATTTAAGAATATATATACACATGACAATAAAGCTACATAGAATTTTCTGCATTTTATCCCCATGAGGACTTGTCAGGCTGTATATATAATATCATAAATATTTTTTAAAAAGTTTATACACGTAGACATGTTTCACTTTTTTCCAGGAATCCTCAATGTAGAGAATGACTGCTGGTCGCACAAATTCGACTTCCAGGCTCGAGTCACTTTTAAACTTTCAATTTTGAACCTCTCTACCAATGCGGCCAATGGAACAGGAATTGGGAAAGAATAGAATTAATGTTGATTTATGTTGTTGCCAGCGGACATATTTAATAGCTTGTCACAAGTGTTCAACACTATATTTCTATATCCATAAAATTGAGAATGTGTGTGTGTGAGGACAATTCTCAACCTACATAGTCATCAAATTTTTTTATCTACAGACTTGAAATTTAGTATATATGACATTCAGACAAGTGGGAAACTTTTTAATCGGGTTCTTCTGGAAAGAAAGGGCAGCTAAGGAGTCAAAATGGAAAAATTGGTATATGGTGTGGCGGTCATCAGGTTTTTATCTGTTTATCAACTGTTTCATGAATACGCATGCGTGAATCGTTCATATAACAACTTATGTTAAGAATAAGTAGGTTTGAAAACACATTTTTAAAGGTCGTGTTAAGCTGGCCTAATGGTTATCGTACTTGACTCACCGTCTTTAGATTTTTGTTTTGATCTTAACTTGAGTATTTTTTTTTTTTTTTTACTTACAAGAAGTGAACATAATACTTGCATGCACATGTCTCAGTTTCTGTATGAATCAAAATATTATATTTCTGCATATTTTACGACCAGGCAACGCCAGGCAACCTGCTTGTGTGTGTATATATATATATATATATATATATATATATATTAATTATAGTTTTGATGAGTGTTTCCATCAAAATCATTAAGAGTTCATAAACAGACAGAGAGAAGGTACAATCTTACATCATACATTTGTAGCCATTGAGAAAGGTAGACATTGCATAATACTGGTAAAAATTCGATTTATCTTTTGGTGAGTGGCTCCGTATCAAGCTTCGTGATACCAGAAAACTGTACAATATTCTTCAGTCAACCACGAAACCATTTGGAGGCCGCAATGAAGTAATCTTCAATGAACAAAATGAGCCTATTGCAAATTTTGATGAGCGCCTCCAATACTGGAGTGATCACTTTGCCTTGCTGCTTAACCATACCAGTTAGATTTCAACTGTTCGCTTTGCAGTTTTTAAATGTCATCCCTCCCCCTACCCGCTCTACTGATGAAATCCTGGACACTATCAAAAAACTGCAAAGCAATGAAGCAGCCCGAGAAGATGGCCTTGCTTCTGAAATCTTCAAATATTCTTCAGACATATTGGTCCCAACCCTCCACCAAATCTTCATCCATGTCTGAGAAACTGAAAAAACTTCAAGACATGAGCGATGCTTTTCTTCTTCCTTTTTACAAAAAAAGGTGATAATTGCGGTTGCAGTAATTATCGTAGTATCGGCCATATCGATATCAGTGCAAAAATCTTCGCTCCCATCCTGTTGAAGTAGTTTGGAGGCTAATTAAGCTGTTTTTTTTTTTTTGTTTGTTTTTGTTTTTTGTACAAACAAGGTTTTTTTTTTTTAATTCAATATCTTAAGACTTTACTTTACAGTCCCAGAAAACTAATATTTATCTTTCAAGGGATTTTTACAATGAATTTATTTAATTTCTAAATTTAGCTGAACTTGTCGGTTTCAGACGCCACCGTGAAAACATTTTTCATTAAAACTTTTTTTTTCTTTTTCGTATAAAAATATTGGTTTCTTTTAGAGATTAACTTTAGACTTTAATCTTTCAAACATGATCAAAAAGTAATAAGAAACCTACAAAATAATTATGATAAGCAGCTTTCAAAACCATGTCCTCCTACGAGTTTCCACCATTAAAATGCAAGTACCTACTTTCATTTCTTAAAAACTAACAGCATTGTGCGACATGTTTTTTTTTTTTTTTTTTTTTTTTTTACAATAACAAAACAAGACATTGAGAGCTAGGAAGAGAAAGGTGTGGAGAGGGAGGAATGGAGAGAGTGGAAAAAGGGGAGGAAGAAAAGGAAGGTGAATGGAGGAAAAATGAAAGGGGAGGGAAGGGGAGAAAAGTAAGTCATTTGCACTTGAACTTTTAAATATAGTTCATGATTTCCTCTTGAAATCGTTTGGATTAAATAATTGCTCCATGGGGTTTCCCTTATAAAACCTATTAGTACCTGTCACTTTTTATTATGATTTCCATGGGCAAAGAAAAGGAACAAACAACCTAGAATCTCATACCATATGATATCCAATGAGAGCCTTTAAGATATAAATGAATTCTACCTTGTTATTCCCCCTCGCCATTTTTTTTTAATGAATTCCAAAGAATAGAGAGAGAGAGAAAAAAAAAAGAAAGCTTGTTGCACTTAAATGTTTTTATATCAGTAATATAATAGCAACCAATTTCAGCTGTCTCTGCTAAGCAGCCATCTCTGACATGGTATTTATTATTCGGGTCTCTCATGCATGACATTAGAATCCTTAGAATCTTAATGAAACTGTAATGAAGCATTAGCAGGCCGAAGCAATTGAAAAATAAACCATGTGACATTGGAGGTGGATATAGACAATAAAGTAATACCCCCCCCCTCCAAAAAAAAAAAATCTGTAAATTTGAGAATACTATTTTAGTTTTTTTTTTTTTTTGTACATCATTTTTTTTTTATCTTCCTTTAGAGATTTGTTAATTATTTTTATTACCTGATGTGTCAACCACCCACCCAGACTCCCTGTTGAGCACTAATTTGCAATGAATTCTGTTTTCGTTGCTGACTCTGAGTAAATTAATCAAAATGGAGGTAGAAAATAAATTTGTTTTGGCTTATTATAGCTTGGTTGTTAGCAGATGATGGCTCTGGTTCTTAAATTAGCTATCTATTTTTTTATACATTTTTTTTTTATTATTTAATGAATCTTTTTTTTCTGATTGGAGAGGGGAGTTATATATATATGTGTGTTCATCAACGTTTCATCTGTATTGTAAGACTTCTTCTACATTAATGAAATTAATTTTTTTTTCTTAATTTCATTCATCCAGATATCGTCTTATAATAAAGAGGAAATGTTGATGAATACATAACTTGGTTTGTTTCTTTTTTTTTAATCTTTCTATCTCATCAGCATACTATTTCCATTAATCTCACCTGTCTGTTTAAATGTATGTCTGCATGAATGTATGTATGTAGGTTTCGCAAAAACTTTCACAGAGGCGACGAATTTTCACAAGATAGATATCATTTTGAAGCTTGACCCTTCGGATGACAAATATCGAAAAATTGGCCAAAAACATCCAATTACTTCATGCTCAACTGGGCACTTTTCTACAGGGAGGGGTCGCTTTTTTCGCCAATATTTTCGAAAGTCATCGCCTCTTTTCGATTGTCTAGTCTTAATTTAAACCTACGTCACTTCTGGTTTGGCAATGGGCGCAACAGCTAACACACCATTTTTTTTTTTCCACTTTCTTTTCCTCCCTCACATTAAGGGTTCAAGCCTGCCTGCCTACTACAACTTTTTTCTTTTTGCTCAACACACACCTTCAAACACCCGGGCAACGCCGGGCACCCAGGCTAGTCATATATATATATTTCATCATAATTATTTTAGTTCAAAGGAGCAAACTCTTTTTTTTTTTTTTTTTTTTTAATTTTTTTTTTTTTTTTTTTTTAATTGTTCACCTCAAACAATGCATATTGCCACTTGAACATTAGAGATTACTATTGGCTCCCATGTTTACAGGGAACTATGTAAAGAGATTAGTGGGATGTCTGTTTACATTACATTTACTCTTTTGCATGTCAGGATAGCAGGGAGCAGGAAGGGAATTTCAAAGTTTAGCAGTCTGAGGGAAGAAGCAATTAGAACAGAAGGCTTTCCGGCATCTAGGGATCTCTACATTGATGGGGTGGAAATTTGTTGCTCTACAAGTTTGTCAGGGATATGTACATCGAGGGGGTATAAGTGCAATGAGTTCATCAGAATACATTCTATTAAAATACCACTTGTAAAACAAACCCATGAATGCAACAGTATGGTGAGGGGACAGAAGTTGAAGCTTAGTTGACAGTGTGGGGCCTATTTGATTGGAGACTCTTTTTTTGGATCCTGTCTAAGAGTGAGACAAGCAGTGGCTACATCAACCCAGATGTGGCAACAATACTCCATGCATGGGTTAATGGTTACTCTATAGAGATAAAGGTGCGAGTAATATATTGTTGCTAAAGAGAGAGAGAGGGAGTCAGAGTAAGAATGATGCTTAATTTTCTTTTTGATTAGTTGTTAAAAAAAAAAATAATAATACAACCTCCCTCTCCCGACACACAATGAGAGAGATCACTATCTCCTCTCTCTCATTCCTTATCAATGTATTTTTCTAGTTAGCTAAGATATAAAAGTTTTATTTAACTTATCTCCTTCGATAATTAATGAGAATATTTCAAGAAAGGTTGTCATAATTTATATTCTATTAAATCACTTCAATAACTGTTAATCTCCACAAAAGTATTGCAGATATAGAGGCAAATAGGACAAAATAACACAAATTAAGAACATCAAGCATTAATCTTTTATGAACTGTTTAAAAAATAATTATGCAAATTAGACATTCAAATACTAAACAATAATCTTATTTCAACTTTTTTATGAAATGATAGTCTTGTGTTTTAAAAATATTATTGTTCATTGTATGACTTAAAATAAATACTGCATGGAAACAGCTGTAAACGATTAGAATACCCTTGTATTTTATTTGGAACTTAATTTGAAAAATATTTAAATTGTCATAACACACACAGGCAGCATTCCTTCATACAGATATATTTCATTAAAAATGAACATTTTTTTGTCATATTTTGGTAGAAATCCTCAAGTATCAGAAGTTTTTGTCGTATTACACCTAACACTTCAAGTATTGTCTACAATCAGACCAAATGTACTTGGAATCGAACCACTGCTAATTTATAAGTTGGTTCTCACCTGCAAAGAAGACTTCCATCAGGATATTGTTCTACTAAAATAAGTTAAAAATTGTGCATATAATTTAACAAAATACGAATTATTGTTTAAATAAATTACATGTTTTATAATCGATTATGACCAGTAGTTTTTCTTCTCGTATGATTAGATAACCTAAAACCTGATCTTGTAGTTGCTTTTTATATTTAGTGTCTTTTTTGTTATTACTCTTTTTCACTCCAAACGAGGCATATTGTCATTGGGAACGTAAGGACCTACTATTTGGAATTGTGTCTAAAAGGGGACTGTTAGGAGTTGAGCAGTAAAATGTCTGTTAACATTAAATTTAAAATTCTCTGGGTAAGTACAGTCAGGGAAGCAGGAAAGCAGGAGGGAATTCCAAAGTCTAGCAGTCTGAGGAAAGAAACCATTAGAATAGAATGCTGTCTGATATGTAGGGGCCTCAACACTAAAGAGGTGGGATTTTGTTAATTGTCAGGTTAGTGAAGAGTCACGTTTGCGAACGTGGCAACAATACTCCATGCATGGGCAAATTGTTGTTTTGTAAAGATGTATATTTGCTACCTATCTATTTATATTTGCCCTCTATCGTCCCCACAAACGCGGAATTACTATCTTGAAGAGCATATCTGAGAAAATTGACCACATCCTGTCTGCTCATCCTTCGGTTTACATTCACATCTATGGTGACTTTAATGTCCACAATGTGGAATGGCTGACCCATTTAAGCAAGGCAGATGATGAGGGGGAGGTTCTGCCATGACTTCTCCATTGCCTATGACCTCACTCAGATTGTTCACGAACCCACCCGTGCCCGATACTACTGGTCAGTATGCAAGCCTTCTAGACCTTTTTCTCACAACTTCCCCTGAGCTATGTTCATGTTCTGTTCTATCTCCTCTGGGATCTTCTGACCACTCAGTTGTATCAGTTAAGATAAAAATGAAATGCAACAATTCTTCAGACGTACCTCTCCACTGTACAGTATATAAATACTGTATGGCTGACTGGGATAGCTTCCGTAAATTTATATCTGATCTACCTCTGCATTCCATGTTTAAAAAGGATCAGACTTGACCGAATGGTTAATTGTAGGTATAGACTGATTCATAGCATCCAAAAAATTCCAACAAAAACCTAACAGCCAGCCATGGTTCTTCCCAGAATGTGCTGCTGCCATCGCGCAAAGAAATCACTTTTTCCATAGCTACCAACGTAATAGATGTACTGAGACTAAAGCTGCTTTCAGGACTCCAGCAACCAGTGTAAAAGAGTAATAAAAAATGCAAGAGAGCTATATGCTCAGTCCGTTAAATCCAAAGTAGCTGAGCAGCGGCTTGGTTCTCACCAGTTTTGGCAAATAGCAAACAGGATCCTGAACAGAAGAATGCATTCTATCCCAACCATCATCAATGGACCTGAGGTCATCTTGTCAGCATCAGACAAAGCCAAACTATTTGCCAAGAACTTTGCAGCTAATTCTACCCTATGCAACCAAGGTCATCAACTCCCCGTATTTCCTCATATAGCAGACAACATGCTATGCAAAATACAAATATCTGTGCTAATTAATAACTTTGATTCCAGTAAAGCAACTAGCTCTGATGGCATTCCAATTATAGTCTTGAAAAAGCTTCAACTAGAACTTGCCCCCATACTTACAAAACTGTTTAAGCGTTGTCTTAAGGAGAATTGCTTCCCAACACGCTGGAAAATCTCATCAGTATGCCCTGTATTTAAGAATTCAGGTGACAGGTCATCTCTCTCTCAGTACAGACTAATAAGTATCCTGTGTGTTATGAGTAAGTTGCTGGAATCCATATTAAATAAAGAAGTAGTCAACCACCTCAGCAGAAATAACCTTCTTAGTGACATGCAATATGGTTTCCGTTCTGCCAGATCTGCACCAGATGTGCTAACTGTTATCTCATAGGATTAGTGAATCTCTTGACAAAGGCTTCCTCTCTAGGGCAATTGCTCTTGACATATCAAAGGCCTTCGATAAGGTATGGCATAAAAGCCTACATCACAAGATTTCCAGCTACGGTATAACTGGAAATGTTTTCTTAATTATTATTTCTCTCTGATAGGCTCATAAGAGTAGTAGTTGATGGGCAGAAATCAGAAGCTCACAGTATTAATGCTGGTGTCTCTCAAGGGTCCATCCTGGGCCCAACTCTCTTCCTGATCTACATCAATGATCTCCCAAAACACATACTTAAATCATTCATTGACATCTATGCTGATGGCACAACCATCTATGGCAACACATCAAAGGCCGTAAATGACAAAATTCTCTCTGATTCTCTCTCCTCTGATCTTGAGCGCGTGGTACAATAGGGGACAAGGTGGCTGGTTACTTTTAATGCATCTAAACCCAAGCTTCTATCTTTAAATCATCAACACTGATCCCTATCTGGCATCAATTGAAATGGATGGCTCTCGTCTTGGGGAGGCTCCATGTTTTGACAAGCTTCTGGGATTGACCTTTACTCCTGATCTGAAAGTGAACACATACATCAAATCTGTTGCCAAGGTCGCTGGAAAAATGGTAGGATCCTTCTACCACTCCAGTAGATATCTCACTGCTGATGCAATTCTCTATCTATACAAAAGCCAAGTACGTCCATATTTGGGCAGGAGCGACTAAAAATAGCCTATCCTGCCTTGACAGAGTACAAAATAGACTTCGTAGCCTAGTGGGGGATGCCCTTTTCTCTACCCCGCAACCTCTCTCCTACAGAAGGGATGTTGCAAGATTATCGTTGTTTTATCGTTATTTTCATGGCAAGTGCTCATCTGAGCTCCAATATCTGGTCCTCCCTCGCCAATCTTTCACGAAAAACACCTGTCTAGCTTAAGCCACTCAGTAATTTTCCCCACTCTTTATCTGTGCCTAAATCAAAACGTAGATTCCATGAACAAAACTTCTTTCTTAGAAGTGCATGCCTGTGGAACTCTGTTCCGTTTGCCTGTTTCCCACCTGACTACAACTTGGATGTCTTCAAGTCCAATGTAAACAAATTCCTGATGAACCACCCTCTTAAGTAAGATACTTTATCAGATCTCCATTACTAGCGATTACTACGATATTATCCCATTGAGTACTGTACACGCAATAACCTTTTTACCTGAGTGGCCTCCGGGCCTTGATAAGTGGTGAATACCATTAAAAAAAAAAAAAAAAAAATGTAGGATACTCTCTAGTGCAAGTAATTTTCTAGCACAGCAGAGGGAGCCTACTTTTTCTTGTAGCAGCTTTGGCAATGTCGTCAAGGTATTTGTTCCAATTCATGTTGCCTGCAAATGTTAAGCCGAGGAGTTTGAAAGATTGGCTCTCAGGTAGTGTTATTCGTCATAGCAATCAATGATTGAAAAGGTTTTTTTTTGTAGCTGTTAAAGGAAAGGAGCTTAGTCTTAGTAGCATGTAGCTTAATCGTGTAACCATTCCACAGATATTTACTACTAAACACAGAATACATGATAGGAATATGCATAATAATTTCTTTTAAATATTTTATCAGATACTCTAAAAGTGTTCCTGTAAGTTTTCTTTATGATCATTTTTGAATTCATCTTTGTATGTAGCTGAAAACCTAATGGATGAAATATTAGTCATCCAAAACGGTTTTTGATTTGATTTGTTTCGGTTTTGGCAGTCATCCATTTTTCTATTTATTTTGTTCAACACTGTAAAACATTATATAACCGGTTATATTTCTTGTTACATTTTTAAAAGATGTTTGTGTATTATTGTATTTTATTTTTATGCAAATTCCCATTGAGATATTCTAATTATGTTTTCGCATCATTTGGAATTTATTTTTTTCTGTCTGCATACCAAACATAAGAAGCCAGTCTTGTAACTTTCAGAATTCTACCATTTTTCTTGTTTTAATTGTTTTTTGTTTTGTTTTTTCTTTGTGTATTTTTCTTTGTGCGTTTTTTCTTTTTTGTGTGTTTTTGTTTTTAACTTTTAAAAATCTTTTTGTAGTTATTTGAACTACCTATCAAATATCAAAGGAGTCCATAACATTCTTAACATCTATATTTATTATGGACTACTGTTTTCACAACGTTTAGATTGATTTGATATCTGATTATTTTTCAGGTGTGTCTTGTCGAACTCTGGAAACTGAACCATTTTTTTTTTCTTTTATTATTTCTCATTGAATAAAGAGCAGTTAAAATGAAAATTCTGTTATTTTTTAATCATTTATAGTTGACATAATTTCTTCATTTCGATCTTTTTCCTTTTTTTCAGGTGAGCATCCATTTTTTTTTTTTTTTTTTACCAATCTAATTTTTCGGCTTTTGGTAAAGTAGTCTTTCAATTTATTGCATTTTTACTTTGTGAACACTATGGCAGTGAGCGCACGCGCGTGTGTGTCTCTCTCTTTTCCCTTACACACACAAAAACACACACACACACACACACAAACAGTACTATCTGCCACATGGTTGGGTCATCAGAACTAAATCAGTTCCTTCACCAGGATCGTGCCAGGTTTGTCTGATGAGGTGACTGGTTATGTCTCCTATAGGATTGAAAAAAAAAAAAAACTTTCAAAAAGCAGATGAACCTTCCTTGTGTCAATGACCAGCTTGTGTGTGTGTGCCGGAATATAGAAATGCTTAGGAAGCAGTAAAACTACCAGTAAAGATGTTCCCTTTAGCCTTCATTTTAAAGCTGGTATCTTAGGAGCAGGAAAACACTGATATAACTCTTCTTTCTTCAGTGTTATAGGCGACTGCAGAATGGGATTTGTTCAGTGCAAACCCTTTGCTTAAAAAAGCTTCATGCATAGGCATTGCTTGAAAACTAACATTTTCCTACGCTTTCATGACACAATTAGCTGAACAATACTTGAACACTAATTTTGTAGCCATCCTGTGTATGTGTGATATACATACACATATATATATGTGTGTGTGTGTGTGTGTGTGTGTGTGTGTGTGATTATAAAAAGATAAAATAAATCCGACATTATGAATCAAAAATAAAAATTTGGAAGACTTAAAAACTCAATGTTTCACCCAGATGTTGCACAGGTTTTAGGTTTTATCAAGAAAGAAAAAACTAAGAGACACATAACGAGAAGATCTATGATTTTGAGGAATATATATATATATACATACATACATACATACATAGTGATAGGAATATAACACATTTAAGCATATGTAGAAGAGGGAAGGTATACATATGTGTGCGTATCTGTTTTCAAACATGCCATTAAATAAAATGGATAAGGTTTGTGAGTTAATTATTTCATTAGTCCCTTCAAGTTTTCTAATTAGTTTCTTAATCTCAAAGTCAAAATTATTAATACCAATTTTGTAATTAATCTGACTTCAAGTACTTCTGACCCCTTCTGGAAGCATTTACAAGGTATCTGTCATATAATAATTATGTGTTTATTTCTGACAACTTTCTTTTTTTTTGACACATTTTTAAATAAAGCAACATTTCCCCTTACCTATTTTGCAAAACCACTTAACATGGTTTAAGAATTTTTTTGTTTTATGATTATAGAAAAATATCAGAATTATATTATAATGGAGATTTGGTGTCTCTAATGTAAACCAGAATCTCTGATGTAACACTATCTATGTTCTTTTACTGGTCTACAAACTTGGAAGGTGTTGCAAAAAAAAAAAAAAAAAAAAAAATGAAAGTGCAAAATCAGAAAGCTGTTTTTATGGCTTACAATTTATTTGTCATAGAATGTCGATATTCTCTTAATAGATTCCTGTCCTACAGACGCAGTTGACTCCCCCAGCTCCACTTCAGTTGTTGAATCTCTCTATGTGATGTTTTTTTTTTTTATCCTTTCTTGATTAGTGAGGTAATCCTGAAAGTGTTTTTAATACATCCCTTAATCAGCATACCTCGAAACAAGTTTCTACTTTTATTCTCATCTTAACACAGAAATTATAATAATCACAGTTACATTTCATATTAACATATACCCACATCTCCCAACTAACATTTCATTACCATCTAAGTTGTGCTTTGTCTATCACCCTGGGGTAATGTCATTATGAAAATGTCGATTATGAAGTAATTTTTATAATTTTATTTTCGTCCTAATCTTGAAATCACCAAAACAATCGGTCACATTTCAAATAGATCTTCTGATGCTTCTTGAACTACATCTTGTTGCCATTTAAGTTGTAATTATTTATTATCCTGCTTGTTCACCTCTAAAACACTGACCACTTAGTGTCACTTTCAGATATATCATGGAATCGTTCCAAGATGTGAAAGGTGTTATAGTAAAAATGAAAACTCAAAACGAGAAAGATTTTTTTTTTTTTAAAAGTTGTCGATATTCTCTTGCTATGCTCTGATTTATAGATACGATCAACTCCTCAGCTTCCACTGGAGGGAGCAAAAGATGGGACGTCTCTACATTTTGATCACAAGTTTTCTGCGGTTTTTCCCCGTTTCTCTCTCGATCACTGACATAATTCTGCTATTGTTCTTAACACATTCCTCAATCCAGCATCTCCAAATAATAACAAGAAAATATTCATATTTTCTTTTCAACCTTGAAATTATCAAAGCAATCACAGTCATATTACAAACATGGCGTCTAACAACATTCCTGGCAACATCTCGTATAATTTGGGTCGTAATTCTTATTCTTCTGATTTTTCCAATTGGTTATCTTGTTACACTGATTATTTGTATTAGAATTTCAATGTCCCACACAAGGTATGAGATTCTAAGATATAAATGTCTTTTTTTTATACTAACCACATCAAGACTTAAAACCACTCTATCAGGATAAATATGATGGATAGATTGTCAGTTGAATGATGAAAAATACAATGAAATCTAAAATGTTGAATGGATACAATTTGATTTCCTGTGAGGACTGTTTATGACAAGTTTTTTTTTTTTTAAATTGGATTTGAAGATGTCCATGTTGTAGCCAGTTTGATATTAGTCACATGAAGGAAGAAAGAAAAGTTCTTTGCATTGGTGATAGAAATGAGAGATCTTGCTGTGAATGTCTTATATAGAGGAACCAGGGATTAAAGTTCGGTCAATGAAAGTAATAATAGAGTAGAAAAAGATTAGCAACATTGTTTTTGTTGGAAAAGGGCTGTAGAGAAAAGAAAAATATTCTTCTCAGAAGAGACGTTGCGAACCTGTCTTTACCGTTATTTTCATGGCAAGTGCTCATCTGAGTTCCAATCTATGCCCCCCCCCTCATGTCAAACTTTCACGAAAAACACTAGTCTAGCTTAAACCATTATCAATAATTTCCCCTACTCTTTACCTGTGCCTAAACATAAATGTAGATTCCATGAACAAAGCTTCTTTCTTAGAACTGCATGCTTGTAGAGCTCTCTTCCATTTCCCTGCTTTCCACCTGGCTACAATATGGTGGTCTTAAAGTCCAACGTGAACAAGTTCTTGATGAGCTGTTCCCTTAAGTAATCCAATTTACCGACTTTCCACTACTAACAATTACTACGATATTGTCTCATTGGCTACTGTACACTTATTTACCCTTATCCTCTAGTGGACTCCAGGCCTTGATAAATGGCGACTCTTTTGTAAAAAAAGAAAACAAAAACAAACTAGATTGTACTCAGTGAAGGGTGGTTATAGTGACACCTCTCCATATGTGGCAGCAGTACCCCATCTTAGGATGTATGACTCTTGTATAGGTAGAGAATTGTACTATTAGTCTGATACTTGGGCAGTAGAATTATCAAATAATTATCCCAAAGCAGATAAATATCTAAATTCATTCAGAGTTAACTCTCCTCTTTTCCAAAGATATCTGCCATCTATTGCTGTGTATAGTTTCTTTTTCTCTAAGGATTAACAATTGTAATACAATGTGTCCCAAAAGCATCTGACGGATTGTAAATTTGATTAACTTCCTCAATATTTAAGTTATGCTTACCAATTTTCATATGTAGGTAGATGAGCCTCTCCATGATTTTTTTGAGATATAGTAAGATATCATAGACTACTTCTTCTAATTTTATTTACACAACAATCTAGGGTATGTTTTTCACAAGGTCTAATTTTAGTTATGAAAAAATTATGTTATTCAAATGTCCACCATTTTCATTTTCACACTCTTGTGCTCTCTGCAGGGCATTGTCCAGCACATCACATTATGTTTCAGAGCTTATGGCCCTAATTTCCTCCTCTATATTGTTTATAAGGGCATTTATTGTGGCTGGTTTGTTTGCGTATACCCACTCTTTGAGGTAACCCCAAAGGAAGAAAATTTACACATGTGAGATCTGGCGAGCGGGGTAGCCAATTTATCTCACAGCCACGATAAATTATTTGGTTGCCAAATATGTCCTAGAGCAGATTTAATGTTTCTCATGCTGTATGCGCCATTACACCGTCCTACTGGAATCACAGTGATCGAGAGACCCCAATTTGACTTGATCTCCTTCTTACTGATGTGGATGGATCCTCGGCCACGCTCTCTGCTAATCTCCGACGATTCTCATCACTTCTTGCCGTACGGGGTCTACCAGATTTAGGGAGGTCACATACATACCCTTGCTCATGAAATCGAGCCACCATAGCTTTTATTGCATTGGGAATAGAGGAATTTCTTGTGTTTGAAGCTTCATCAAAATTCTCTTTGAGTTTCTGATATTGACTCATTGAACCGAAAATACGACTCTACGATAAATATCCGCTCCTCGGTAGTGTAACGACTCATGATGACCTTGGAATGATCTGAAAAATAAAAGAAAAATATAAAAAATTAAGAAAGTTGTGATTTTTTTTATTTTTTTTACCATCAGCTTCTTTTGGGACACCCTGTATTAAGTATAATTTTATCTGGCTGTAGACTTATTATTTAAAGAGTTAATTTTTTAAAAATTATTAATCACACACACGCACGCACGCACGCACGCACGCACGCGCGCAGAGAGAGAGAGATTAACAGATGAAGAAACACAGATAATGCCATAATTTAATTTTTTAATATTTATCCAGCTAGAATCTTTTTTCTTTCTGTAAAAGTTTGTTTTTCCTTATTTGTAACAAATGCAACAATGTGATTGACTAATAGACAAAAATGATGATCAATTGAAAAATAAGTGTTTATCGTTAAGTTTAGCTTAATAAAAGATACATCTTACTAGTTATAATATGTAATTTGTGAAATAGATTGAAATTCTTTTTCCATTATATGACTAACACAGATTTACAAATCCTGTAATTCACTGGCCAAGCAGAATCAATGATGGATTTCATAGACAAACTGTTAATCAGGCCTCACATTGATAATCTGATCTTGGATAGGTGATACTAATCTGAAAGTTTAGAAATAATGTATTGGACCATGCTCATCTTTGACACATCAATAATTATCTGCTCCATTGCATTTTTTTTTTCTTTTTTAGGGATTTTGGAGGAAGTGTACATTTTTTTCTTCTGGGTGGAATTAATTAATTAGATTTGAAAAAAAAAGGAAAATTATGTATAAAAAAAAAAAAAAGAAACGAGCAACTAGATTCCCAAATCGGAGCGTTTCTAAGGCTAACACTAGGAAGCAATATATCTCAAGAATATCTGTTCTAGGTTTTTGTAATTTGCTCTAAACAATAATATGTGATCCATTATGATCAAAATAATCTTTGATGTTCATGCTGAGTACTCATTCACTGAAATGAGGAGAGTCTAAAATCATAAAGTGTTCCATTTAAATTGAGCACTTTGAGAGAAACATGAAAAGTTTCTAATCAAGCAATATTGCATGAGTGCTCTCCCTTTACAGATCAAACATTTTCTTAAATTTACTATATTTGTAAATACATTATCGGCTTTATTTCTTGCATTTAATATGGCTGTCACAGTGGCTATAATGATAAAGATATGAGATTGGAGTTAACTAATACTGACTTGGGTCCAGGGTTCAAATCGTTCAATCAGCATTATGAATCACACTGATTATTTATTAGAGAATATGAAACATACTTGAATATTTATTTAAAAAAAAAGAAGGTTATTAGTTCTACAACTTAAAATTTTGTAGGAATAATCGTATACTGATGCAGATTATCTTAAATGGTTTACATTTTACATTTATCTTTTTCTTTTCTTTGAAAATGTTCCCAAGAGAGCTTGAAACCATTTATGTAACATGTTTCAAGATTTGAACACAATTTAATAATTTTAAGACCCTTTCGAAACCCATGACTTTATTTCTGTAAATTACTGACTTGATTTAATATGATTAAACAAATTATCTGCTCCATTGCAATTTTTATTTAGGGATTTTTTACAAGAAGTGTACATTTTTTTTTTCTTCTGATACAATTAGAATTAGACCATATGTAAAAAAAAAAAAATGGAAAACTATGTATAACAAAAAAAAGGAGTGAGAAACTAGATTTCCAAATGGGAACTTTTCTAAGGCTAACACTACAATGGAATCAATACATCTTAAGAATATCTGTTCTTGATTTTTTTGTAATTTGCTCTAAAATAGTTTGGAGAAATAAACAGAACCTTTCTAACATATGAAGTTATTTTGTTTGATCTTCAAAGTCAGACCCAAATAGCATTTAAGCTGATAAATTTAACCTTGCTTCTGACTAGCCAACTTTCATTTCTTAATATTGGTAGCAATATAATGATGCACTTTCCCATAATTTATTCTTAAAATTACTTAGCCTGACCCAGACAACTACTAATATGAAACTTTTTTTTTTTACCATACTTATTAATGTTATTACTTTGAAGTTGGTTCTCTTGTACTTATTAACTTTTCCAGCATCTCTCATTAAATATGGCCCCGCCTGCGATTCCATTGTAAATTAAAAAGATTTTTGATTTTAGTTTATAATTTTATCATAATGCTGCTGATCTTTTTGTTACGGAAATCTTTGCTGTGACGCATTCTAAGTATGTTTTTATTTGATCCTAATCAATCCTTTAGCTGCATTAAAAAAAAATGATTTGATTGTGGGGCGCGACCAATTATCTGAACTGTGGTTGTTGCTGCTGCTGTTTGTCATGACCTGCCAAATGATGTTCAAGAGGAGGGCAGTCTAGCAATTGGGGTGATCAGAAGGTGCCAAAAATAATTTGGTTCTTTGCCATGAAATCTTCTATAGATCTTGAAAACAAACAGGCGCGCACACACACACACCCACACACACACATACCCCCCCCCCCCACATTTTTCAATGGAATCAGCTGCAGAATGTGGATAATCAGTGTTTATATATTTCATGTCTTCACATAAAGTGAGATATAATTTAATGTATCGATTTTTAGTATTTACTTCAACAGTGCTGAATACGCAGGTAGAGTTAGAGAGTAAGTTATGGAAATATATTTATGCCAAGTAAGCTACACAGAGGTTTCAGTGTTTCATCCCGGTAGGGAGTCTGCATTTTAGCCTGACGATTCCCTGCAGGGATAGAACGCGGAAACCTTTGTGAGCTGAATTTCCATAAATGTATTTTCGTAATTTACTACATACATTGAGAGATAGGTTATAAAAATATAATCATGGCGATTGATGTATGCAGAAACGTTTGTATAGCTCACTTGCCATAAGTATATTTTTATGCCACTATGAAGTTCTTCTCATGTATTGAGCACTGTTGAAGTAAATACTGATTGTCTTTTGATTTATGTAAGTATATGAAACTGTAAAAAAAAATATGATCTTAAAGAAATGACAAACGTGATTAATATTATTGGTGAGGTCCTGATTTGAAATGATCACTCTTTTCCGGATGACCTCTGACCTAGCCTGGTACTAGATTTTATCTATAGCTTACATAGAATCTTCCCCAAGTACAACATAACTCGTTTTACTTTATTTTGACATTTAGTCCTCACATTCCAGAAATGATGTTTATGACAAAGAGGGAAGAATTTCTGTTTTTCGGTCAGAATCTATTCCATCTAACACTTATCGTTGGCAAATTTTTGACCTTGAAGTATTATTATTTATTTAAAAAAAATTTGTTTTTAGCTCCTTACATCAAGTGGCTTCATGCCTCGTTTCGAGCGATTTCTTTAAAAAAAAAAAAAAAAAAAAAAAATACACGTACATTTACAACTTGAATAAAGTGCTTGACTGGACTCCAATCTATGCCCCCCCCCCCTTTGCCGAACTTTCACCAAAAAAAACCCTCGTCTAGCTACAACCACTTGATATGAGTTTTTCCACTCTCTATCTGTGCCTAAATCTAAATGCAAATTCCATGAACAAAGCTTCTTTCTCAGACCTGTTTGACTTTGGACCACTATTCCACTGACCTGCTTCACGGTTGAATACAACATGGTAGCCTTCAAATTCAGTTTAAACAAGTTCCTGTTAAGCCGTCCACATAAATAAACAAATTCTACCTCATTTACACCATTAGTGATTATTACATCACCATCTTACATTCAGTAACCCTTACCCTCGAGTGGTCTTTGGGCCTTGAGACGTGATGACTCCTGAGTAAAAAAAAAAAAATAAATAAATAAATGAATAAATAAAAATAAAACAACTTCAAATATAATAAGAGCTCGAAGTTATGGAGATTTCTAGCAAAATTCAGTAAAGAGTAGATATGCTGTAAACCCAAACCACCAACAGCACAATCAATTTGAAAGGATTATATTAGAGTTCCCAGAACAGTTAATCTCTGAAACAATTTAAAAACCTGACTAATGAAAAAAAAATACAAACATTATCAAAGTAGATAAATCTCCAAACTTTCTTTATGTTTCGCTTATATTTAACTTTGATAAACCTGCATTTAATT
The DNA here is from genome assembly GCF_053919585.1 of Euprymna scolopes. Taxonomy (NCBI): domain Eukaryota; kingdom Metazoa; phylum Mollusca; class Cephalopoda; order Sepiida; family Sepiolidae; genus Euprymna; species Euprymna scolopes. The sequence goes on from NC_136494.1 coordinate 116,760,714, forward strand.
TATTTTTTATTTACTGTTAATGGGTTATTTATTGACATCTAAATAAAATAACATAACTAAAAATGAAATATTTTATTTCAGAAATATCTTCCCGCTGACAATTTTCAGTGTACAAGTTTTTACCGATTCAAAATTTAATATTAAAAAAAACAAAAAAACAAAAACCTGTATTTAAAAAAATCTTTATTCATAACAATTACGAACTTTGATCTCTCTGGAACTATATCTGTCAAGCTTATAAATACCTGGTTTGTAAAATTCTTTAGGTTTTGATGTGAAGTATGTGTCTAACATGTTCAATCTCCTCTTGTGATGTGAGCCTAAGGCCATCAATGGTTTTGGAATTTTCAAAATAAGTAATAATCAGTAATAATTTGAGGGAGTTAGGTCAGGAGAATATGCAAGATGAGGCAATATTTCCCAACCAAATTCTAGATCTTTGATTAGTAGTACTGTAAGGGCAAGCGTTATCATGATGGAAGATGAGTCCCTTTAAGTTGACTAAATGTCATTTTCAAGTAAACATATGAATGTTTTAATAATCTGAAAGAAAAAGTTATAAATTAATCATGATATATTTAATTAATAACAATATGCATAAGATATATTACAATAGTTTAAAATACTCCTTATACAAACCAACAAAGACTTTTGCACCGACCTAATATATTTAAAATTATTTTTCACCAAGTCCAACAATGTCTCTAGTGTACCATGCTGGATGAATGCAACTAGTACAAATTAATATTTGAAAATTACTATGAAACAAATGATACAGAAAGGTATACCATGAATGTTTCAAGATAACAGCTTTGAGCATACTAATTTTGTACTAAAATGGGTTTGGGATTAAATAACTCCCCTATCCAAAAAAATGCCATAAAAGTCAGGTAAAGTTAAGGCAGTATCCCTTTATATATCCGATGTGTTTTATAAAGTCTGGCATGAAAATTAAATCATATGCTATTAGATGAATATTTAATAGATCCTTCTTAGCAGAAAGAAAAAAATCAGGTTATTCTCGATAGACGTACATCCCAACAGTATGGCATTTATGTGGATATGCCCCAGAGATCGATCTTTGGACCTTGATTATTTCTGATATTCATAAAAAACTTCCCTGATGAAATTGTGTCCAAATGTCAATGATGCCATGCTCTAATCTAGACCTGTGGGCAAAACAAATGCATATCTATCCAGACACAATGTTTTAATCCTTATAGTTGAAGTTTAATCCTTATCGTCTATAGTTGAATGAAACGTAAATGGAGTGTAGTAACATGTAATGTAGCAAAGACGAAGCTCGTTTCCTTAAATAATTATAATCTTATCAACCATTGATTGCTATGGTAAATAGGACCTTCCTGGAGAGTTCATCATTCAAACTCCTCAGCCCAACATTTACAGGCAACATGAATTAGAACAAATATATAGAAGGAATTGCCAAAGCTGCTGCAATGTAGGTGGCTCCCTCTATTGTGCTAGAAAAATTCTCACACCTGCCAGTATCCTATATTTCTAAAAGTCACTATTCGTTGATGCATGGAGTATTATCACATCTGGATTGGAGCATCAGTCACTAGTCTCTCCCTATTAGACAGAGGTCCCCAAAACGAGTCCCCAAATTTAATGTCCAGCACTGTTAACCAAGTTCCAATTCCTGACTCATTACCGTAATATTGACTCCTTATGTTTGTTATACAAGTATTTCAATAGAACATGCTTTGATTAACTTGTTGCACTGGTACCCCCTTTATGTAAATAACTTGTACCCCCTTTATGTAAATAACTTGTACCCCCGTTATGTAAATAATCCCAACTAACCTGACAAGCAGCAAAATCTTTTCTGCAAATTGCTAACCTTTGAAATTACCAGCATGCAAACATTTAAATATTATGTGAACAGACTCTTCGCTGTTCGGCTCCCTACTTGGGAGGACTATGTAGATAATCACAGTAGCCCATTACGTCTCAGTTGCAATGTTCCTTGTTTAGCGTGAATAAAAGTAAAAAATAAATAAAACCGTCAATGATATATAGATAGGCATAAATCTCAGTATTGTATTCTCTGTTCTTTGAACAATAAATTTGGTAAATGTTAATTTGCATAGTTTAACTCTCCTCCTCCTCTCTCTCTCTCTCTCTCTCTCTCTCTATATATATATATATATATATATATATATATATATATATATATATATATAATATATATATATATATATATATATAAAGCATTAACTGGCAGAAGATCAATTTCAAAATTCACCTTGTCTGCAGATCTGTTTACATTTTCTGTTTAATCAATTTTTATTTATTGTTTATTCAAAACAAAAAAGTTAAATGCTTAATATAACCCTCCTTTTTTTTTTATATGTCCAGCTTGTCTCGTCATGTTCTATGTCTTTAATTAGTTGCATATTATTTGCATATATATTCATCTCCTGCAAGAACATTACACTCAAACTAAGATTCTGAAATGTGCTTTTATCCTAAACGCTACTTATTGTTCATTTTGTGTTATCAAGTGTCTTATATGCTCCAATGAATTTGCACACAAATTAGAATGACTCTTCCCCATTACAGATACCAGAAAATTTTTCTTGATATTCTTTGAGTGTTATAGCGTCTGCTGGAATGAGTCTTATTTTCATTTTTTCTTTTCATCTTAGATTTTGTTTTGAGTTAACGTGATACCTTGACATGATTGTTCAAATTATTAACAGCATATCTCTATAGATTCTTAAAGATACGCAATGCTATTTCTATCACGGAATTTTGTGATGTATCGGCAGAAGTACCCCACAGTATTGGTCAAACATAAGATATATTAGTTAAAATGCTTCGTTTTAGCGTGTCTTCCATTTAAAATATGTCTGCATTTCAATAAATTGGCCAAGTGGATGGGCAGTGTAACTTGTATAATTTACATATGAATCTGTTGTTTGGACGTTATACATTTGAATGATATATTACGATGAATAAACTGGTGATTAAGAAAAATATGTATGCTCTGAAAAGATTACATTTACTAAATAAAACATTTAGTTTTTAATAGAACTCCTATGATTTTTATTTTTGTTAATTAGCTGTATGTACACGATGTTACTTGGGGTTGCTTTTAGTCTACATTTTTTACATACATTCATATTATAAGTTTTCCTTCCTTGTATTTATTTTAACAAGCTGTAATTACACGATGTTGCTTGGTATTATTTTTGTTTCATTTTTTTTTAATCCAGAATCCTCTGTTAGTGTTTCATCAATGCAGTTTTTATTTTTTTTTCAATATTTTCTAATTTTTTAGGAATTCATAAACACAACTTAGCTTTACATAAATACAATAATTAACTAAAATTTGTGCTTATAAGTGAAACACTAATATTTAAATAACTACTAATATAGCTTTGTCACAGACTCTTAGGTAGGTTTACACTGACTGCTAGCAGACATTGCCGGGCAACGGCGAGTTGGGTCTACTATTAGGTTGGTGCAAAAATAATGTCGTTTTTTATATAAAAGTTGGATGTCAAAAAACATTATTTTTGCAATAACCTATTAGTAGTTAACTAAAAAAAAAACAATTTAGTAAATTTATCTCCTAAAATCTTTTATTTTAAACTAATATTATTTTGATCACATTTTGTATATTGAAAGTGACTAAATTTACTGTGAATATAAATTGGACAAGGCTTTACTACATAATTAATATTTGATGCAGTTTTTTGTGCTTACTATCTTGAAAAAGGAAATTAACCAGAAAGGAAATTCGCTTGATTCCCCGTTGGCTTAAAGGACTTAAAGAAGATATAACGTTCTACTTGAGTTTGTGAAGATTCTTTGATATCCAACCTTTTACGACTGATTATGTGGCACCACCTGTATCAGGAGGAATCTGATCAACTTCCTAAATCATATTGTCATGAGTTCCACATGTGAGATAACTTTTTTTTTTTTTTAATCAAATTGACGATGCATTCAAATTAAAGATGAAATAATGATTTTCTATCCAAATAAATCTTGTCTGAAATCTAAACTGTTCTTTAGTTGGTTCTTCGTTAATTGGCCCTGGGGTGCATTTTTATTTGACTTCCTGTTGTCGGAAAGAAAATATCTTCTTTATTCATTTTTGAAACATTTTTTTGTTGTTGATATCTAAGTACACGGGGATGCTTAGTTAGAATCATAACGACATATTTTTTGGGGGGGCGTCTTTAATTATTTACTGTTTTATTTTGATGTGGATAACGAGCAAAATTCCTGTTTGTATATTGGCATTTCTGATTAGAAGATCAAAAATGTCACTTCTTGGCACCACTGTTTAAGTTCAATGTAATATATTCGTGCTATGCTTTTCATCAAAATGTCACTAATAACACGACCTCTGATAGATGTAGCACCTGGGATCGGTGTATAAGTACCTACACCGCACAAGATCAGTGCGTAGTAACTGTTTTGCTTTTGGCGTGTGTACCTTTGTTGTTTTAGATGAGTGGATAGTATTTGATTTCGGAATGCATGGCCTACTAGGCATCATTATTCATACTTTACACCTTTGCCATCTTCTGCATACTTATGTGCAACTGTACTGTCTGCATCGTATCGTTGTGAAACATCTGCATTAGAGTTCAGTATACAGTATATGTGGTGGTTATTTATCTTCTTCCCATAGCGAGAAGGGGTGGAAAGTGGGTTTGAAGAGCCAGCATCCCAGAAGAGGAGCACTCTGACCTGCAAAATTGCCTGAGCAACCCGTCGGTATACCCTGATAGAGGTGCATCGGGTGATTAGCAATAAATTGATCCATTCTCCAAGAGAGAAGGCAAAGCCTGTGATGTTGGACATCCTAGAACTGCACATGATCAGGAACATATCGCAGTTAACAGAGAAAAGGGCTATTTCAAGAATGTTCTAAACAGTTGCTTTTGGTACAGAAGGAAAAAAATTACCCATATGATATCTGCTATTATTAGATCGATTTTACATGGTTAAATTATTTGCCATTTAAAGGAGGTTGATTGAATGGTTTTTGTTAATTCACAAAACAATTAACCAAATTTTTTAATGGGGAATAATAGTACATTTAATCTTTAGTCAATTTTCCAAATATTTTTCAGCATTAAAAATAAAAAAAAAAAAAAAAAAAAAATTCAATAAATTTTTCATAGTCAGGAACTCACACTCTGTATAAACAGATATTTCGACGTGTGTCATATTTGTTTTTTTTTTTTTTTTTTCCTACTTTGCGGTGTTGTGTTACAATCAGGTGTTATTATTGTTATTATTGTTCTCTCCTTGTTTTGCTTTCCCTTGTTTCTAATATAAAAAATACAAGTTACCGACCGGTGTACACTTGTTGCCAAACAGGATCACTGGTCGTAAAATCAACGATGGTTAATATTTATTCTGGCACTCGACATGCTAAGCAGGTAAACAGGCGTGTGCTGGTTTTTAAACATTTGGGTTGAGTGGTGGCATAATGAATACAGGCATGATCTACCGTGACCGTAATCTGTTGCATTCATTTACGTATTAATACATTTGAGTGGAGTGGGGATGAAACCACAATCCTCACCCCTAGTAATCGGTTAATCATTTACAATAGGTTTTATTATTTAATTATCATTAAATAACATTGTAAGGTTTGATATTCATTTTGACAAACCGGACCACTTCACGGACTAAGTGTCCAGCTAAAAACTTGCATTTGTTCATAAGCAAAGTTAATAAAATGTCCTTTTTATATTTTGTTTCTTGAAAAAAAAAAAATGATTTGGTGTCAATAAATCTATATATTAAAATGTTAATTTATTGAGATTGTCGGACTGACTTCCTCATCTTGGTTGTTATAGTCACAACGTTTCGGCAGTTTTGCCCTCCAGTCTTCATCAGGTGATTTTTTTTTTTTTTTTTGTATCGAACTGGGGAACCGTTTGTTAGGAGTCTCCAACCCAACCCTTTATTATTATTACGGGGGTACCGTGTTCGGACGCTAGCTAGGCTCTGGGGCATAGTTGCTGATTCTGTGTTTTGAATGTTACTTTTCACTGCCTTAATTCAGGATTGAACTCAGCACCTTTGGGTAACTGTAAACTTTGATACAACATCTAGGACCACTCGGCCATATGGCAGTGAAATGTAACATTCAAAACAGAGAATTAGCAGCTATGTCCCAGAGCCTAGCTGGAGTCCGAACATGGTACCCCTGTAATAATGATAAAGGGTTGGGTTCAAGACTCCTAACAAATGGTTCCCCAGTTCGATACAAAAAACACTTGATGAAGGCCAGAGGGCAAAACGGCCGAAACGTTGTGACTATAACAACCAAGATGAGGAAGTCAGTCCGACAATCTCAATAAATGAAAAGACCTCATCTCAAAAATACAGACAATTACTAAAATGTTAATGTTTGTTCCCTATAGAAAGAAAGAAAGATTAGAGAATCTACATAAAAACTAAAAATGAGAAAAAAAATAAGTTATGAGGATAGTGAAAAAAAAAAAAAAAACATAGCTCCTTGGTGAATCTCGAGCAATATCAGGCCTCCCTACTAGTAACTAAATAAAACAAATGCTTCTATGATCAAGATCCAAAATAGATTTTTTTCAACTTATTTTATTTCGTATTTGTTATAATGGAATGACCTAGCACCCCTCCGGACAATGTAGATGTACTTCTTTGGGATTAGAGAGTTCAGAAGACACCAACGAGTCAGACTCTCGGATAGCACCCTTTGTAAATAAACCTTTGAATTTACTCTGAAGTTAATGTCCTGTGTTATGATTATCTAAGAAAGATATATCGGTATTAGAAATATTTTCCACTCTTCAACAATCAATGTTAGTGAGATTTTTTAAGTTATTTAGCAATAGAATTTGTGTGTGTGTATATATGTATATATATATATATAATGAGAATATATGCGGATAACTCTCAACTTATATACTGAACGAATTTTTGATCTATAGACTTGAAATTTGGTATATAGGATATTCAGATGTGGAAAACTTCAATCGGTTTTCATTCAGGGTTGCTAAGGGGTCAAAATTGGTACTTGGGAGAGGGGGGTCATCGGATTTTTATCTGTTTGTCAACAGTTTCATGACTGTGCATGCATAAATAGTTTACATGACAACTTATGTTTAGAATAAGTAGATTTGAAAACACTTTTTAAAAATCATGTCTAGCTGGCCTAATGGTTATCGAACTTGACTGTCTTTGGGTTTTGGTTTTGATCTCCACGTTAGTATTTTTTCTTTATTTACATGAAATGAACTGTTTAGAAAAAAAAACATAATCATCACATACACATGTCTCAGTTTCTTTCCGTTTTTTTTACTTCATTTTTTAAAAATTTTTTAAAAGGAATTTAACGTTACGTTTAATACCGTGCAACGCTGGATACATCTGCTAGTATATATATAATTTTTAATGCTTTTCAGAGGTGAAGCAACCAATGAAGTTTTAGCAAGGTTAATGCAAAAGTGCTCAATACCAAAGTAGGGCAAGATATACTTTTTATTTGTTTTACATAAGCATTGATATGTCGCTACACATTTGTAAGTATGTTTCGGTCAGCCAGTTACAAGTAAATAGACCTCTTCAAGTGATGTTGCTTATACAAAAGTTCAGTCATTACTGAAATAAACTTTTGTATAAGCAATATCGCCTAAAGAGGTCTCTAGTTACTTATAACTGGCTGACCGAAACATGCTTACAAATGTATAGCGACATATTTATGCTTATGTAAAACAAATAAAAAGTATATATATATATATATATCGTCGAGGAAGTTAATCTTTTATTTATGTGACAACACTATTTTACTAACCAACATTCTTGTTTCTGCTTTCAATTCTGAAAACTTGTAATAGACATCTATTCTTGAACATACCACTAACAAGCAAAAACGTCATATTGTTACGTTGTGTGTGTGTATTACTATGTTCCATAACGACGTCCATGTTGAATAGTTGGGTTTTATATTTTATCTGTATATTCATGTATGTATATACGGCGTATCATTTAGTTGACCGTCTAGAGTGTATATTTTAACATTTATGCAACAGTTCGAAAGGAAAACGATTGACGTGGATGTATCAAATGCACCAAACTTTGATGTTATTAATTTTTGCCTTTTTCTTTGCAAAAGTCAATCATGGTGTAGACTCCAAACCAAACAATTTTTCTCTAAAAAAAAACAAAAAACAAAAAAAAAAAAACACCAAACACCATGAATAAATATTTGAAAACATAAACAACCTAAAACATAAAACGGCCCTGTCGGTAGGGCATTAGAATATGTCGACTGCCCCCCTGCAGAGGGTAAAAGTCCCTCAATGGGGGTCCTGGATATGACCTTAAACTATATCCAGTGGTGTGGAGCCACCCTTTAATTACCATTGCTCCCAGGTCCACTCTGACCCGGAGTGGTAGTACCTGTTAGGGTCCCAACTATGGGTTAAATAGAAACCGACGTGAAAACAACAAATATATTCTATTAAAAAAAATTTTCTTCCGAATCTTTGGATTCGGCATTAAATAACCCGAAAAGGGTTGATATGCCGTAAAACAAAAACAACCAACCAACAACATTTTCTGCAAATTACTGGATTCAGCATTAAATAATCCGAAAAGGGTTGATATGCCATTAAACATAAATATATATATGCATACATAAATATGTGTAGAAAGAAGTTTGCGTGTTACTATAACCTTTTTACGCAAATATTATGCAGGTATAAATCATGTAGAATATCTGCATGAATATAATTACACGTAATAGTAAACTAAAGATAATCATCTCATTAGAAAACCGAAAAAACTAATAGGGAATAAATTAAAATGAATGTTTAAAAGAATATGCCAAAAAAAAAAAAAAAGATCTTTTGCAGATGAATGCAATTCCACTATCATATATAACAAAGTTGTATTTTCTTTTTAAAGAAATAGAAAAAAGAATTTTTAATATGAATATCAATACACAAACAACCCCAAATTTATGAGAGTATAGATCAATGCTTGGATTCTGTTGCTTGATGCCATCTTATCTTTATTAGCTCGAATCTGCTTTAGAATTGGATGACCATGAATAAGGTGTAATATTAATTGTACAATCTATCACCGACCTTTGTGTTGTGTGTGCTTTATCAAATCCAGAGAATTTCATTTTTCCTAGTGACTATTAGACAAAAGCATAGCACGCGCTCACCTGTCTGCTAGTTTGAAGGTAGGTTCGATGCCATGATTTGGTTTCTCATTTTGTAACCCTTTTTCTTCCTGCTGTGCATATAGATATGTACAGCTTCCTATCTCGTTTCCATCCCTTTACTATCTGGAACTGTGCTGTGGGAAATTGGTGATTGATTTTGAGAATGGGAAAACGGATTTCTTGCATATATTTCTGACAAAAAGGCACTAAAGGATTGAATAAAATATTGTCAAATTTCTAGGTCATTTATTTTGCTCTTTTTAACTAATACACACAAAATGTGAGCCAATATGCGCACAACAATTTTGCATGTCAGTATATTGCTTAGCATAATTCAACAGCATTATCAGATTAGATATTACACAATTTGGGCATTCACTTTGTTTAGTCAACAAATATAGACTTGTTTACATTTTCTTTAAAAAAAAAAAAAAGAAAAAGGTTGATTAGATTCTCAGTTAGGGTGTGTCCAATGTGTTGGACACACCTAATAATAAATATGATATTATTGTGATGTTACGTATTGCTTACATATCTATATGCACAGCAGGAAAGAAAAAAAAAACGGTTACAAAATGAGAAACCAGATCATGGCATCGAACCTACCTTCAATAGTTTTTAGGTTAACTTGAGCATTCTGTAAAAGAGTAATGCAAGACAAAGATTATCTTTACATGAACGACTATTATTATATAACGAGATTGTCAGTAAAGCGGCACAGCACATGATCACTTTCTACAAAACTAGAATACCCGTCGCAAATAAAATGAATGCCTTTAACAGAAGTTTTGCATCACTTTTATGCTTAAGATCAAAATCAATAATGGTAATAAAGCTTATGTCTAGAATCCTTTTGATTCTAAAAAAATGTCTAAAATTTAGACTTAAGTGATCTTGATCATCAATTAAAATTTAGGGAATCTTAATGCATGTCCAACAATTATGGGTCAAATTTAATGCAAATCTGAAATATTTGAGTTTCAAATGGGTGGTTGTGCACTAGAAACCCTTTAAAATACTCTTCAGAAACTGAAATTTTGAGAAATATTTATCTATTAACTATTGTCTATTCATAAATTTCATAAGGATCGATGGTATCTGAATCTTCACAAATAATTTCTTTTTACTCCCTTTGCATAAAATTTGGACCCCTTGTATATTTTGTGTTCTAAAATTCATAATAAATTGTTAATTAGTTTAGGAATAAATTCTGTGTGTGTATGCATGTATGTATGTATGTATGTATGTATATATAGTGTGTGTATAAACATATACACACATCAAATTTGGTATAAATAGACTAGTATTTACTGCCTGTTTTTACACATTTACAAAGTTGTTTTAATATACCTATAATAATTTTATAAGTAGACATGTTTAGTTTAAAACTGTGTCAAGAGAGTAAAAAAAAAAGAAATTTAGGAAACTATATTGTCGCTATTTGCACTGCGATGCATTCTTTTAACTGGCATTTTTATAAATAAAGCACACATCAGATAATTTTAGATGTCTATATTTTACTTGTCTGAATTTGTTCATGATACAACAAAAGATTACCTGTGTTGTTATTGTGTTCACGACACAATTCTGCATCAAGCAAAGTAGCAACAGAGCAAGTTGATGATGTCAATCTCAATTGATTGAGAACTTCGTTTGCGATTTTTAATCACAAATTTTCTATAAATACTAATGCTTCATTAAAGATTTCTGCTGTAATGTCCAAAGATATTTGCACTTTAATTGCATTTATGATGAAGAATATCGTCAGCCATGTTTGATTTATTTCTCCCATAACTCTGTTGGAGAAGGAGAGCAAGTGGTCAATATTATTGCAAACAATGCACGAATTTGATTAGGATGTGATGTGTTACACGCATCATTAATGCATCTATTCCAGTGTTCGTTATTTTCCAATAAATTCAAAGCTTGACATTCACTGCAAAAAGTGGCATGTGTGACGCCATCGGCAATTTTCAATTGCTGGAAAGACGTTGGACCGGGGACATTTACATTACATGGGCAGAAAGAAACATTCATGTTGATTGTGTACTTATTGTCTTTTCTTTGAATATACCATTCTGTGCAATTTCATCGATATGTGTTGCTGCATTCATATTTTCTTGTGTTTGCAAGCCAAAAAACTGCCATATTGCTGCCTTTGTTCAGATACTTGCAAATGTATTTGATCGACTTAACTGAGCTACAGTATTCTACATTTATCCCCAATTTATAGGCTTTTGATAGTAAAGGCAAATATAGAACAACCTACCGGTTATCGACTTTTAATGTCACCATTTTGCATTTGTATGGTTGCTAATTTACCACCAACTTCTACTGACCATCTTCTGTATAAAGGATATCCATCAATTCCTGTTACTGTGTTGAAAACTAATGCTCGAGGATATCGCCTAGAGCATTTTACTCCTACCATACATAGTGAATTTGCATTCAATATACCACAAGGTCCATGTATCATATGTTTCATCACAACTTAATGCAAATCGTTATCAGTGTTACCAGGTATTTCAGTGCATATTACATTGTCGATTTCATCTGGATGAATTTTGTTGTAGAGCCAGATTAGTATGTGTGAGTGTGGTAATCCTCTCTTTTGCCATTCAACTGAATACATCCGGTAGTTTAACCAAGAAATCTATTAGCAATTTCAGCTTCTGTCTGAAAACGCGCTCTAATATCGTGACTGTCCACTGATGATTGTCCAGGAAGTAAGAGTTTTTGTATATCATCCCAGGCTAGATTGCATGTGAATGTAATGGATTGGTCAGGGCGACCATAGTGACGAACATATGCAAATGCATCTTGAGTGTACTCGTGCATATGACATGTACTGCCTTAATATGAAGATGGCAAAATTGTTTGTCTTCTAACGTTGGTTGTATTACCATCGGGTACACTATGTTTGAATTTTTGAATACATTCGTGAAACAATTGGCGGCATTTAAGAATGTGATTGTTTTCATTCTTTCAAATCATTAATCGGTATGAATTCATTGCACTGCATTTCCTATTTGTTTCTTCACCACTGACTGGACTTATCATGTTAACATTAAAATGATATTCATTGGCACCACTCCAAAAAAAAAAAAAATAAAATAAGGGGGCTATTGCAGGGCATCATAGCATTGATGAGTTTCAGCAATTTTTGTCAACTGATTATTTTTCTTATGAAGAACAATGTCTCTTGGTTGAAATTGATCTGTGACCATAACGATTGCCACTTGATCCATCTCTGTACATGTTCCCCAGCAGGTGTTTTGTCTGCATGAAAGACAATCTTGTGATCATCATTTCGTTTGCTGTTTTGACTAAATGCACTAAATTGTTTTTACTATGAAGTAGCGCTTGTAGTTGGGAAACAATGGACTTTTTATACTGACCAAAGTTCCATAGCGTGCATAGAGTTCAGTATTTCTATTACCGATGAAATACATTTGCATGAATTTATGTTGAGCATCAGAGAACGGAAACAAGGATCCTACTTTGTAGTAAATTTGTCGCTTCACTTTAAAAGTTGGCATAAATGGAGCTGTAATGACTTCAGCAGCAAACGATGTCATTTGGAAGCACTGTTGCGAGAGAGCCTGGGCAAAGAAACTCGTGCGTTGCCCAAACGGAACGAGTAGAACTTGACTAGAGCTGGTAGAACCCAAGGAAAGACGTTGGTACTGACTCTGGATGAAGGAGATGGCCATTGGCTCATAAGAAGCTCATCCGACCTTTGATAGATCTTGTTTTTGGTCCTGCTGGGTGTCCCCACACCCTCCTCACCCAGCCGACAACCCAACCATGAGGCAGCTAACACTGGGTTACATGGCACCTGTGGAAGTCTAAGACTCAACTGAGAAATAAAGCTGACAAATTTGGAAGCAGGAGTTGTATTTCGTGATGTTAGCTAGAAAATGCCTTGATTCAGCAGTATACCCTTCAAGTCAAGTTTTTAATGGTTCTGGTGAATCCTCAAGTTGAGGCAATTTACTTTTTCCAGCAGCATAACACATTCCTTTTGTTTCTCCCATAAATTTCAGAGTAGAGCAAAATTGACACACCTCAGTCATAGCACCGTTGAGAACCTTGCGGAGCAAGCTATAATCGTTATCAGGGTTATACTGGCGTGCTAGGCGATTCAAATCTTGTGGTTGTTGTGCATGGAGTCGTGTTTGACGCTGATATGCTGTTTCTCGTTGATGTCTCTCAGCAATTTGCAGCCTGTTGCATTCATTTTGCTGAGAAAGAAACAGATCTGAAGATGTAGAACGTGATTGCCGTATCCACAAGCGTTCCTCTTCAAGTCTTGCTGCACGTCGCTCTGGTGTTTCATTGGCACATATTTGAATCTTTTTTCGTCTTCTGTGCTCGTTCACTGATGCTCATACTTCCTGAGTTTGAGTAGCATCTCCTCATCACACTGCTTCCGCTTTGTGAGTCCAGCGACCTAAGTTCGATCTTCCACGGGGGCATTGTAAAACAAAGACAACCAAAAATGATACTTAACCCTTGATGTTTACAGTACACGAAAAGGAAAAAGATGGGAGATTGATTTTATTATATTGTGCATGTGACTAAACAGAACAGTTAAGTCGTTGCATGTCACGTGCGATAACTTTCAGAAATTGTCAGGACTTAGAAAATGTTTCGTTTCTCTGCTAGCAAATGTATGAAAGCAGACGTGATTAGTTTGAGGTGCTATTGCAAAACTGCAAAACAATGGGAAAAAAAAGAAGGAACTTGACCTAACACGAGTCGAATTAATGAGTGATTAGATTCTAGCAACAAACGACAGTGAAAAAAAGAAACTATTTTTAATATTAAATGTATAAAGAAGAATTGGGCACTTTAGTATTATTTACAAAGTCATTTGTAATATGACGAGGGGAGCGCGGTTTCTAACTATTTTGTACTTTCACAATCTAAGAAACAAAAAAATTGTAAAAAGTGAATACTATTAAATGCATAAGCACCCCCCCCAAAAAAAATCGGTGCCAAATGTGCATGTAAGATGCGTAAATTATTAGACAATTTGCGTCAACAGATGTGATTACGTGTATACGCCTAAATGTGCAGTCGTACCAATATCTGTATGATGTACTTAGTTTATAGGTTTATATGTAGGTGTCTGGGTCTACTGGGCAATAAAAAAAAGAAACAGTTTATGGTGTGCGTCAATGCTTTATGTACCATAGTGCCGTTGTGAGTATAAAAATATTCCCTCCAGCAAATGAAAAAAAAAAGAAGGAAACTTTCTGTGGTTCTATGCAAATCTAATTATTTGCGCACTTGAAATGCACAGTTGCCGAAACGTGTGTAATTTCGTAAAATGCAAAGAATATATTAAGGTTTGCAGTTATTGGAAAATAAACAAAATTTTAAAATAATACATGCGATTGTAAACAAAGCGATACGAAACAAATGAATGAAAATAAAAAGTTAAGTGACCGATAACTTGTCGGGTTTGTATGAGATTGTAGGGAAAAGGACTGGAAAAATAATTTATTTTTAAAATTTAAATATACATGACGTGGCGGACCTTAATGAGCTCCCCCTCCCAGCCTGTAATTTTATTCCTGTTCATTTTTTCTGATATTTTTTTTACGTATAGTTGCTGTAGTATCATCGATTACAGACGTAATTACCAAATTGCAAAAATGAAAAAAAAAATTGGGGAAAAAATTATATTTAATGACTTTAAATGTTCCTTCTACTAACTTGACCCTAACTTTTGGGCATAGTAACGTTCTAATGAGTGTGAAAATGTTATGTGGGAGTCACATAACCAACAAATAAATGTTATCAAAGGCAATATAAAATTTTCTTCTGCTTTCAAAATGTTTTGGGAAATAAAATTGAAAATTTGGAGCGAAAAAAAATTAGAGACAGTTTTGAAAATAAAAGAAAAAGAACAGACGGGGGGGGGGGGCAAGCTCCTTAAGGTTCACACGTGAAATATATCTATATCTATATATATATATATATATATATATATATATATAATAAAAAAAATACAAACAAAAAAAAAAACGAGTGTAATCGAGAACAAATGATATAATCAAAATTTTTTGTAAGAGTAATGATTTCTGAAAAAAGAGCATGAAATAATCCACACCGGTGTATCATTTAGTGGAAAGTTTACTGAAAAACGAAGAAACAACTTATGAACAAATTATTTTAAGTAAACACCAACAATAATTTGTCGGGTTCTAATTATAGAGTGTATTTTGGCGAGGGAAAATGAATTTTAAAGAATTTTTTTATGTTGCAATCTATAAGAAGTATTAACGAATATATATATATATATATATATATATATATATATATATATATATATTGTTAGTTTAATGTTAAAAAATATACTGACCACTAAATCCTGGAATCATGCCTGGAAAACTCATTCCTTTTTGCTAGGTAGGAAAACTGGTCCCTTATTGAATAAATATCGATTGACAACACATTTTATGACCATTCATGAAGGAGATATTGTTTTTGAAAGAGACTATACATCCCATAATATTTAAAAAATATATTTTTACTTGTTTACTGTTGTTTTTAAAACAATAAAATCACCTTTTTAAGTGTTCGTTTTCTATCTAACTGGCTAAGTTGTTGGTGGTTTCACTTATTTTAAAGCGTTTATTCTGTTCAAAAACGAGACTACAGACCACATAATATTTTTAAAAATATTTATACTTATTTACTGTTTTTAAAAGGGCAAAATCGATTTTTCTACCTAGCTGGCTAAGTTGTTAGTGGTTTAATTTATTTTGAAGCGTTTATTCAGCAAAAAACAAAAACAAAATAACAAGTCTTTATTGATTACTTTTTCTCTTAATGATTGATTTAACAATGTTGAAGAAAAAATAAAACATTTTAAAATGAGATAGCGAGAGATTTTTAACATACGGCATCTATTGCACCAAAAATATGTTTCGCTTTTTATTTATTAGTTAATTACAATTGTTTATTATTTTAACGATATTTTTTGGAGTAATAAAAAAAACAAAAAACAAAAAAAAACAAGGAGAGATTCGATTCTTCTTTGTTACTTTTTTGTTTTGTTTTTTTAATTTTATTAGTTTTTTTTTTTCATACCAAATGCACCCATGCATTATTTAAAATCATTTTATCAATTATCAACATTTCTTTAGGATAATTGCTGCTGCTGTTGTTGTTGTTGTTGTTGTTGTTGTTGTTTTTATTATACTTGGGAATTTTAAATTTAAAAAATTTGACAGAACGACAATAAATGTAAGATATATGTAAATCTGTTATGAATTTTGTTTGTGTAGTATTTGCTTGATTCAAATTTTTTAGCTGAAATCAGATTATGATAATCTTGAAACCATGAAAGTATATTGATTCAGATATAGAATCCTTAAATATTTTTTGGCAATATTATCAGCCTTTAAAGTTAAATGTAAATGTGATTGCAGAGTATGATGTTTTATTAGGTATGATTGACTGCGTATGACCTCATAAATATAGTTGATTGGTTAGTTTTATCATGTGACATAGAAAAGATTTGAAGTTTGATTTCAATTGCTAAACATTAGAATGAAGAGACACATTATGCCGTAGATTAGAACACTTACCCCCCCCCCACACACACACTTCTGCTAATAGTTCAGGGGCAATTCGTAACTGTGTACGTGGATATTTTAAGCCATTAAGTAAATAAAATATATTTAAAACTGAAATCATTGCTGAATGAAGATATCTCTATCTTGGGGAAAAATATCAAAAAATATCTTTAAACCGTTGTCGTCTGATAATGGAAACTATTCATGGTTCTGATACAACAGAATCATGCAATCTATCTATATGTCTATAAAAGTGAACGTGTCTGTGTGTGCGTGTACATTTCCCTACGCAATAACTCTGTCACTTTTTATTTATTTATTTATTTATTGCATTTTCACCCCAAACAAGGCACATTGCCACTTTGTTGTAGGGGGCTACTATCAGGGACATAAGCATCAGGGGTACTTTGTGGGAAGTTTGGCAGCAAGATGTCGGTTCACATTACACTTGAATTTCTGCATGTCAGTACAGTCGGGGAAGCAGGGACCCGGAAGGAAATTCCAAAGTCTAGCTGTTCTGGGGAAGAAACTACTGGAGTAGAAGTCTCTCTTGCATCTAGGGATCTCTACTGTGAAGGGGTGGGATTTAGCTGCTTGTCAGGTTTGTCGGCGGTATTTACGTCGAGGGGGCACAAGTGCTTGCAGTTCGTCAGAGCATTCACCGTTAAAATACTTGTAGAACTGGCAGAGGGATGCAACATTTCGTCGATGTGACAGAGGCTGAAGTTTAGCTGACAGTTCAGAACCTATCAGATTGGCGACTCTCTTTTGAACCTTGTCTAGGAGCGAGAGACTAGTGGCAGATGCACCAGCCCAAATATGATAACAATACTCCATACATGGGCGAATGGTGGCCTTATAGAGGTATAGGATACTTTCAGGCGTTAATAGCTTTCTAGCACAGTAGAGAGAACCCACTTTCTTCGCAGCGGTCCTGGCAATGTTCTCAATGTAATTGTTCCAACTCATGTTTCCTGTGAACGTTAGGCCAAGAAGTTTAAAAGATGTACTTTCAGATAAAAAGTCATTGGCCATTGCTATTGGCGGTAGAGAAGGTTTCTTGTAATTTTAGTCTACAGACTTGAAATTTCATCTACAGGGTACTGAGATTTGGGAAAATCAATGTGATCGGTTTTCGGCCAGAAATTTGGCTGTTAAGGGGTCAAAGTTCAACGATTTGACCTTTGAGAACTCTACTAAACTCCTCCGCCAATTTTGGGCTTAAACACTTGAAATTTTAGATATAGGTTCCTTGGACATGGATCAAACTTAATAACTTGATTTGAGCCCAAAACAATAAATTTTAAGGGGTCATAATAGGGGTCAAAGTTTTAAAAAATTACCGTTTTTTTTTTTTTTGCTCAGCATACACTTCCAAACACCTGGGCAACGCCAGGCACCCATGCTAATCTATATATATAAAAGCCAAACGTCTGTGTGTATGTATGTTTGTTTGTAACGCTAAAACTTTTGAAAGACGGAACCAAACTTGACAAATTTGGTATCATATGGAAGCCCCATCACCCGGATGACAAATATCGAAATTTCACGTCAAACGGACCACTAGAAGTTGGTCAACTGATCAGTTATCTTCGAGGGGGCCCCCCAAAAAACCTGTCATTATCTATATATATAAAAGACAAATGTTTGTTTGTAACGCTAAAACTTGAGATGAAAGATTCCTCTCCCCTAAGAATAAAACATATGTTCAATATCTGCTTTCGTTTTTTCATTGTTTATACGGTCCCGAGCAACGCCGGGTAGCCCTGCTAGTATATCTATAAAAGTGAACGTGTGTGTGTGTACATACATTTCCCTATGCAATAACTCAGTCAATTTAAAGTCTACAGACTCGAAATTTGATATACAGGGTATTGAGATTTGGGAAAATCTTTGTGATCCATTTTCGGCCAGAAATTTGTCTGTTAAGGGGTCAAAGTTCAACGATTTGACTTTTGAGAACTCTACCAAACTCCTCCGACAATTTTGGGTCTAAATGCTTGAAATAGGTTCCTTGGACATGGATCTAACTTAATAACTTGATTTGAGCCCAAAACAATAAATTTTAAGGGGTCATAATAGGGGTCAAAGTTAAAAATTTTTTTACCTCTACGGTCTCTACCAAATTACTCAGACAATTTCTGGTCTAAACATTTGAAATTTTACATAAGGGGTATTCAGAGATAGGGCAAGCTTTTTCATCAGTTTGGGTCGAAAATTTTTAGTTACCAATATATAAATGTATGTATGTATGTTTGCATGTCTGCCTAAAACTTTCGACAGAGGCGACGGATTTTACTAAGATCAGTATCGTTTTAAAGTTCGACCTTTTATAGGACAAATATAAAAAAATTGACTAAAAACATTAATATCTTCACCTTCAATTAGGCACTTTTCTACAGGGAGGAGGGTCGCTTTTTTCGCCTATATTTTTGAAAGATATCCTCTCCTTTCGATTATCTAGCCTTAATTTAAACATAAGTAACTTCAGGTTTGGCGGTGGTCTTAATCGCAAAGACGTCACGTTTTTTTTTACCGTTCTTTTCCTCCTTTGCGGTACGAGTTCGAGCCTACCTTTCTACTACCCCACTTTTTTTTTTTTTTTTTTTTTTTTTTTTTTTTTATTGGTCAACAGAAACATCCAAACACCTGGCCAATGCCGGTATATCTATAAAAGTGAAATTCTCTATTTGTGTACATTTCCCTACCAAACTATTCTGTCAGTTTTCAGTCTACAGACTCGAGATTTGAGATAAAGGGTATTGATTTGAGAAAATCTTTTTAATCGGTTTCGGGTCAGAAATTTGGCTGTCAAGGGGTCAAAGTTCAACAATTTGACCTTTGAAAACTCTACCAAACTCCTCCACCAATTTTTGGTCTAAACAATTGAAATTTGAGATGTAGGTTACTTGGACATGGATCAAACTTTTTAATTTGATTTCAGCCCAAAACAATAAATGTTAAGGGGTCAAAATTGGGATCAAAGTTAAAAAAAAAAGTTGACCTCTACGGTCTCTACCAAATTACTCAGCCAATTTTTGGTCTAAATATTTGAAATTTTACATAAAGTGTATCCAGACATATGGCAAGATTTTAATCGGTTTTTGGCCAAACATTTCGCTGCCAAGGGGTCAAAGTTAAACAGATTTGACCTTTGTGATATCTAGCAAACTATTCAGCCAATTTTGGGTCTAAACATTTGAAATTTTACATAAAGGGTATTCAGACATGGAGGAAGCTTTTTAATCAGTTTTTGGGCGAAAATTTGGGGGCCAAGAGGTCAAAGTTGAAAGAGTTGATCATGGCAGACTCTACCAAACTCCTCCGCCAATTTTAGGTCTGAACATTTGAAATTTTACATGTGGGTTACCTGGACATGATCAAACTTTTAATATATATATACATATGCACATAAAGTTCTGAACAGTACATAGAATCCGAGAAAAGTCGGGCTGAACTGCTAGTGCGAAATATAAGGAAGTACTGACTTCAGTTTCTGCATTGTTGGATTTATGTGTAGTCATTTTATTAATATGAATTGTCTTTTCCACGATTTTATTATTCTTAATATAAAGTTAACAATTCAGCATTTTATTTTATTTACAACCTTCTATATAATACGGCACTATCACGTTGACACACCAGTTCTTACCAGATCAAAGTTATGCAACAATGAGTGTGGCCAGTACCAGATAGGCGACCATTCGGGAAGGCTAGGCGCTGTATGCGCCATGCAGTCAAAAAAAATTTCCAGGTTATTATCAGAGGGCATGTTTAACCTACTAGGGGAGATGCACTCCTGAATCAAGACTGAAAGCAACGGGAAGCTACGGTTTTTACTTGTCTCCCCAAGATTACCATGTCTTTACAATTTGGAGAGCCATGGTCGCCGATGCTGTTAAAACAGTAGGGTCGCTGCTGCTGATACTGGCTAGCAGATAATGTTCTGAGTAGAAAATGGATCTTGGGTTTAATTTCATCAGTCTTATAACTTTCGCTTCTCACATAAGCGGTTTTTCTGACAAAGGAGGAAGAATTGCTGTTTTTGAGATCATAATCTATCCATTTATCACTTATCATTGACTAGTTTTTTTTAACTTGTAGTTTTTTTTAAGCTCTTTACATCAAGTGGCTTCATGCGATGGTTGGAGCAATTTTGTTTTAAAAAAAAATTGATAGTTAGTTGGTCAGGTAGAATAAGCTTATTTGTTTGTGTTTTATGAATTAACTTCACTATTAAAAAGCATTTTATTTTTTCTGCAAAAATATATATATATATATATATATATCAAATTAACTTAAACAGAATATGGACACTGACATGTTATTTGTGATGATCGAGCAACACTTATTTCACTGTAAAATTCTTATTGTGCAAGCACATATAATAATCATTGAGGCACAGATAATAATCATTGAGGCAAAAAGAGGTTAGTCAATTTATTAAATAAGTAAAATGTAAAATGCAGTTAAAATAATAAAAAATGGATTTTCTTCTGATGTGTTTCTTTCATTCTGCTCAATTAGCAATGAAAATGTTATTTCAAACTTAAGTGTGACGGACTAAAATGTTATTTCAAACTAAAGCTTAACAAACATGGGGATCCACGGACACATTTAAAAAAAAGAAAAATGGTGTCAGAAATTTATATGTAATGAGAACAAATATTTTGCTGTCAAACTTCCCATCAAACTTGCCCCTGATTCCTATCACAATAACCCCTTTCACTTCACTGGCAATATGCCTTGTTTGTACCAAAAAAAAGTTAAAAAAAAAAAAAATAAATAAAAATAAAAGAAAAAGTTCTCTCTTTTTATGAAACTGATCTGTTTTGTTTTGTTTTTCTCTAGTATTTAGTTGAAAAAAAAAAATGGATGAACCATGAAAATTAGTGGAAAAGTGTAAGAAAAAAAAATGGAGTGAGAGATGTGGTAATAAATAAACGTAGATGTTAACATCTGTGGCATTTCTTTTGGTGTATCTCATCTTTGGTACATTGCCTCGCATAGATGACATGTTTTGCAATTTTGCTGAAAGGTAATAAAAACGAGTTCTTGTGATTCTTTTAATAGGTTAGAGTGCCATTCAAATGCAGCTTTTGTGAATGCTGCAGCAGTCGTGCTGAGGAATTGGTGCCTGCAAAGGCACAGAGGAAATAAGATAGTTTCTTTAAATCCAAAATTCGTTTTTTTATTTTTTTTATCCATTCCCTTCTCCACTGACGTCATTCAGGCCAATCCTAAATTGTTCAGACTATGTTGCGTCATGTATTAGAGATTTTTTTTTTTTTTTTTTTTTTACATAGGCATCACCACATTATCAAGGCCAAGAGGCCACTCAAGGATAAGGGTTAAAGAGTGTACAGTAGAAATTGGACAATATAGTAATCATTAGTAATGAAAATTTGGTAAATTTGATAACTTATATGGAACGGTATATCTTCAAATGATGAGATGACAGAAACAACAAATGAATTTTTCTTGTACTACCAAATCAGGCTGTCTGAAGATATTGGTTTTTTGACCTAAAATGTACCAAACATAGTTGTTTTTTTCTTTCCCTTCACAAAACTCAATCATGTTCTGCAAAGCTAAAAACAAAACAACAATTTTACTCAACAAAACAACTAAACCAAATATCATGAATAAATATTTGAATATATAAAGAACTTGAAGCATGATTTTCTTTCCAAAAATACTGACTTCAACATTCAATAATTCAAAAAGAATTAATATGCTTTTAACAAAAACAAAAAAAAACAAAACGACAAACCAACTAAACAAACAATTTGCATACTTTGTCTTCAGATAGCTTCCCCTCATGATTGAGAACAGAACTTCCACAAAACGAATGTTTTTATTTTTGTCAAAAAAGCATATGTATAAGCAGGTTATATTGAAGTGCTTTCCAAATGTATCTTCATGATTATATTATTTTTTACAGAGAGGTTTTGCTGTTCTCCCAGATGCCGTGCCTAGTATTCTCAAATGGTCATCCACCTGATATTGGCCTGGTTCAATGTTACTTCACTTTGATCATGATTATGCTATGATAACATCATATTTTCATTATTTTTACTCTCGAGTATATATCCGACACAGTTAGACACAATTAATCAACCGAGAATCACATCACTCTCCATAAAAGCACATTAGATATCAATGGATATATACCTGAGAATCAAAACAAGGAAAAGAATATGCTGTTGTCATAGCCCTAATTATTACACATTATTTGACCTCTGCCATTTTTGTATAAAATCACTCTCCAGCATGGTGAGGCTATTTCTTTTAAGCAGAACCTTCCCCCATTACATCAAAGCATGAGTTTCTGGTTCTTGTTGTACCACCATGTTTTGAGTAATGTTGAGAATCTTGCTTGAATCATATTTTCTCTTGATGCTTTGAATCTGTTGACCTCTATAATGGCAAAGAAACGTTACTGAAATGTATGCTATTTTGTAAGTGTTGGTTATCTTGCCATGGCTTGTCAATCAAACTTTAATATTTTTTTTTTTTTACATAGGCATCACCACATTATCAAGGCAAAGAGGCCACTCAAGGATAAGGGTTAAAGAGTGTACAGTAGAAATTGAACAATATAGTAATCATTAGTAATGAAAATTTGGTAAATTTGATAACTTATATGGAACGGCTCATCAAGAACTTATTTACGTTAGACTTGAACACAACCATATTGTAGTCAGCCGGAAAGCAGGAAAACGGAAGACAATTCCACAGGCGTGCAGTTTTAAGAAAGAAGCTTTGTTCATGGAATCTACGTTTAGGTTTAGGCACAGATAAAGAGTGGGGGGGGGGAATTATTAATAGTGTTTACAGCTAGACGAGTGTTTCTTGTAAAAGTTTGGCGAGGGGGGACCATAGATTGAAGCTCAGTCGAACACTTTCCATGAAAATAACGATACATCAGAGACAAACTCGCAACATCTCTTCTGTGAGATAGAGGTTGCAAGGAAGAGAAAAGGACATCTCCTACGAGGCTACAAAGTCTATTTTGAACTCTATCAAGGCAGGACAAGTCCTTTCTAGCAGCTCCTGCCCAGATGTGGCAACAGTATTCCATCCTTGGACGTACCTGGCTCTTATATAGATAGAGACTAGCATCAGCAGTGAGATATCTACCGGATCGATAGAAAGATCCCACCATTTTTCCAGCGGCCTTGGCAAGAGATTTGATGTATGTGTTGAAGTTAAGTTTCATACAGAAAGTTGACCATAGTTTAATTATAAATGAAGAAAGTGAAATATGAGGGTCGTTCTAAAAGTAAAGCCTCCTATTTTTATTTATTTATTTTTTTAACTCAAAAAGTTATTAAAACGAGCGACCTTTTGTGTTGCAGAATTTATTTTTCTCTATGGTTGCCACCATTCTCAATGCACTTTTTTTTTTTTATAAATGATGCTTGGGGATGGGAGCAAGTGTGATGTAATTGATATATTGTGGACTATGGAATGTCCACTCAGAGTTAAAATCAAATATATTGCATTCGTTCAAATTGTAATACCATTATGAAAGGTTTGAACCAACCATTTCCAGCTATGAGATAAATATTAAGTTTTCTTTTATTTATTTATTTATTTATTTATTTATTTTACATGGTGGTTACCACTTATCAAGGCCCGGAGGCGACTTGGGAATAAGGGTTATTGCATGTACAGTAATCAATGGGATAGTATCGTTGTAATCGTTAGTATTGAAGATTTGATAAAATGTCTTACTTAAGGGGGCGGTTCATCAGGAATTTGTTTATGTTGGACTTGAAGACATCCAAGTTGTAGTCAGGTGGGAAACATTTATTTATTTGTAATAAACCAATAATAGCAATTAGATGTTTTCTTAAATGAAGTTGGCTGTTGTGATTTCATTAGCTCAGCATTTCAGCACTTTTCAGCATTTTTACATAAACAGCTTGGAAAATTCTGATAATATCAGAGGTCCCTGTACAAAAAAGATCACTTTAGAAGGAAAAATTCGTTTTCCACTAAAAAAAAATTTTTTTTTTTAAATCGTTTTAAATTTCATTGAAAGCAACATTAAAAAAAAATTTTTTTTTTTTGTATTCCCCAAATTCAAATAATTAAAAAAATAGCAACTTGTATTCAGATAATTTGTTTTAGCTTTAAATAACCCCGAAACGGTTGATTTGCTATAAAAGTGACAAACAGAAAAACAAAATAGTTTTACTTCATTCTTGATGGTGTGAGATTAAGTATAGTTCTGTGTATGTTCTTTTTAGCTGATTGAAAAAACGTTGATAAAAAAACAATAAAAAAAAAAAAAGACATGACATTCGATTACAAATTGCTGAGACGAAGGAGACTTCGTGTAGATATTTAGCTGTTGTGAAAACAGATATATTAGTATTTGTTTCGTTGTCATAGCAGCACCAGCTGTCACAAAGGTAGGGGGTAAAAAAAGAGCTGTCTAAAGATTCATCTGATTTGATTATGAATAGAATTGCTGAAGATGTGTTGCTATGTGCAGAAACCTTTTTTTAACATATATTTGTTGCTTGCAAATAACCCGATGATATCTCCCGATGCGCAATTTCTAATAACAATTCTATGCATTGGTGTGTATCTATTTTAATGAACCCTGGCACCAGGATGCTGTTTACTTATCCATTATTAATGTAAGGGAACCAATTTTCTAGCTCAAATTTTCCTTAATTAAGTCTCCACCTTTGATAAATTCCAGTTTTATAGTATCTGATGGGAGAATTACGATATAATCAGGATGGCAAGTGATGTAATTAAAGGAGAGAGGGGGTAACAATGTATATTATAGTTTCATAAATATTTGAAAATTACAAATATCTCATTTTTCTGAAAGTTCACTTGCCTTTTATAGGATTGGGTTGGAAGTATATCATTTTTGCCATTAGTTTGTACATGAGACATTTACCCGTTTGTAATGTTTCCATTATTATTTTCACTTGGAATCGTCCATTACTCTTCAACTTTAAAACATATAATGGATGATTCCAAAGTAGCACAAAGTTAATCATTGATGAACAAGATCTCGAACAGATCCACATCCTCAATCCCAACCGCCATCAACAGGCCTGAGGTGATCTTGTCAGCATCTGACAAAACCAAACTCTTTGCCAAAAACTTTGCATCAAACTCGACCCTATGTGATCAGGGTAACCTACCTCTTGAATTTCTTCCCATGACCAAAACTAAACTGAGCAATTCTACATATCTGTTTGTGATGTTGCCACGCTCATCAAAAACTTATGGGGCAAAAAGTTGTTGGTTAATTTCAACACATCCAAAACCAAGCTTCTATCGTTTCATCACAAATGCTCTGATCCGCACTTGACCACAATTGATATGAATGGCCCTTGTCTTAAAGAAACACCCTGCTTCGACAAGTTTCTGGGACTGACCTTAATCCCTCACCAGAAATGGAAGAGTTATATCAAATCTGTTGTCATGGTCACTAGAAAAATGGTTGTTATTTTACTGCTCTGGAAGGTATCTCACTCCTAACACAATCCTCTACCTGCATAAGCTGAATACATCCTAAAATGGAAGGAGTTGCTCAAAGCACACTATCCTATCTTCTGCCAAAGTTCAAAACGGCTTCAACAACTTGTAGGCGATGCCTTTTTCTCTCCTCTGCAACTTCTTTCCCACAAAAGAGACGTTGCAAGCCTGTCCCTACTATATTGTTATTTTCATGGAAAGTGTTCGTCTGAGCTTCATTCAATAGCTCCTCCCCCCTAACTTTCACAAAACACTAGTCAAACTTCAATCACTATTAACAATGCCCCTTACTCTTTATCAGTGCTTAAATCTAAATGCAAATTTTATGAACAAAGCTTCTTTCCTTGAACTGCCCGTCTGTGGAACTGTTTTAATAGCCTGCTTCCCAACTGACTACAATATGATTGTCTTGATAAGTGATGACTCATTTGTAAATAAAAAAAAACTGAAAGCAACAATATTTCCAATTCAGCTTTATAAAAGGAAAAAAAGGGAAGATAGAAAATATTTGGAAATTTTAAACGGTTGCCATTAATTCCTATCTCTCTCTTTCTCTTTATATATAATGTATGTGTGTGTGATAATAAAAGGATAAAAAAGAAATAAAAAAGATATCAGTTCATATATATATATACATACATATATTATAAAGAGAGTAAAAATTAAAAAAAATAATGGTTTAAAACTGCTTATATATTGAATAAAAATAACAGATGTTATATATATACGAAATAAAAGCAGGTATGATATTATGACGTTATGGAAAAAGGGAGAAAAACCTGTATCTTTTTTTTTTTTTTTTTTTTTTAAATAAATTTTCAACATTTCGTCCCCATTTTCGGGGGATTTCTCTAGAAAAAGGTGGAGATGATTGAGGAAATAAAATATATATTAATAGGAGGAAGACATTCCCCTCCCATTATAGTATATTTTATTTCCTCAATCATCTCTATCTTTTCCTGAGGAAGTCCCTCGAAAATGGGAGCGAAATGCTGAAAATTTCTTAAAAAACAAAACAAAAAAAAACTACAGGTTTTTCTCCCTTTTTCAACATCTGTTATTTTTTTTAGCAATATATAATTTTGAACTGTTGCTTATTTTTGTATTTTAATTGGGACTCTTTATACATATAAGCATGCCACTCAACATTGCCCGGTTGTAAAATGTGCTTAAATCTGATATTTTAATTTATGCAGATTTTATACTTATCATTATAGAGTTAATTCATATTTGTATCCAATATATAGTAGTGATTTCAAAAGGTAAAATAAAAAAAAATATGACTTGTGTGCCATCAGTTAGAATTGAAACCAAAACATTTAGCTCTCCAGTGGCATTCACAACCATATGATGTAAGGACAGATGTATATAAAAACTTAAAAAATCAATGCAGTTTACTTTAACATATATTTGTGCATGTATAAAGGAGCATTTTAAGCCAACTTACACCTGGCAAGTTCCAAATTTGACTTTGCAACTATTTTTGCCAGCTAAAAACAAAATCGAATTTGTTCCACAAGTCTGAATCTCATTTATAATAAATTTTAAGTCTATACACCAAAAATTGATAGAGTAGTTTGGTAGAGACCTGTTCTACATATAGATAAGATCACTTTCTATATATGATGTTGGGATGATTAATCAAAATCAGAAAAATCGGAACTTTTGGGGGTATCGGAATCAGAAATTTTTTCTTCCTATTTTCCAATACCACAAACGATTCTTTTAATTGCCTTTTTTTTTTATTTGATTTTTTTTTCAGCAAAATATTCTGCTAATAGTAATGATAAAATAATGAAAATCTATTAATTTTAAACTATTATTAAAATTAAAATCGATAGATCATTCCTCACAAGTATATTTTTATGTTTGAGAAAATATCTGTAGGTTTAACATATATTTTTACAGTAATCGTGAAAAACAACTTTATAGGTAACTATTTGAAGATTAGTAAAGAATTGGAATTGGTAATTGTATTGGAATCAGGTAAAATATTGGAATCGTCTCATTACTATAATATATATATATATATATATATATATATATATATATATATATATACACATACAGGATGTCCATAAAGTCCGTGTGCACTTTAAAAAATTTATAACTTTATTTGTATAATCTAATATATTTTTTAAGCTTTTATTGAAATTTTATTTAACTTTCCACATCCCCTCCATCATTAGCAATACAAAGGGTAATACGATTTTGCAGTTCACGAAAAACATTTGCCAAATGATTTATAGTAATGCCTGAAATCACATTAGTTATTCTAGCTTTCAAATCTTCCAATGAACTAGGTTTGGTTGCATACACAATTGGTGGTTTTTTAACAGTATTTTGTCTAGTTTATTATTTATAACACCTTTTCCTGAACTTACCATGTTGAAGAGAGAGTTGGGCGCGATTTTGTAATTTTCCAATACATCGGTAAACAATGTATGTTTTTCGAGCTGAATAAGCATGTTACATTGAATAAAAACACGAAAAATGTATCCAGTTTGGTAGAAAAGTAACTTATCTTGCTTTTGATAACATTTATTTGTTATATATTTGTTTTTTGACAACTTTTTCGAATCTATGTGTACAGTAATACAAACCCAAAAATTGTTTGTTTTTGCAGTAAAAAAAAAAAAAATGAAATATTCGACTTTCTCCAATAAAAATAAAAGTTCAAACACGAATTCACTTACGATATTTTGATTAAAATTATCCCAAATGTGCAATTATAATAATTATTTTCCGAATGGAGAATTGTTCTTTTTCTTTAGAACATACATGGATAATCGGTAACACATATTGGTAGCCATGTTTTTTTTATGCCTGTTAGCATGACCACGTGGTTGAATACCGGAAGCTGTCTATACCTACAACTTAATTAGGAAGTGACGTTACACTGTCATATGCATCGGCCTTCTTTCTCGGTAGCCAAGGTATAATCCCTTCTAACCTAATAATACTTCAAACATATCTTATGAAATTTATATGTGGAAAGTTATTTCGAGAAGATTGTAAAAGTGGTTCTGATTGGCTTTGGGACCCTCTATGTGCTGAATAACTAGGTGTTCCCACATCTAAGTTAACCAGGACAGAACACTCTTAAAACTTTATTCAATTTTGATGAAATTTAAATATGTATATAACACTAACTCAGATTTCCAACATTTCAGCTTCTACTGACGATGTTAGGGTGTGAAACAGGAGGAATGTATTAGTAAAAAATGATGAAATAATATGGTGTTATAAGCGTAGTGCAAAATTGGTACTGATTTGCATTCAGTCTAGAGCAACGTCAGGTTTTCTTGATATTAATATTTATAACAAATACTTATCCAAGAGTGATTAAAATAAAAAAAACGAAATTCAAAGTTTATATAGAAATATTAGATGTATTTAACAAGAACTTTTATGTCCAAGGAAGCAAATGTTAGTGTTAGAATATTTCAAATTTTAATAAAACCTCATATAGAATATTGTACTCCATTCTGGACACCAGCAGCTAGTTATGGGAATTAGGATATAATATTAAAATTGTAAAATGTACGCAAAGAATTGATTAAACTAGCTTTTTAACTCTGTAATGGCTGCCGAATCTTTGATTAGTTTCATCTCACAGAGGACTAGTCTAATAGTAAAAATCAACAAACAAAATATGCTGTATTATTTTTTCCTGGTTTACTATTTTTTAAAATAATTTCTCTGATTTTTTTTCACATTTTTAGTTTGCAAATCTCAATTAGCAAGTAATAAAATCAACTGTGTGTTTAATTTTTATTTTCGAAATATAAGTAGCAAAGGAATGCACAACGATAATTTGCACGGTAGACCAATCCACAATAATGATAAAAAAAATATTTGTAAAATATAATTTTAAAAATATATATCTACAATATTTACAAAATATTACGTTGGCGCAAAAATAATGTCATTTTTGACGTTCAACTTCATGTCAAAAAAACATTATTTTTGCACCAACCTAATAAAAATGTACAAATTGCAAAAATTCAACAGAGCAAAAATAATATACTATGAACTGAAAAATTTAAGATAACTAAATCTCGATTATAAATTTAAAGTATTTAAGCATTTCATTCAAGCTTATCTCCCTTGTTCACTGCTTAGCAGTAAGAACTTTTGATGATATTGTATACTCCAAAATGATGTAATTTTTGTTGGCAGCTTAGTTGCATAATGCATAGTGATGTTAGAATGCAAAGAACCTTGTGATTTATTTTGACTAACTTGTTTCCTTTGCCCTCTTCAATCACTTAATGCAATTCTATGATCTACATTCCTAGAATAAAAATGACAAAATTCATGAGTTGCATGTACGCACTGCTAAAATCAATGTAAAGAATGACTTTAAAAAGAATGATAATCTGATTTGTTGATGTATGAAAATAAACCTTTTTGAAATCTCTGTCAAAAGGTTATATATATATAAAAAATAGGATGCAATTCTTGTGTCTAATTATGTAGTTTAAATTTATAGATTGAGGAGAAATATTTAAAAAAATGTCCACCATTGTTAGAAATGTCATTATTTGGAAGACATCTTTGTTGATCAAACGATAACATGTGTGAAAAATAATCTAAAGTACAATTTTGGGTTGTCTTTAATATTCCTAAGATGCCAGCTTCATCGAAAATAGTCCTCCTTGTATTGTGAGTATTCTGGGAGAGACTTCTTTCAATTTGTCCTTTCATCTCTACTCACTAATTTACATGGACAGCCTCCATTATACTTTTCCATTGCCTTGCATATTGTCTTGCGAATCAGGTCAGTTGATGAACAATAAAGTGTGTGCCCAAACCATCAGAGCCTCCTGATAGTAAGTACTTATCTGGAGGCTTCGATGGTTTAAGCATGCACTTTGTTGTCCATCAACTGACCTAATTCACAAAACAATAGCACCAATACTGCTTCCAAGATGGCACAAGAACTGAGGATGTGGCTCGCAATGGTCAAAGCTAACTTGGAAGCTATGATCTTGCATCTCTGGAGTGTGACAATGGAATGGCGTATGTATGAAGTAGGTCCCCCCCCCCCGCGGTAAATGCCATCATATGTAAGTGTAATGGTCGCACTTGAGTTTTGAGAAGTATCTTTATAATCATCTTGTAATTGTAGCTTCTCTCTTCGGTCATTAATATCTTCCTACAAACTATTTTCACAAAATTTAGTATATTTCAAACACCTTTGGTTTACTGTAAAGTGATTAAATCTGTAACAAACAAACAAAAATGAAATGTTAGATTAAATCTAGAGATTAGATTTTAATGAGATAATATAAAAATGCTTTCAAAATTAAAATATGTTAATTAAAATTTATTATAATTAGCATTGAAAGATAACAATTTGTACGGGCAAACAATTTTGGCTTGCAGTACAATTCCAGTGAATTGAATGCTTATAATAGCTTTAAGTAACAAGTAGGTCAATATAATTATTTTGTATATTCAATCAAGTGAATCTCTCAAGTTACAAAGTATTGCTTTTTTTTTCTTTTTTTTTTTATTCTAGAACTGTTTCATCCTGTAGAAACAAATACATCATACTTATTCACAAATTAACAGCCATTTCGATGCTTCATCAGTGAATCAAAATAAAATGACTAATACCAAAGTGTTTATTTAGTTATATTTTTTATTTATACATTTTAACTCTACATTTGCAGATATAAATAAGTTGAACTTTTTGGGGTCCGAGTTCTTAGTATGAAGAAAGAGATAGAAAAAGATGAATAAATGAAATTTTTAGATATTAACATCCATGTGTAAGCAAAATGAACAGTATTACTTTGAAATCACAATCACACAAGCTGAAATATTTGAATATTATTTTTAAAAATTGCACGTTGATTAGACATCTTATTTGCATAAAATCTTTTAAGAATCCTCTTTTAATAATTATCTTATGTAATTATATGTGTGTGTGTGTTTTATTTTTTTTATTACCGTTTTATCTGTTCAGTTACATATGTTTCTGATGCTGGACCATGTTTACGATCCAGCAGCCTCCTGGAGGAGAAAACGGTAATAAAAAAAATAAAACACATATTTGCTCTGCAATATTATTGAGCACTCTCTTCAGGTTTTTACTAATTACTAATTTTACTAAATATATATATGATCGATTTAAAAAAAAAAACAACTTTTCTTGTCAGTTTCAGACAAAATATTCATAACAAAATTGTAGAGGAACCATCTAGAAATTTTTTAGTAGTAATATCTTTTCTTTTAAAAACCTCCGATCATGCACAAACTTTCAAATCTTTTTTATACTTATTTAGCTGGAGAAAGGAGGATCAGTTTGTTGCATTAAATTCGCACTAATAACTCCCCTTCCTTGACTATTTTCAGTTACACTCCCTACTTTAGCAGAATTTTGTGGAAGATGTGCTACTTGCACTAAATTGAGAAAAAAAAAAACTGTACATTTCTAAATTTCTATCAAACTTAGTGTTATATTATGAGTTACCCGGAAGTGGGTCATTTTGTGTGTGGCTGATTTCAAGCAAATAAAAAAACTGGTTGATTAAATCTTGTTAACCTTGAAGGAAATAATATTTATCTGTCTATGTTTTTGATTTATAGACAATTTCGTTGTGTCGGTCTTTTCAATATTAATGCCTCACAAATGTTGAAAAGAGGAGTCAGCCAAAATATTTGGGTCCATCAGCAAAAAACAAAACAAAACAAAAAAAAGCTAAAATAAAAAATCCCTCAAAACTGAAGAAAACAGTTTGTTGGCTAGGCTTTATGTCTGCGACTTGTTTTCTAAAGGATGAAAGTCTGGAACCAATTATAAGTTTGTTTAATCCTTATCTTAATCCCAACTGCATTAGACATTACTTCTCCTCCTCTGAAGATGAATACTGGTAAACGATTTTTTTTTAAACCCACATACTAATATATACATATATATATATATATATATATATATATATATATATATATATATATATATATATATATATATATATATAATGTGTGTGTGTGCTTATTAAATTCCCAATATTGGCTAGAAATCGGTTCCATGATGTCGCCATTAAAGAGTTGTTAGCAGTTCCAATAAAATAAATCATTATTTTCTCATGCCTAATTATTGCTGGAGGTATGAAATGGCTAAATAGTTATCAATACAGGCTGTGAAACTGTTGAAGCGAATTCTATTAAAACTGTTAAGATCATTATTTATAAACTTAGATGAAAAAAATATGTGTCTTTTTATCTGTGGCTAAAAAAGTAGACAAGGCTCAAGAAGAATGTAATTTTTCCATTTTTGTTTCTGAAAATTGATAGTTTGTAGTATTTAGATTATTTGGACTGCTTTTCTCATCTTGAATTTTATTTTCACAACATTTCGGAAAATGTAACCTCTGACCTTCTTCCGATGTATCTTGTCAAACTCTTGTATCTGCACATGATTTTGAATGGAACTCTTTATTTAATCAGTGAGGGTAACATGCTCTTGTTTCATGACTGGGAAAATGTTCTAAGGAATTAGCAATTGTATTTTAAGTATTGCCTGCACTGAGGATTGAACCTTCAACCTCCAGAGGAGTGATACATACAACTGAATTACCAAATACTTTATCCATTACACCACTGGTCCTTATGGTTGTAGCGTTCTGAAAATAAAACTAAAGATGAGAGCAGTTTGAATGATCCAAATATGAATGTTCACTTTTGGTATTTAATTTCTTTTTTTTTTTTTTTTTCAATAAGATTTCTTATTTAGAATTTTATTAAAAAATAAAGAGGTAAATGTTTTTTTTTTTTCTTTCTTTTTGTAATTTAAATACTATCTGAAACATTTTCTGCTGAGAAGTTATTTGCATTTCCATGTTAAATACTAGCCTAGGTGTCCGGCGTTGCCCGGAGGTGTGTGTTGAGCAAAATATAAAAAAAAAACAAACAAAAAAACACAGTGGTAGTAGGCAGGCAGGCTCCAACCCGTACCGCAAAGGAGGAAAAAACAAAAAAAAAAAACGTGACGTCTTTGCCGTTATGTCAATCACCAAACTGAAAGTGGCGGAAGTTTAAATTAAGGCTAGTCAATAGAAAAGAGGGGATGACTTTTGAAAATATTGGCGAAAAAAGTGACCCCTCCTTGTAGAAAAGTGCCCAGTTGAGGGTGAAGGAATTAATGTTTTTAGCCAATTTTTCGATATTTGTCGTCCAAAACGATACTGATCTCGTGAAAATCTGTTGCCTCTGTCGAAAGTTTTAGGTAGACATACAAACACACATTCATACATACATACATTTAAACAGACAGGTGAGATTTATATTATAGATTACTATATTGTCCAATTGACTCTCTTAACCCTTATCCTCGAGTGGTCTCTGGGCCTTGATAAGTGGTGATGCCTATGTAAAAAAAAAAAAAAAGTTGGCACAAGACTGAAAATGATAACTTTTCTTATTTACTTGCCTCCTCCCACGAAGACACTAAATAGGGGCACTCTAGATTGAGACAAAAAAAAAAAAAAAGTCTAGAAGGATGCTTTCTTAACTGACCGAGAACAGAACAACCGAAGTGTAATATTAGAACATATATTACACTTTGATTGTGATGGGCTTTGGGATCAGGTTTACAAATGGTATATTCTTTTAATTTTTGATTTCAGAATGGTATTTTTTATTAAAATCAGAAATCAAACATTAGAAAAAAAATATCTCAACTCCAGGGTTTAGTCCAAAACTTCTGCTTATAATAGTCATTTTATGAAAAGATTTTCGTTGATTTTTTTCTCTCTGCCTGACATTCTGTTGAATTATTCACAACAAAGATAACTTCCATTATTCTGTAATTTAATTTAGCAGTAACTTTTTTGACTAGCCTTTCATTTGAAAGTGTGTATTTTATTTTTGTGTCATTTTTTTTTTTTTTTTTAATCTAAAAATACATGTTTAAGCTATTATTTCACTGTCGTGGATACAGTTTGAAATGAATTAAGATTTTGGCAAAACTTAGAATTAACTAACCTTTAAAAGGGGTGGAGTGAAGAAAGGATGATAAGGTTGAAAATTACTTTGTTGGATGCTCGTTTTTTTTTTTTTTTTTTTTTTTTTCCTACCTCAACCATGTAAGTACTCTTTTCGGTTGACAGCTTTTGAGGAAGGAGACTTTCTATTTGTATTCCTTTTTTAATCACTTACAAAAACCGTTTATGACTCAATATTGACAATTAAAGAAAAGTTTCATGTAAAAGTTCGCAAAAGGCTGAGTAAAGTTGGCATGAAACATGTTTGACATATCAGGGATATCGTATTGGGAATCCAGTTCTACTACTACTACTACTATTATAGCTGCTTCTACTACTACTACTACTACTACTGCTGCTATTGGTTGTGGTGATGATAATGATGGTGAAGGACACTTCTGAGTTAAAAATCATACATACCAAGTTAAGCATGAAGAGCTTTTGATATTGAGAATTCCATTGAAGGGAAGGATAAATTAAAAATATCAAGTTTATCATTATTAGTCGTAATACTACTGATATTAATCTCTGCTGATCAGTGACCACCAAGAGAAGAGGATAGAGTACAGATTATCCTTAAAATAGATAAGAATAAACTTTATAAATGTATTTTATTTACTTTTTTTCTTTTGCCTTTGGCTGAACTTGTTAAATATATATATATATATATATATATATATATATATATATATATATATATATATATATATATATATTTTTACTCACATTCACCCCTAACAAGGCATATCGCCACTTGGACGTAGGGTGCTACTATTTGGGACCAAAGCTAGGAAAAATTAACAGGATGTTGGTTTATGTTCTGCATATCAGTACAGCCAGGGAAGCAGGTAGTAGGAAGGGTATTCCAAAGTCTAGATGTTCGAGGGAAGAAACTATTAGAGTAGAAAGCTTTCTGGCATTTAGGGAACTCAACAGTGAAGGGATGAGATTTTGTTGCTAAGAAGGTTTGTCGGGGATATGTACATTGAAGGGGCACAAGTGCAACAAGTTCATCAAAGCACATTCCATTACAATACTTGTATAAAAGACACAGAGATGCAACATTGCGATGATGGGACAGAGGTTGGAGCTTGGTTGACAAAATGGGACCTATTAGATTGAATATTTTTTAATACCCAGTTCTTTGGTAACAAACATAAAACACAGTTTGATAAAAATAAGTTTTCCTTTGTTTTATTTGTAACCATGAGTTCAATTTTCATATTTCATTAACCTTTTCAAGTTAAGATTTGGTAAAGGAATTCGCATCATAGTGGAGGTGTCATAGTGGAGGTGTCCTGTTATATTTGTTTACACTTCTGTCTATCTCGCTATGATATTCAACACAATGCGATTCAATATTTTGCAGATATGGCAAATCTTTTCTACTCTTTCGATATTTGTTAAAAAAGTATTTAAAATAAGCACCACCACCCCCACCCCCACAGAGTAATCAATAAAATACTTAATTTCATTCTTTAAAATTAACTCCTTACTTCAAATAAATTATCAAAATACAGAATAGATTATTAACCGGAAGCCTTGACAAATAATGGCCTGAATAATGAAGAGAGTGGTAAAAGATGGAGAAATTTAAGTGTGAGGTTTGAATGTTTATTCTACCCAAACGGGTAAATATAGTGAAATTCCTTTCAAATTAATTTATTGTGGGTATTATTTTGATAAAATTTGCATGTAAGCAAAATTTAGCTTTCTGTTGTGCCATTAAGTTTTTTTTTTCTTTTTTTTAGATTACTTAATGTTGCATTATTTTCAGTGAACAACGATTTAGTTTTTAATGTTAATGTTTTACAGTTTAATGCATACAAATATTGTGTGTCTTGTTACAAATAAAAAAAAGAAACAGTACCATTTTGAAGAAAAGGGGCAAATCGTTAATCTGTTGAGTTTTAAATAGTTTAAGTTAATTTCCTTTTTTTTATTCTCCCTCTCAA
Organism: Euprymna scolopes; assembly: GCF_053919585.1. Classification (NCBI taxonomy): domain Eukaryota; kingdom Metazoa; phylum Mollusca; class Cephalopoda; order Sepiida; family Sepiolidae; genus Euprymna; species Euprymna scolopes. Next base: position 116,797,978 of record NC_136494.1, read on the forward strand.
TTCTTTATTATTTTTCTTGTCCCCTATGTTCTGTCTGGTTTAAAGCTTTGTTATATACAATATCTGGGCCATTATTAATGGCGTTATTTTAGGCATTTTTTCTATAGTACTGAACTTAGTATCTGGTATTATTTTTTTTAAATCTTTAAATAGTACTCGCATTAAGATGTATATTGCAATAAATTGAACATTCAGTTAGTTTTAATTTAAAAAAAAAACTTTACAAAAATTATTATAAAAGGAAGCATAATTAAAATGTTTGATTAATTTGAATTTTGAATTGCTGTAATGTTGATTAGTTTAGAGCAGAGTTTGGCGACCTTTGCAATGTGAGGGCCAAAGGTTATGCTGATTATAGAAGGATAGCCGAAGAGATTTGGCTACATTTTCATGGAGGACATCAATGTTATTAAATATGTAAATACATTTTCTCTGCGTTTGAAGAAAATAATATAACTATATTTAAACGATATCGCTTTTTTTACTACAGAAATATAAAAAAAAAAGAAACGGTTACATATTTAGAAAAAATATCATTTTACTGAAGGAATAAAACAAACTATTGCAATCACCAACAACAAAGACATAATTTCTACACAGAAACACAACTGGAAATGGTAAATGAGGAACTCACTGTGGTTTTGTTCCCTTATATTTATATTGTGTCCTAAGGAAGATGGTGGACCAAACAAAATTTATTCAAGGGACAGATTTAGCTTGCGGACCAGAGGTTGCCGACATCTAGTTTGTCCGCCTCTGCATAAAAAAACTGTTTTTCTGTGAATGAATATTTTGCAAATAAGAATAACATTTTAGAATAAGTTAACTCTGGAATAAAGCTTTGGATGAAAGATAATATAGGTCAAGAGTCCTTTACCACTTATACTGGAAAAGTGATATTAAAGTTGCATCCTTTGAATAACACTGAAGTGTTTGCGATGGAGACTTGTGTGTAGCGACCATTTAAAAAACACTATGACTTGAAGTGTTGCTGACCTTATCTACTACATTTGGTTTGTACAGGTTTCCTGCTATTCAGAAAAGAAGAAAAAAAAATTTGTAACTCTTTCCTGATCCCTCCAAGCTTTTGACATATTACCCAATTCCCGCTTGCCAAACTTTCATGAAAAACACTCGTCTAGTTGAAACCACTATTAATAATTTCCCCCACTATTTATCTGTGCCTAAATCTAAATGTAGATTCCATGAGCAAAGCTTCTTTCTTAGAACTGCATGCCTGTGGAATTCTGTTTAGTATTGCCTGCTTTCCAGCTGACCACAATATAGTCGTCTTCAAGTCCAACATAAACAAGTTCTTGATGAGCCGTCCCCTTAAGTAATGTAATTTACCAAATTTCCACTACTAATGATTACTATGCTATTGTCCCATTGACTACTGTACACTCATTAACCCTTATCCTCAAGTGGCCCCTGCGCCTTTATAAGTGGTAACTCCTTTGTAAAAAAAAAAAAAAAAAAAAATCACTTGACTATAATAAATCTTTTATGGATTTGTAAATAGAAGGGAAACTGGAAATAAATTTTTTTATGTCACTTCATATTCTTTCAGTTGAAAAAAAAAAGCACTCCAAGAAATCAAAAAACTTTGAAGTTGAAAGTGTGAAGCAAAGCATGTCAAATAGTTTTAATTGTTATATTGTTTTTAAGTTTCTATAATTATTCCTCAAGATGAAACGATCAACTGTGTCGTGGTGTTTATATATTTTTTGTACACTAGAGTAACCTGTTCTTTTTATATTACCCCCCCCCCTCCTATTTTACAAAAATTCAATTGTCAGCAGTCCTGGATATGACCTTGAATTATATCCGATGGGGAGTGTGGAGCCATCCTTTAATTGCCATTGCTCCCAGATCCACTCTGACTCGAAGTGGTAGTACCTGTTAGGGTCCCAACTATGGGTTAATAGAAACTGACTTGAGAAAAAAAAAACAAATATATTCTATTAAAAAATGTTTCTTCAAAATCACTGGATTTGGCATTAAATAACCTGAAAAGGGTTGATATGCCGTAAAACAAAAACAACCAACCAACCAACCAACCAACCAACCAACCAACCAACCAATCAATTGTCAGCCATAATTTATTTTCTTAAATTGATCATCTTAATTGATAAGGTAGAAAACCTAAAAATTGTTGGTGCTGGAGAGAACAATATAAATCCGGGGTGGGTATGAAAGAAAGAAAAACATGTGAATGTGAGGGGGGTGAAAATAATCTTTTGTATCTTTGAAATTACAGTAAAAGGCAGATATCACAAAGGTCTTTACACACATGCAAACATTGATTTGTTAGGGATTTTTAGCATTTCCTGTGTATGTTCATTTTATGAGAAAACTCAAAATTCTTTTTAAGATGTGCATGACTTTCTACATTTGCATCTCCTTGGCATCTGCTAGAATTTGCAGGCTTTTCCGTGTGTCGCTGCTGAATCTTTTCAATGTGAATGATTTTGCATATTTTTTTTTATGCTTACATCCGTATAAAGTAGCGGTTTTTAAGTGTAAGGTTTGGCATATGTGAAAGCCTACAGAATTTTGAGCAAGACTAAAAATTTGCAGGATTTTTATCATTTGAATAAAATAAATGCGACTTATTTTATCTGCTCTTGTAAGAGGTGAGATGTAGTCTTATATTTTATTAGCATGTAATGAAAAGAGTTGCATAAAAAGAAAAACAAAACCTTTAACAACAACAACAACACGATTCATTCAATTACTTACACCGTTTGGTATAGTTGGAAGAAAGTTGGATAGTGTCTAAGTAAAGAAATAAAAGATAGAAAATTCTCTGGGCTGCTGAACACGGAAAGATAGAAATGATAGTGACGAATGACCTCATCTATCTTTCTTTCTCTCTCTCCTTCTTCCATTTTATTATTTAAATTATTTTTCTCTTCCTACCACGTTTCTTATCATTCGTTGCAGTGGCTAAGTGGTGAAGGACCCCCAAAGTTCGAATGCAATTCATTCCACTTAGGATGTTCCTATTTATGTGTCTTCACACGAGGGTAGAGTTACACACGAGGAAAATCCAATTCCCCAAAAAGTGGTACTCTGGATAGAAACAAAAATATAAATTGTTGAAGCTCTGTTAGCTGTTATCTTCAGGTGTAGATAGTCGATGCTTGAGTATCCAGTGGACAGAGATGAGGAGGAGAGAGGAGGGATGTCTTTACTCATGCTTGCAGGGTTCTTTCTTTTTGACTGATCATGATTCTCAAAGGAGTTTAGGGGACAGACGGACTCCATGTGCTCTGCAAACTGCTTGGTCAGTGTGTAACTAAATTACATAGAGATATTTCTTTGTGAGAGAAATGTCTTTATTTATAACTCTTACACTCTATCTTATGTCTATTAACTTAGTAATGATTATGGCATAATCCTGTTGACACTGGTTCTGTTAGATCATCGAAGTTAAGCAATGTTGAACCTGGTCAGTTCTAAATGGGTGACCATTTAGGACTTCCAGGTGTTCTATGTGCTCTCTGCTTATCTTGGTATTGTTTCCAGTCGTCCTGGACTTCTTGCCACTGGACTCAAGCGGTGTGGTTGGAGATTGCGCAACCCTTGCCTTTGTCTTTTGAGACTGAACGGGAGCATCTAAGGTTATGGGTACAAACTGTAAATTTGACATGCCAGGTACAAGTTCAGTTATTGCTATAAAAATTGAGCTTGGGAGACATTGTGCGACGTATTAGGTTCTAAATTATTTGTCATCCTGTCTAAGGGGGAGACGATAATGATTGGTTATAATATGGCTTTTAATTTTAGCATGGTATTCTTTTTAGATATTGATATGTCCTGCAAAAGGGATATGTTCGTTTGAAATAACTAAATGGTCTAAGCTACAGTATTAGAGTAATAATCTGGTAAGTTTACTTATTGAACGAGTGTTTGTGGTCGGAGCTGGTATATTTTTAGTATGAAGCTTTGGTGTATCTTTTGACATCATACCTAGGTGGCTCTGCCAGTCATTATTTATGACTTAGCCAACCAAGGAAGAACCCGGATGTACTCCTATTCATTACATCAGAAATTCTAAATCGAAACTAAGTTGCAGATCATTTTTGATAGGTGGTCGTTGATAGATATGTAGCTACAGGTGACTATTGTAGGAGGCGATTCTTTATGGCCACTTGAAAAAGAGAACGAATACAATGAATTTGCCCAGAACTTATGAAGCAGCTCACACTGATGGAGATTCCTATGAAGTTGAAGTTTTGAATTAATATTACAGTTATTCGGCATTCCCCGTGGTCATTAGTTCATTCATGCAATCCAACACTGAAGAATTAAATCTGAGATAGAGACTCAGACTCTGTTTACACATGACAGTTTTGCTCTCTCCACAAAAAAAAAAAAAAAAAAAAAAAAATGATAAATAAAACTCTGGGAAGAAATATCCAACACAAGCTTTTTTTTTTTTTTAATCATTATTATTATTATTATTATTATTATTATTATTATTATTATTATTGTTTAGTTTTGTGTAAAATATGCAGAATTTCTTCCTGCGTTACTCTTAGAACTTTGCACATGAAATGCGTTATGACTTTGTCCATACGCAAAGAATTGTGTTTAGATTTGTTTGTCTACTTTATTTAATGTCAAAATACAAGATTTGCTGGATATGATTTATTAAACACTAGCCTGGGTGCCCGGCGTTGCCCGGGTGTTTGGAGGTGTGTGTTGAGCAAAAAAAAAAAAAAAAAAAAAAAAAGTGATAGTAGGTAGGCTGGCTCGAACCCGTGACGCGAAGGCCGAAAAGAAAGTGAAAGAAAACCTAACGTCTTACCCCTACTCTATGATTCAACCGGAAGTTCAGAACTTTGAAATTAGTAAAGTCATTCCAACTGATACAACGACTTGCAAAAATGGCGACACAAAAAACACTCCTTGTAGAAAAATGCCCCATTGAGGGTGAAGGAATTAATGTTTTTAGCCAATTTTTCAATATTTGTCGTCCGAAGGGTCGATCTTCAAAATGATACCAATCTTGTGAAAATCTGTCACCTCTGTTGAAAATTTTAGGCAAACATACATACAAACATACATACAAAAATTTATATAATAGATAATTCGTTGGATATAATGTGCCATTTTAATCACAAGTGGAAGGAATTCAGGGGTTCATACCATTCTTAATAGTAATCTTGTTTATATAAAAAATGTGTTTGTTCATGTGAAGTACGATCTGAATTTGTGTATGGGTGTGTTAAGTATATTTTTTGTGCTTAAAGCACATCTGAAGTTGTGGGTGGGTGTGAGAGAGGGCACATGTGTGTGAAGTGAGGATAACTTTTGTCATTGAAGTGTCCATGTTTCTTTAAGTGTGTTCTTATAGCAGGAAGATTGTGCTAATTGTGTACATGGCTTTCCATTTTTTTTTTCTTTTTTGAGAATGTTTGTCGTATGTTTGTTGTTGTTGCCTGTATTTCGTATGTCTTGTATATTTAGACCGACTTGATTGTCGGTAACGTTGTTGTATAAGTGTGCATTCTCACTGGATTTGCACGTGAAAGATGTTTTTGTGATTGTCTCGAGCTTGGCTTTTATTATTATTTATTTTTTTCTGTTTGCTGTTGTCAGAATTGTCGGCCCCTCAGTATTTTTTTCTTCCATTTTCTCACCTGAGTCATGAAATACCAAAGCACTAACGAATCTCTCTCAGAATGTCTGTTAAATGTCAATTATAAACAAACTGTCTAATGCTATTTGCAGTTAAAAGCAAAAACAGAAAAAAATCCTTTACTAAGTTACGCACATGGCATACTGCCTTTTTTATCCGGGGGGGTAGTGGGCCTGATTGCTTACGTGATCTATGGAATCTGCAAAATAAGTTCAATTCTAGTTGGACCATGATGATCATCATTAGCCTCATCGATTGGGTATGCATACCATTTTATGTTAAATGAAGGGACATATATGGTAGCTTTCATCAACACATACTTGCGCATCTTAACTCCCACTAGTGAGCAATCAAAGTGTATGTGCGTCTGTTCTCATGAACGATCAAGGAACCAAATAAAATAAAACCTTTTTACATATACGCATGCACTGGGTGATTATATGCGCTGATCTTTCTATTTTCTTGATTATCATTCATGACTGACCATGATTCTCTCATCGTTATTGACTCTCAATTATTTAGCTAAACCAACAAAACTATGAGTGCATGAAACACAAAGGAGATTTGCTGAGTTTTCAAAGGTTTTATTTAAAGAGTTTACTCATAGAGGGAGAGACCAATACAACTAATTAACCATGTATGTTGTAACTTATTTGTCTAATTTGGGAATTGAGAGATTCAGATGGACAGATATTGAGGTAACATTCCAAAGATTAATGATATTATCAAACCATCATCTGCATGGCTCAGCCCCCCAGAGTGCTGATTTTTAAAACCCTTTGATTTCTTTCCTCAAAAGCATGACGTCAACATCTCATGCTGTTATATTCTTTGGCACTGTTTTTTTTTTTTTTTTTTTTTTTTTAATATGTTTTGTCTAGGGAGTTCTTGCTGTGGGTACATTTCCACTGTTTCTTGACACAAACTGTAAGAAAATTTGCATAAAGCCACTTATGCAAATTAACTGTTGAGCAGAAGCTCTCAATAAAAGACTAAAAAAAAAGTGAACCTTCCTCAGAAGAGTAGAAACCAATTCGCTGGAAAGAATGAAACTATTTTACTCGATAAAACAAAATTACTGAACTTTCTTAAAAAAAAAAAAAAAACACAAAAAAAAAACCTCTCCAGAACAAACGTTTTTGGAAAGAACCTAATCGAAGACTATTTACCTTCATTGTAATTGAAAATATATTTAAAAAAAATTTTTTTTTGTTTAATTGCAATAACTTGTTGAGTTTTAATTAAACCTCCAAAAAAAACACACCAGTTTGTTCTGAGAAAAAACTGTTTCTTTTTCAGCGTTAGAAATTCAAAGAAATTGGAACAGAATTAAAAAAAAAAAGGATAGGAAGAATTAGGAAATATGGTGTGGGGGCAAATACCTTGTCTAAGAATGCTTAACAGCATGCTTAAAACTCATGTAAGTTGAGTATACCTCTCAAATTTGGTATCCGCCTTTTATTCGATGAAAACGCATCTGAATTTTGAGTCAATTTTTCTCATTAAAAAAAAAAAAGAAGAATTTTGTTTATGGTCTGAAAAACATTGTTAATAACTGAAGCTAAACTGAATACCATCTGAATAATTGTTTTCTTTTTCATAAGATGGAAGGAAGTGATGGATTGACCCCTTTTCCTTCCCGTATGTCCCCAGATTTAAAACGACAGGAGTCCTTCATTATTTCTTAGATGCTTCCATGCAACTCTGAGTGGTTTTTACCCTTCAGTCGATCTACCATACTTCAGTTTGAAAGCGCATTTTCGTGCAACTTAAATGAATATGTGTGAGATGAATCTGAGTATTTCGTTAAGCAGCTTTGTTCATCGATTGGTCTCTTACTCTCATCTGAAATAGCTTTCTTGTTATTCTGTAGCACCTATGTTTGATATATACGGTATATCATGTTGACACACTGGTTCTCATGAGATCATCGAAGTTAAGCAACGTTGAGTCTGGTCAATACCAGATGGGTGACCATTTGGGAATACCAGGCACTGTATGTAGGAGGGCGTCAACACCTGCCTGCAAGAACTGCAAAAATCTAACTTCATCTTCCCTGATTGGGATATATATGCGACTGGGGACGGCTTGTGAATTTAATATACCCTTGACACTTTCACCTTCAAAGGAAGCTTGTTCAACCTGCTTAGGGTGAATGCCGCTGGCATATTTAAGTTTAAAATAATTTTCTTCTTAATCTGTAACATTTAAATGGACACGTTTGAAGAATATTTGTACGTGTTTTTCTTTTTTCTTCTTTTGTTTAGAATTCTGAAGATTTTCCTGTGTATTTTCGTAGTTTCTACCCCCCCCCCCCCCAAAAAAAAATGACAAGATTGTAGCAAAATAAATGAATCCTAACAAATAGACATAATAATCAACAACAAAAAATAATAAGATGGACAATGCTTAGGCGATGGCGACAGGGAAACGCTGATTACAAAAGGGAACAGCTTCTTTTTGAATTTGGAGTATTTTTTATGAACTTCCCTTCCCCTAAAAATTTTTATTTTTTAAATTGCACCATATTATTTTTATTGAATATCTCTTAGCATATCAATGAATTCAGAATATTGTGTAATGTGGTGAGAGGCAAATTAAAAATGT